>NC_135448.1:5022500-5622500 GCF_051991255.1 Vanacampus margaritifer
TCAATTCTTTTATGTTTGAATAAAAGCGTTGCACCAGTAGTATATGGTCAGATTGCAATGCAGGTGCAACTCACGGACTGGTTCAGTTGCACGGCAGGGAGAGAGACTCGAGCGTCGATCCTCGGTTGAATGCTGGAATGCTGCACCAGGTCTCCGGTTGGTGGTGAGGTGCATGCGCGGCATGGAGGTCGCGGCAGGTCCTTGGCTGGCGCGCGTCCCGCTGGAATGCTGCTCGGGAGTCTCTGGCTGCTGGTCGGTGATGCACGTGTGGCATGAAGGTCGCTGCGGGTCCTTGTGTGGGCGCCTCGGACTCACGGCTGGAACAGACCGCCTTGGGGGATGCGCAGGATGTTTGCAAGTCCTTTTTGATGCACGCTTTGGGATGCGCGTTGTGGCTCAAAGGAAGAAGCCGCGTAGTCACCCTCAGCGACCACGTTTCTCGTAATGATTAGGAAAAGTTCATGGGGCCAGACGTGAGGTGGAGAAAGGGAGGAAGAGTTGGATGGGGAAGAGAGTTCAGGAAAAGAGAGCCCTTGAGCAGTTCATGGGTAAGAGAGTTCAGCAAAAGAGTTCCAGGAAAAGAGAGAGAAGTTCCTTCGCGTGCAGGTTTTAAAACGGTGTCAGAAAGTGGGCCGGGCCGTAGCCTCGCCCTTTCCGTGCACATGAAGCAGACTTGGTCGACTGAGACCAAGCTTTTGGGATAGTATTTGATAATTTTTGGGATCAGAATTGCCAAGCCAGATGCTTCATTTATCATTCTGAACACATTTCAAACATTACCTCGATCATAAAGTCATTGAATCCGCTAAGCTTACTAATTAGCTAAACTTAGGTGGCTACAGAAATTACACACATCATTCATTTGAGATAGACATACAGGTTGTGTACAAAGATAAACAACAGGAGTTACTTGATGTCAAGTACATAGAGCCCGTGTATGTCCCGAATTATATAGATTAATTAGGAGCGGCAGGATTCTTGAGGATAACCGATAGTGACCGTTGGAGGGCACTGTTGTACCATACACCTTCCAAGGGGCATTGTTTCCCCAAAAAAACCACATGGCTAATTCCTGTGAATAGACCAGACCATAAAATATGTTCTGGGGACTGCTTATCAGACAGGATTTCAGGTCTGTCGGAGCTGTGATATGCGTTTCCTGGGGGTTGAAAAACGAAGTCCAGTCCCTGCTGGGGGGAAACTCAGAATCCTTTTGAACTGAAAACACAGAGTTAAGACACGCACACACATCCCCCAGGTGGAAATGTTTAAAAAGGCACATAAAATGGAAAAATTGAGGGTGACGGGCAATATTCGTTACAACATCATTCCAAAACTTAGATGAAACACAGCATTGACAAAATTAATGAATTATGGTTTCAGTTTCAATATGGCAAAAAGACCATTTTACATCAATGTCAGCAAAATTGGAAATTGCAACACTACAAGGATAAATATGTGACATTTTGAAATGATTTTTTTTACACTTATTCACAACACAGAATTTAATGGGACATAACCATGCTCTACTTCATTTGATGTCTTCCAGTTGCAAATTCTAAGATGATCTTCCTCTTGGTAAGATCCTAACATTATTTTTATTTAAACCAAGATGGGTTTTTGCAGATGTACGACGGCATATTAGGGCCAGGTATAAATACATATATATATATATATCAAGTATATAAAGTGGCAGATTTGCGAGAAAAAAAATCTTAAATTTGCGACTTTATAAAGTGGCAAATGTCGCTCTAGCTGCCGTGTATGACGAGTAATGTTTAAATTAAGAATGAATCCGTCTCCATCCTGCCTTTTCATTTAATAAACAGTGTCCCATTAACCACCGACGAATCCTCACATTAGACTATAGCTACGCTACATGTATTTCTCGTAAAAGATTATTAACACCCCCCCCATTTAAAAAATTTTTTTTATACGTGGTCCGATTACGCCGTCGTAGGGAAGAGATAGAAAAAAGGTCACTGTCTAAAATTGCTAACTGCTGCGTCCAAGTCGTACATTATTTAGCTGACTGTTATAAATTCAAAATCAATGAATCTTCAGTTTAGTTGCTGAGCTGTCATTATTTACAGACTTTATTTAAGTTAACTACTGAACCTGACTGACCTACCAAACGCAGTTAATACACACAAAGCGAGTGTTTTATAGAATCAAAAATAAGCAAATCTTGTATTTTGGTATTGAAAAGGAAGAAGCCTTGTGATTTACGATGGGGGGATAATTAAAAGAAAATGTTTGCATGAGTTCTTTAATATTCAAAATACTGCGTTACATTTTAGAAAATGTTTGCAATTGTTGCACAATGTGTCGTAAGGTTGTTCTTGAGCTTATGGCCAATGTTCTTCAAAGCGTTCTTATTTTGGATATTATGAGTGTCTACAATTTCTGTATAAACTTTGGAATTAACTGTTGAGCCCATTTGAACTCCTATTAATCCCCACCACTAAATTCCTCCCCACTATCGCTCTGGGGATTTTAAGTTTGAAGGCTTATCGCATGTTGTAAAGAAGCTACTTAAATAGTATTAACGATGATCTGATGTTATGTGGAGACGGCATATTTTACGCCAATTGGGTTTCCAGTAGGTTCCCTTACTTGATTTTTGTTCCAGGAAGCTATTTGGATGTGAGTGAAATAATTTATTAAAACTTTTATTGTGTAAAATTCTATTTTAGGTTTATCTGTCCACAGAACATTTTCCCAGATGGATCATAGTTTGTCCAGGTAGTCTTTGCCAAAGATAATGTCCAATAATGGATGCCAGAACTGTATTATAAGATCATAGGTACCAATAACGGCCCAAACTGTGTACAGTTAATCCCAAAATTCTTCTTTTTGTTGGTGCATGGGTGTGGGTAATTAGCACAATGGTGAATGTTTTTCATTTATATCTCTTGACACCCTGTCTAGCTACAGCTGTTATACTTCGGAAACATGCTAATATTGCATATGTTGTTGCAAGGTTAAAATTTGTTTCCCACAAATGTGTTTGCACTTTATTATTATGTATTTCTTGAAATGACTAATTTGAGGATGGTTTTGAGATGTGTGTTATTGGGAGGGGTAGGACCATTTCACCAACAATAATATTGTAATACGGTGTTTGTCATAAACTGTATATTGCAGGAAATATTGTGATACGGTGATTGTCATAAACTGTATATTGCAGGAAAAACTGTACTTAACATTATATCTACACAACTGAATAAGGAAAAACTTGAGGAAATGTTCTTTCAATTCACATCATTCACAAGCGCATCTAAATTTAATTGAATAATAATAACACAATTATTACCATACAGTCATGACCCATGGATTTTTTTTTTTTGAATGGATGTATAACTAGCAATGACTAGCAAATTAGCATTATAAGTGGTGGCTGATTCATTCTTGTCAGTAGTCAGACAACATCACTTTGGACCAGCTGGAGCGTATTTAACGACTCCCTCGAGCAGCATGCTAAGAAAGTTACAATAGAAGTGACAATGAAAGTAAACAAATGTTTAATTTGGCCCATGGCTTTCCTTTTCCCTTTTTAATGTAAGAAATGTGGATGTGTTAAGTAGACAACTGTGTATACATCTTCCTACATCATCCAATCTGTCTGCTTACATGCAGTCACATTGGCTTAAATCCAATTCATATCGGATTTTTATCCACAGAAGGCGACAGGCGGGAAACAGAAGGCCCCGTGATGTAGAGCAGGAGGAATATTATATGAACTGACGTAAAAATATAGTGCAGTATTAAATTAGAATGCATCTGCTGAATGATAGGACTTTTCATGGCTCTAGAGTAAAGATGGAAGAACAAAGCCTGTCTCATCTTGGACAGGCTTGGAAACTGTTACCTCTATTTTATTCCAAAGCAGTGAATGCACTTGAACACGTTCAGTCTACTGTGAACAAACTTATGGACTGAAATGATAACAAATCCTTCCCCCCCCCCCCTAAATTATGCTAAAATGAGGTGAAAACTACATATTTTTTTAAACTGTAACTGAGCAGTGTTTAGTTGTAATAACACTGCTCATCACTAGATGGCAGACTTTGCACATTAACAACCCCAAGAATGTTTTTTATTTTTTATTTTTTGCCCCAGAGAAGAAGAAAGATTGTGTCCACATTGGGGGGAGGTATATTTTTAAGTAAAATACTAAGCCGATGAAATGTTCACACTGAATTTAAACGCATACCAATCTGCCTAGTTTGCTTCGAGACTATCACCTATCAGCATGAAAAATTTTAACCAAATTCAGCACTACAACACCAATGTTTACACCACAAAAAACATTGACACTGTTACGTTTGACATGCAAGAACCGTTGACAGTTCGTTTGAAATTCATAAGCATTAATTCATTCACTCCCAGCCATTTTCACCGACGCAACCCCTTTTGCTCCCAGCTGTTTTATTGGATTTTGCACGATCCACAGAATATTCTGTTCTATTGCTATAAAAACATATATTTGTATCTGTTTCCGTATTGTAGCAATTAGCTTTGGAATATTGCTTAGTTTCATCATTATTCACAAACCGGTTGAAAACAGTGGAGAAAAGAGCTTGTTGCAACATGGCCCTGGCTGATCTCTTATACTCTGCTGCCACCTGTTGGCCGTTTTTTGTAATAACTACCATTGCTGTAAGTGACCTCTTCAAGTCAGAAGCTGCATCAAAGCCTTCTGTATGCTCTAGCATAATTTTTTTTTAAACGTTAAAAAACCCCAATATTCATATGCAATATTTAAAATAGAACGTGTTTATATGTTCTTGGGAGCAAATGAGTTCATGTATATTGAGATATTGTTCTGTAAATTACTGAAGTTCAATGAGAAACAGATGTACATATTTTGTGCTGATTTAAAATGGCATTTATCATACAGTAGAAAGTATCATTCAAACATACTTTGTGTATTTTAGCCAAACATATAGCTTAGCCTTGCCATCTGCTATCTTAATGCTAACACTAAACAACAATAGCTCGACTGTCTTAATGATATTTTCATTCATTTGAAATGTTTTTAGATACAATGTGGGTGAGGCCTTTCTTTCAACATTCTGCATAACGAATTGTGAATGAAACAACTCATGCAGACGCCATCCAAAGTGGACAATGGTCTTTAAAGGGTCAGTCGTTGCATCATTTTGACATTTTGGTAGGAAAATTCCAATTTAGTCAGTATTTCGCATTT
The DNA here is from genome assembly GCF_051991255.1 of Vanacampus margaritifer. Lineage (NCBI taxonomy): Eukaryota > Metazoa > Chordata > Actinopteri > Syngnathiformes > Syngnathidae > Vanacampus > Vanacampus margaritifer. Next base: position 5,027,713 of record NC_135448.1, read on the forward strand.
GCCGCGTGCGCACAATTTGACATGACATACTAAGGTATTCAGATGATGAAAACATACAAAGATCACTCGAGTAATAAACATTTGCCTTTGTTTATTGAGCAGCAATGCTGGCAAAAGTGGAAATGCTGTAGCCATTTTGTGCTACAATCTTAGAACATCATGATTCCCTTTTGTTTATTTAGTCATGGAAATAATCGTTTATGAAGAACATTTATCCTGAAAAAATACTTTATTAAACCCCCAGTGGAGCACTAGAAAATAAATCTCTTTCCAATTGCTTTTCCCTTATAGTCACAAGGAGCAATGCAAGCAAACGGAGGAATTCATAAAAGCGTTTTATTTGACAAATTGCATCTGGGCTTAAATTGGACACCACATTCTCGCAGTTCTAGGCAGCAGCCCTTAATCTTTCGATGAATAGGTGGCACATTTCCCTGCCACATGTTCAATTCTTTTCCAGACACGCAATCTTTCTGGGGACAGATGTGATAATGAGTCCAGGCCATGAGTGCAGTCATGCACTGTGTGAACAATGCCTCATATTCACATCTCCACGGGCATTGCCTGTCCTTTTGGTTTGGAAAGATTAGTAAGAGAACGGAATCACCAAGAACAAGCATTTACAGTATAATCAAGTGCCCCCATTATTCCAAAACAGCAAATTTATTGTTTTGCCCTTCTTTAATTTGCAATATCAACGCAACATCTGTTGTTTGACTGCTCCATATGTATGCGCAGACGGACAGGAGAGTTTTATTCAATATGGATGAACTGCTTTTGTTGACTCCCTCAAAAGGAAAGTTGTGGGGTTTGGGGAGGAATCAGTGAGTTCATCACAGTGACATACAGTACATTATTGCAACTTTTCCAATGATATTATACCACAACCAAGGTTATTATACTTAAAAACTAACAAAACTTCACTGAATCAGACTCAGATTAAAATACATCTTTATTTTCAATCATCTGTTCAAAATGATGTCATTATTCAAGGTTTAGACATTTGAGTTGCTCGAACACAATAACTTAAGACTACTGCATGAGGAAGGAAATGTAAGTAAAAAAAAAAAAAGAAGTTTAGATTTAGATCTGTGTCCTATATATATATATATATATATATATATATATATATATATATATATATATATATATATAAATAGATTATTTTTTAGAGGGGGTGTACCGTGTAATATAAAAAAAACCTGACTAATTTACAAGAAATAAATTAGCAGATTTGTGACATAAAGTGGCAAATTTGCGGGAGAAACTCATGAATTCACAAGAAATAAACTTGCGGCATTTGCGAGATCAAAACTCAGAAACCTGACCCCCTATCAGCTGACTAACACTAACCAATCAGAAGTTAGCATAGTTAAGGTAAATGCAAGTGAATGACTGAGAACAGATTCAACACATCGATTTAGTGACTCGTACCCAAGCTTCAAAGTGCGAATGCTTAATATGATATGGTTAATCTCTGCTAAAGCAATTATGATCTCATTTGAAAAGCCGACAGAAAAGTGTTGGCACAAACATCCGAGTACGATACGTGTATTTCTCACACGTTTGAGTTTTTTCTTGCAAATCTGCGAGTTTATTTCTCGTAAATTTGTGAGTTTTTTTCTCGCTAATTTGCTACTTTGTCACAAATTTGCGAGTTTATTTCTCGTAAATGTACAAGTTTTTTTCACAAATTTGAGAGTTTATTTTTTGTAAATTTGTGAGTTTTTTCTCGCGAATTTGTCACTTCATGTCACAAATATGAGAGTTTATTTCTCGTAAATTTGTGACTTTTTTTCTCGTTAATTTGTGAGTCCCATATGGTTGAAATCCACAAAAAGCCCATGAAGTAATTGTTTGGTTTGCTGCCTCTTTCTGAATGTGTCTGTAAGCGAACCGTTTTGCATTTCCACTTCACTGTTAGGTAACAGCTCATTTACATAATGATAACCACCCCACACCGAGGTCCTCTGTACAGTACAGTACATGACATGGCCATTTTAATGTGATATTAAAGCCTCACACAATCTTGCTCTCTGACCTCCTTTACATCTATCCAGAAATTTGGGATCCTTCAATTAAGCAGCCCCTCATCTCTGCGTATGTATTGAAGACTCTCTCTGCATCAATGTTCAATGGTAAGATGAGAGAATCAACCATTATTGATAGTTGGTGCTGGTGAGGAGATTCAGTAAATGGGAAAACATTCATTCCAGCAATGTGTTTTACAGCACCTTTGTGCCTCACTGGGATTTGTTGTCAGTCGTTTTCACACACTCGTCAAAGCCTTTTTTAAAGTTGTTACCATTACTGATTTTGTGCACCATTTTGAGGCATTCATGGCGGTGTGTGTGTGTGGGGGGGGAGGTTGCCAATAATTGTGAGCTCATGGCTCAGGTAACGACCAACCATGGCTCAGTTTCAGAAAACAGGTGAGCCGTGATTGGCCGTTACCTTAGCCCTGAGCAACTGTGATGTAATTTTCAGTCAACATCAAGTGGCAAAATGGCCATTCACTAAGATGGATAACAACAGATTAATTTTGATGCTTAACTCATATTCAACACAAATGCAATATTAAACAGAATGCCAAGTTTTGGCTAGTGGGGCTAAATAGAACATATTAACTCTTTGACTGCCAAGCGTTTTCAGAAAAGGGATGCTGTGAGTGCCAGCCGATTTAAGCATTTTGACTGATCTTTCAAGGTCCACAGAAAAATTTGTGTTTGGACTATGGAAACACAGATACTACCAAATGAAAGATTGAACTCTCATCTTTCATCAGAAAAAAAAGTTTGTTTCTACCTTATTCCGTTTTTCAGTAATCAACAATAGAAAATGGTTAGTTTCACCCAAATGCTCTGTTTTGGACCAAAATACGGAGAAATCAAGCTTTTTGTGAAACGATATTATTTCATGCACTCAAGTGAATTTGACACCTTTTTTTCCATGAATGATGCCACAAACACCTAAACAGTGCTTTACTTCTGTAAAACACTACCACCAACAATGAAAAAGTGTTTTTTGATAGCAACATACGTTTATTTACATTCAACAGTGTAACAATTTGACAAAACAATTTCGCAAACTATTTACAAATGTGTGCAACTGTGGTACTATTTACAATTATGTGGATGTTTCAAATACAGTTTTTCTTTTTTGTAACACTCCCCTGCGTGCAAGGGGACGCAGCAGGATTTGCACAACAGATTAGTTTCACTGCAATTGCCCCTTCGCGTGCAGACGCTACACTTTCTTGCCGGCCTTTTTTTCCGGGGAATAGCAAGTATATACTGCAGTGTGTGTTTGGCCATGTTGCCATCAAGTCTACTCTCAGGATCATGATACAGTGATTCCTCATTGTCCTTCAGTTCCTATACCGGGTGGTTGATCCATCTTATCCACTCCATTCATGGTGGCATTGTAGTCCAGAACCAGTGTCTTCTCCGTGATCAGACTCTACCCACTCCTCCGATGAATATGCATTGGACTCGCATTGGTCCGATTGAACGTCCGCCTGTGCAGAAGTGCTCGGTTGTGCTCCGCGTTTTCCGGCGTTAGCATCGCTAGCCGGTGAGGCTTTATGACGTGGTCATAGCCGCCGCGTCAACGCTTCCAACTTCGGCGTCAACCTCGTAGTCACCATCATCATCATCGTCGTCATCAATGTGCTCTTTAGCATTGGTCGATGCTTTTCGTCTTTGAAAAAAATGCTCAAGCGTGAGCTGCTTGCAACCGGTCGCCATTTTCGCTTCCTCAGACATTCTCTCCACAACACTCTAGCTCCGCCTCACGTCTTCTACTGACGCCTACCCAATCTTGTCCAAAGAGAGTCATCGCTGCCATCTTGGGGCCAAAAATAGTCATTATACTAACTAGATCTGCTTGATACTTTCAGCACAGCTGGCCAAGGCTTTCCTCCACCCGTTTAAAAAAAAACAAAAAAAAAAACATAGAGAACGTCTTTTAACGTCTTTGGCAGTCCTCCGTAGGATTTTACTAAACGTTATTTAACGTTTTTGGCAGTCAAAGAGTTAAGGACATTTTTGGGTTGTATCCCACTAAAACATCATATTTTTCTTTAGAAAGTATCATCAAATAATTTTGGGCCCATTCAGGCTTTATTAGACAGTTTTATTTGGTAAATTTGTGATAAAATTATATAAAAATAAATAAATGGGGATTTGTTATGTAAAAAAATACATAAATCTTAAATTAGGCTTGAAATATTTCTGAGTGTGAGAAGAATTTACACTACAATTTAAGGAATCCAATAACCCTATGTGCATTGTTTATTATTTTTTTTAATTAAAAAAAATAATTGACAGACTGTATGACCAAATAGAGCTGCAGCCACACTAGACAGTAATTTTCTGACCGTATTGGGTGAAGGTGACACATGATGGAGGAGGAGAGCAGTCACATTGGGAATTGACAAAAAATGTGGAAGGAGATGGATTGCAGTGGTGATGATCAAGAGGAGGCAGGATGCCCTTTGTGGTACTCAGCTGCTCTGTCATTTCTCACTTCAACAAGGTAAAATGAAGAAGGGGATAATGAAATACAACCACTCATAATACATTTATTATCGCTGCATGGTGATGTCTAAAGGCGCTTATGGAGACACATTGCTAGGATGGGAAAATAGATTATAATTTTGCTGTGTTTATAACCTCCAAAAAGAAAGTGGAGTATTCTCGAACTGTGTGTGCACTACTCTGCCACAGGTAGATTCTTGTTTGGACAGCATCTGGATGCTGTATTATGGTATACAGTAGGTCTTGTTTTCTTTCTTTCTTTTCTTTTCTTTAAAAAAAAAAGTGAATCAATTCAAAGTGAAGACCAAACAAGTTTATAGCATGCAGTGACAAAAATTTAGGGTGCACTCAGGCAACTTTAAATTTATCTGCCTGACCAATCACATGACTTTTTTTTTTTAACTTAACAAGGCAGACCAAAATTTTGTGAATTCTTTTTTACTAGTATTCCTTTTGGAACATTTCAACTGGAACAAACCGGTACTTATCCTAGCAGGGCTATTTATTTATTATTTATTATACTATTTATAGTTTTGGGAATGATAATGGACGGAGCCCCTAAGGCAAGGGTGGGCAAACTCGATTCTGCAGGTATTGGATGTTTCCCTTCTCTCTCTCTCTCTCTCTCTCTCTCTCTCTCTCTCTCTCTCTCTCTCTCTCTCTCTCTCGACATCATCAGCATAAGCAGATAAAACTGAAGGTGAATTCCACAATATTGTTTTCATTTTTGGCCTAAATCCATCCAACAAAATATTAGAGTACTCACAGATGAGCAATGTCAATCAAAATCTGTTCATATTGAAGCCATTCAGAGGTTGGATGTGATTGAATTAAAAAAAAAAAAGTTTTAAGTAGTGCTACTGATCAGTACATTGTCATTCCAGAACACCTGTTTGAATTTTTAGTTTTTTGTAGGCAATTTTTGTGCGGAAAAACATATGAAAAGCAAAAAAGAAAGACTATGCAGCATGTTTAGTTGAATGTGTCTGTGGACTAGGGGTGGGAACCTCTGGGTACCTCACGACACGATACGATATGCGATACAAGGCTCACAATAACTATTATCTCACGATATGACGATACTGTGGTTATCGATATATTGGTCAGGTATTAAATCCACGATAATCTACGATAAAACTACTCAAGACATAAATTTATGTTTTTTAAATGAGAAAACAGTTTCTTTTTGTACCATCACTGAAACTAAATATTAAAACTGGTGTCTTCTTCACAGTGAGTACTTTTGTGTGTGTTTTTTTGAACAAATACAAATGTCTTAACAGAGACCACTTAGGGATGGGATGCGGGTTGGACAGATAGTGGGTCTCAATCCTGTTACTACGTCTCCTCACGATTCACAAGTGAGTTACGGCAAACTAACGTTACATGCAGTATATCTTGTCTTTTTAAATATATTTTTTATAAATTTTCTTGAAAACTTCTTGGGTGGTGGCCAATTTACTTGGGTGGCTGCCCAAGTATTAACATGGTGTGGGAAACACTGTCATGAGTCTTCTTCGCCTGAAGACTTCCATACATTTCCCCACCACTCTTATGAGGCGCTCCCCATAGCGGCCTACGAAGTAATTGCTCAATAAGTAATGAACAATAGAGCCGTTATAGAGGCTTTATATTAACTTCAAATATTGCGATACTCGCGTAGGCATATCGATATATATTGGGAGAAAAAGTATCACGATTTATCGCAATATCGTCACACTCTTACTGTGGACTCTAAGAAATGAACATGCAGACTGCACCTGACACTCTTGATGCGGCATTTTCTCAACAAAGAGCCGAGGGAACACATAATACAGTCGATTTTCCTGCAGGTGGGAGACGGCTGACTGCTGTTCTCGTCACATCCAAGCGTTAGCAGTCACAGAATTCTGGCACGCAGGATGAGTGAATCACAGCCATGCGGAGACAGCTGCTTGTCTCAGCAATTTATCGACCATGGGGTTTGAGGCCTCTGTCTTTCTGTCAACCAATCAACACCTTCATATGTCTTCTACTACTATATATCTAACCGCATCCATTTTCCACCACTTACCTGGAGTTGAGCGACATACTGAGGATGTAAACCCAACTGTCATTTTCCTTAGCATGAGATTGGTCTCATGCTGAGTATGCTTCATGCAGATCTTCTTATCTGGTTATAACAGCAGTGGTGACTGGTGACTATCGAGTTGTTGTTTTTTTTTTTTTAATTTTGCCAACATTTCTTTTATTTTATTTTTTTTATTTTTTTAAAAAAATTCTGGAGAGCTCAGTATTTTTCATTAGATTTGACATGTCATCATTGCTCTCCTTTTATATATATATATATATATATATATATATATATATATTTTTTTTTTTTTGTATGTGGGTGAGTATGTGTATGTGCGTGTGTGCGTGCGTGCGTGCAAGTGTGTGTGTATTCATTAGTTCACCTAAAACCTATTAAAAAAAATACCGTTCACCTAAACCAAACACTTCCGGCCAGAGTCGTGAGGTCGTCAGGAGACCCGAGGAAGGACCAAAGAAAATAGAGGAAAGTGAAATCCAGCACCGACCAGATACCACCCATCAGGCCACTAACCAGAGTCCTTCACCAACCCCAGAGACATCTAAACTCCAACAAATCAGGGAGACCTCAAGAGACCAAAGGAGCGACTGAGAAAAGGAAGGACAGACGAAGCAGAGTGAGATCCACAGACACCAGCCTCCACCGATTCAATGACCTGAGGAAGAAGCAGATTGTGTCTGAGTTTCGATAGATGCTGGTGTGGTGGATCTGGCATGCATGAAAGTCTCCACCAAAGAGGGGAGCCGTCGACCCCCGCCAGGACAGAGAAAGCGCAACACCTCAGGGCCCCCCAGGCCGCGGCAGCGCCAAAGGACGACCCCCGGGCCCCGCAGGGGCCACCAGCCGGAGAGCAAACCCAGGAGCAGGAGCGCCCCCCACCCCAACGCGGCCCGCGCCCCCAACCCAACGCAGCAGGACGGGGCTCTGCAGGCCCGCCAGGCACCCCACCGGTCCACAGCCCCCGCGCCGAATATTAACCCTTAGTGCCCATTGGGGGGGAATCTGCTCGTTCCTGTTGGCAGCAACTGGGTTCCTGACTATAAAAACACAACCATTAGTTACAAATTGTCAAATACAGAAACATCAATGTAAGTTATCACGATGTGGTGGTTCTCGCCAACAGGCAGAATTAAGTAACCAGAATTACTCTCCGACTACGACATTTGTCTCCAGTGTCTACAAAACACTACAGACACTTATTTTCATGCTTTATGGTTATGCACTCCGGTTATGTATTTCTGGACTAAAGTCTTAGAAAAACTTTCCGCTATCTTGGACTACAGGATACCTTTATCTCCAAACTTGTGTTTGCTAGGTGACCTAACAACAACTGATTTACCACATAAACAATTTCAATCTACACTTGTAGCCGTTACTATCGCAAAAAAAACAATTCTTGTTAACTGGAAAAATAAACAAACTCTGAATATCGACCAATGGTCTAACCTCCTCATAAATCACATTTTAATGGAAAAAATATCGGCCTCAAATAAAAAACAAATATCAAAATTCATAGAAATATGGTCTACGTATATAGAATATTTTAACCAAATTTTGGTTATTTAATTCTGCCTGTTAGCGAGAGCCACCACATCGTGATAACTTACATTGATGTCTGTATTTGACAGTTTGTAACTAATGGTTGTATTTTTATAGTCAGGAACCCAGTTGCTGCCAACAGGATCGAGCAGATTCACCTCCAATGGGCACTAAGGGCTAATGTTCGGATTCACTGCATGCCAGGGGACTAACTCTACAGGTGCTGTCCCCCCTGGCTGGGCGTGGGCGGATCTGCCCCTCTGTTGGCTGCTGGGTGGCGGCTGCGTCTTGGTCGTTCCCTGTGTCTCGTGGGGGTGCTGTGTTGCGGGGCTCTCCCTGGTGTTCGGGGCGGCGCTGTCCCGGCGCGGTCCGTCGCTCTGGGCCCGGCGACGCGGGTCGGGGCCTGTGGGCCGCCGGGGTGCCCCGTGGTTCCCTCTCCCCTCCCCCTTCCTCCCCCTTGCTTCCACTCCCTCTTCACCTCTCCCCGCCCGTCCTCCGCCTCCCTGTCCCTTCTCCCTCGTTGCCCTTCCTCCTCCTCTCCCCCTCTCTCTGCGGCCTTGCCGCTGCCTCCTGCCCTTCCTGTCATCTCCTTCCCCCGTCCCCTCCCCCTCTCCTGTACGCCCACCTCCCCCTCCCCTAGGCCGGGGGTTCCACCCGTGGCCCGGGTCTCGGCGCTCCGGGGGCTGGGAGAGTGGGCGGGATCGGTGTTGTGCCCGCCCCGCTCCGGTGGACCTCTGGGCACTTCGGGCGGGCCCCGGTATCCGGGGGGCGAGCCCCGCTGGGGTCCCGGTGGGGTGGGTGGGGGATTGGTGGGCGGATGCACCTCCCCCCCCCCCGCCCGGTTGGGGGGGGCCCAGCTGGTCGCTCCTCTTAACTCACGGCACTAGTTTTGCACAATACATTTTAGGGCACATAACACACTTTGGGGGGGAGTGGGGCAGCTCCCCTCCAATTTTAATGCACCACACAACTGGGGGGGGGGGGGCATCGGTTGGGGCGGGCCGCAGCATGGAGCAGTGCTGCGGTCACCTGTCCCCCCCGAGGCCCCCCCCCATTAATTTATTTTAATGCACCACATACGCTCCTTGACATGACTGGGAGGCGGGTGGATCGGAGCAGAGGGGGATATCATTTCCCTCTGCTCCGGGTCACCTGCCCCCAATTTTAATGCACCACACACACACACTTATGTATATACACTGGGTGGGGTCACACTCACGGTTTAGGGGTAGAGTTCGCCAGTCGGCGAGCTGGCAAACTCAGTAACAGTTTTTCACTTAGATCGTTGGGGTGACGACCGGGGACTCTCCCCGCTGGGCCTGGGGTTCGGGGATGCCGCCCGTCCTCCGGTGCCCCCATCTCCCCTTCTGCCCCTGGTGTTCCGTCCCTCCGCGTGGTGGGGTGGGTGCGGGTGCCCTCTCCGCTCCGCTGCCCGGCCCCTCTTCGGCGCAGATGCCTGGGTGCGGTGTGTCCCCGGGGTCTGGGGGTCGGGGGGCTGTCGGTGGGTGGTGGTGGGGGCGGGGGCGGCATGGTTGGGGGGTGGTGGTGTTGGGGGTGCCGGGGTGGGGGGTGCTGGGGTGGGGGTGTGTCTGGGGATTTGGGGACCTGGGGGCGGTTGGGGCTGGGTTGGGGTGGATGGCGGGGGTGGGAGGGGGCGGGGGGGTCTTGGGGGGAGTGGGGGTTGTGGGCCGGTGGGGTGCCTGGTGGGCCTGCAGTGCCCCGTCCTGCTGCGTTGGGTTGGGGGCGCGGGCCGCGTTGGGGTGGGGGGCGCTCCTGCTCCTGGGTTTGCTCTCCGGCCGGTGGCCCCTGCGGGGCCCGGGGGTCGTCCTTTGGCGCTGCCGCGGCCTGGGGGGCCCTGAGGTGTTGCACTTGCTCTGTCCTGGCGGGGGTCGACGGATCCCCTCTTTGGTGGAGATTTTCATGCATGCCAGATCCACCACACCAGCATCTATCGAAACTCAGACACAATTTGTTTCTCCCTCAGGTCATTGATTCGGTGGAGGCGGGTGTCTGTGGATTTCACTCTGCTTCGTCTACCTTTCCTCAGTTTCTCCTTCGGGCCCTTGAGGTCGCCCTGATTTGTTGGAATTTAGATGTCTCTGGGGTTGGTGAAGGACTCTGGTTAGTGGCCCGGTGGGTGGTGTCTGGTCGGTGCTGGGCTTCGCTTTTCTTTCTTTTCTTTGGTCCCTCTTCGGGTCTCCTGGCGGCCCCACGTCTCTGGCTGGATTTTGAAGTGTTCGGTTTAGGTGAACGGTATGGGAATTCTTTTTTTTTTTTTTACACGCACGCACGCACGCACGCACGCACGCACGCACGCACGCACACACACACACACATACCAAAAAATAAAATAAAATAAAATTAAATTTAAAAAAAGGGAGAACAATGATGATGACATGTCAAATGATCAATACTGAGCTCTCCCCAGAAAAAAAAAAAAAAAAAAGAACGGTCTATTAATGGATTTAAGACTGTGTTAAAGTCTCCTCCATTAATAATAGTTAATAAGAGTTCGCTGCTAAATCAAACCGCTGAGAGAAAAATTCATGGAAAAAGGCCGCATCATCATTATTAGGGGCATATAAATTATTATTATGTGTATATATTTTATTAAATATAGTCACCTGAATAATAATGTATCGGCCCTCTGGGTCTGTTATTGTATTATTTAGAGTAAAGAGTAAATTCTTATGTATGAGTATACAGACTCCTCTTTGTCTACTGTTATAAGGGGCAGAGTACGCTTGGCTAAAATTCTTATCAATAAGTAATTTTTCTTCAGATTTTTGTAGGTGGGTTTCTTGTAGGAGGCAAATATCTGCTTTTAATTTTAAGAGATGGTCTAAAGTTTTTATTCTTTTTGCCTGTGAGCGAGCGCCACAAACATTCCAGGAAATCAGAACTAATTTATGCATACAAACAATATAGACTCAGTCCTGTGTATATATCTGTATAGGCCATTTGTCAATATTGGCATGTTATAGGATAGAATCAAAGTGGTTAGGTGATTTATGTAATTTGTGTAAAATATGAGGTGACGTGTAAGTAAATATAGCAGTGAAAAAACGGGTAGGGAGGTGAAAGTGAAGGAAGTTAGCGGGGGATTAAACATAAAAATACACCAGTAACTGGTAACCTAAGCGAGATTTTTTGTTTAAATATACTTTAGATATAGTTATGTATTAATATTATATTTATAATATCGCCTAAACATAATGAGTATTCATATTTTAGGTTTTATAACCACATATACAGTATATGTACAGTATACATCTAATAATCAAACAAAGTTTAGTTCCACCAATGCCAATTAGAACAGCCAGGGAGTGGAGTTGGGGTTCCGGAATAGTAATAATAATAATCGACGACCATCGTAGTCCGTTTACCCTCCTGCCTATTTTGTTTCATTATAGGAAACAGTACCTTTCGCCGCTTATTAATCTCTCTCGGGAATTGGTCATTCATTCCAAATGAGGTCCCTTTAAGCTCCCGTCCTTTACTTTTAACAAATTCTTTCTGTTTAAAATGCTCAAACTTGGCGATAATAGGACGGGGTCTGTTGCCCCTACGGGCTCCAAGCCGATGTACCCGGTAAAAAGAGATGTTATTTACCGTCTCCTGAGGAATTTTTAACGACGTCGTCATAATTTTTTTTTATCTCAACCTCTGGATTGTCAGAGGTATTCTCGGATATACCTGAGAATATTAAATTCTCCCGCATGCTACGGGATTGAACATCCAGAACAGTTTATTTTAGTGTTTTATTCTCCTTTTTACGATACGATACGATACGATACGATACGATATACTTTTATTTTCCCCGTGGGGAACTTTTTCCTGGACTCCGTCCAGCTGCAGTTTACAGTAAAGAGAAAACAACAGAATAGAAAGAGATAAAATTAAAATTTAATAAATAAGAAGTGCGGCAATAAGTAGAAGACTTCCCAGAAGTCTTCACAGAAGTATACATGTGTCAAGAAGTACATTGCACACACCCATATACACACACACACACACACACACACACACACACACACACACACTCCTATATATATATATATATATATATATATATATATATATATACACACACATGAGTATGTACACAACATTGCACCATATATATATATCTTATTATACTGAGTTAATGTCGGTTGTTAAGCAGTTTGATGGATGTCGGCAGGAATGAGTTTTTGTAGAGGTTCAGCCTGGTTCTGGGGGCCCTGAAGGCAGTAGCTGGAACTCATGATGCAGAATGTGAGTCGGGTCATTAACAATTTTCTGTGCCAGTCCGGTGACGGACCGCTCATAAAGCATCTGTAGGGAAGGATGATTCCTGACCCCCATGATCTTCATGGCAGTCCGCACCAAACCGGCAAACTGTGATCTTGACTGCACAGTCAGGTTGCCGTACCAGGCCGCAATGCCGTATCTGATGATACTTTCCAATGCAGCCCGGTAGAACAACAGCATGATCCTCTGCTCCACTCCATAGACCCTAAGTCTGCGTAGGAAGTAGAGACGCTGTTGGAGTTTGGAGCAGAGACTTCCAACATGTACCCTCCAGCTGAGTGTGTTGTCGATGTGGACCCCCAGATACCTGTATGAACCCACCTGGCTGATGTGGTTGCTTTTAATGACGACTGGCCTGTGGTCACCAACAGTTTTTGGATCAAATATCACCTCCTCTGTCTTCCCCACATTGAGCACAAGATGATTCTGGTCACACCACTGGACAAATTTCTCTATTTCTGAGAAATAGTCCAGTGGGCTACCGCCGGCCTGCAGCAAGCTGACGATAGCTGTGTCATCAGAGAACTTAATGATAAAGTTCTCTGGGTGTGATGTCACACAATCATTTGTGTACAACGTGAAGAGGACCGGGGAGCTGACGCAGCCCTGTGGGGCGCCTGTGCTTATAAATCTTGGTTCCGAGAGGGAGCTGTTGACCCTGACTTGCTGTGTGCGCTGTGTCAGGAAGGAGTGATACCATCTACGGGTTCACATTCATCTCCTTCAGTTTAACCAAAAGCAGGTGCGGCTGCATTGTGTTGAACGCTGAGCTAAAGTCAACGAACAACACACGTGGATAAGCTTTCAGGCCGTCTAGGTGTTTGCTGACCAGATGTGTGATGCTGTTGATAGCATCGTCAGTGCCGCGACCCCGCTTGTAGGCAAACTGAAGGGAGTCTAAGTGTGCATCCACCTCCCGACCCTGAGCCGAGTCACCATCAGCCTCTCGAAACACTTCATGACAATGGAAGTTAGAGCCACAGGCCTGAAGTCGTTATTGACCACAGGACATTGTTTTTTAGGAACCGGGGTGATTACTGATTTTTTCCAGAGACTGGGAATGGAGTGTGAGTCCACAGATCTCTGGAAGATGGGCTGCCATGCCGCTGTGAGCTCCTCTGCACAGGATTTTAGCAGAAGGGCAGATATCCCATCCGGTCCTGAGGCCTTTTTTGTGCAGACAGACCTAAAAGCAGATTGGACATCATGGGGATGAATCACCAGCCTTGAGTCCTGCTCATTCACTGAAATGGACCTCAGGACCTCCCCACATTCAGAGGAGAAGTCCTGGGTTTCGAATCTTAAATAAAAGTCATTCAGCTCCCTTGCCTTCTGGAGGTCATTTAGGGTGCTGAGACCTTTTTGAGCAGGAGTCAAGTTGGTGATCCTCCTCATGGTGTCCCACATTTTCTTGGAGTTGTTAGCAGCAAAGTGTTGTTCTATAGTCTCTTTGTGCTTCCTTTTTGCTTTTTTAAGCATGTGTTTGAGTTCTTTTTGAACCAGTTTGAGCTGGGCTCTGTCCTGGTTCTTAAATGCCCTTTTTTTGTGGTTAATACAGTCTTTAACCTCTTTAGTAATATACGGTTTGTTGTTGGGGTAAACAGTTATTTCCTTTGTTGGTATGATGTTGTCCACACAGAATTGAAGTGAATATAGTCAGTTAACGGTTTTAACGGTTTCCAACTCGGCTGAAACAGCCGCGAGTGAAGAGCGTAACTTGGCATTATCTCGTTGGAGGTCACTTACCTGTTGGCTGACGAATTCCAAGCTTACCCTTAATTCTTTGACGTCCTCGCTGATTAGGGAGAGGACATCTAATTTTTTATTTATGGACTCCAGCATACTGACCGAAATGTCCGTAGTGGCTAGGTCGTCCGTGTCCGTCGTTGAATCATTTTTCCTCTTTTTTGAAGGTTTTTTCGACGGTTTCTCGACGGAAGGATCCTCCATCGCGCAGCTGTAAAAATATCCGTCGATGAAGCGTTCAAGGTCCTCCACGCTGGGTGGTATTCCAAATCTGCCGGATGAAAAAGAGAAGAAAAAAGACAAGATATATGATGGTTAAATTTGGATTAGTTTAGCATAATAGAGCTAGTTCTATCTTAGCAGCAGGGCGCCGCCATGTTGGGGTTTCCCGGTCTCGCTGTAGGTCTCGCGATAGTCACAGCATCTCGCGATATCACCCTCTCTCTTTTTGCCAACATTTCTAATAAGCAGAGCTAACCACGAAGTAAAAGCCCTTGTTGGGAGTGCATAAACCTAGCATATCTGATTTTTGTCCAACAACGTGAAGCCTTTATTAGCAGTATAGCACCCTCAGTTGCACTTAATAGCCACAGACACAAGTAGTTTTCCTTTGACTGCTGAATTTATCGCTTCCTGCCAACAATAAATCCACCGTGAAAACTGGAGCAAAACACACATACAAACATAACAATTAGCATAAAGAAATTTAAATTTACACAAAAGTATTGACAGACCCAAAATAAACTAACCTCGTTGGCTGTGTGCAATGTCCAAAAAGGGAACTCGGCTTGTTTTCTTCTGTCTTCGTTTTTCTTTTTCTCTCCAAACTTAACATTGTATGTCTCGCTGTTTTTTTCTCCTTCTTAAGCTCTTCCTCTACTCCCTTACTCACTGACATATACACATCCACCTCACTACAGCGCCCTCTCTGGTGTGGGTGGCAACAACCACCCAAAAACAAAGAAAACAAAATTGACAATGTGGCAGTTACTATAGATGGTTCCCCTGTGATGTCACCGCGTCGTGCGTCCACCATATTTATTTGGATTTCCTAGCAGAAGGCACACTTGTGAGTTTACGTAAACAAGTGTTCCTTTCCGTGAACAATATGGTTGTTTCGTGTTTGGTACATGGTTGTACTAAGAAAGCTGACGGAATGTGTACATTGGGATTCTATTTTATTCCAAAGATCCGAGCACATGAAGGTGATTTCACTAAATGAGTGATCACGTCGCAGACAGCCAGTATCAACAGAAATATCAACCCACGGAATTCTCCCAAGATCTGCTCACAACACATCATCACAGGTTGATTAGTTTTCCTTTTACTTTTCTTCTTCCATTAAGAATGTTTACAGTGTGCTCATTGTCCGTTCCTGTCCAGTCTAGTGCCTGCATGCTAACACAGTAGTACAGCAGTACCTCCGTGCCCCTTAGAATAAATGGCTTCACACAGCAAATGAACAAAACAAAATTTTGCGTGAATAGGGGCATTTCTGTTATCATACATATCCTCTGTATCCTCTGCGCGCACACATTCAAAAAAACAGTATCCCAGCGTACCGTACTTAAACGAGCACAACTGTAGTTTCCATAAGTGCATATAAACTAAGCTAAGCTAGTTACTACGTAGCTTTGCCGTCACGTCACTATCAATACATTGCAGTTCAAGCTCATGCGTTGCACTCATAACACAGCTGCTTGATTGCCTCCATTGATTTATATGCCTTTAGTTGTTCAAAGGTCACTTTTCCCATTCATAAGGTAGTTCACGGTGTCCATGTACGTAACCAGTGGCTGGCGTTATCTTCCTTTTTCAATGTATAGGGATCCCGGTGATCAGTCTAATTTTTGCATCATACCGCTGGTGTTCTTTTGCCCGCAGGTTTTCCCGATACAGCATGGACTTTTTCGTGCTCATTACCGTCAATTTAGCTGTTTTAATATGCGCCGTTTATACTACTCTCTAGTCTTTGCTATGAGCTGCGACGGGGATGATCCAGGCAATATGGTGGAAGGGAGCTGGACACGCCCACCGGCTGACTTCGTGGGAACTATCTATAGAGCACTGTTTCTCAGCCCCGGTCCCCGAGTACCCCTATCCAGCTTGTTTTCCATGTCTCCCCAGCCAACACAGCTGAAGATCGTTATCAGGCTTCATGCAGAACTTGCTGATTAGTTGATCGCTTGAAACACATGTGCTGCTTGTGGGAGACATGGAAAACAGGCTGGATAGGGGTACTCGAGGACCAGGGTTGAGAACCACTGCTATAGAAGATCAAAACTGCCAAAATGTAAAATAAATAAATGACTAAATAAATAGATAAATAAATGATTAAAAGTGAAAATAAAAATGTATATCAAAAAAATTCAAAAATTAAATCCCAAAAAAATTTATTTAAATGGAAATAAAAACAACTATATATATATATATATATATATATATATATATTATTTTGGGGGGAAATATTTTTTATTATATTCGTTTTTATTGTGACTTTTAGTCATTTATTTATTTATTTAGTCATTCATTTAGTCATTTATTTATTTTTAATTTTGGCAGTTTTGGTCCATACTGCCAGGAAACATTTTTGTTCAAATGAGGGGGCGTGTCTTGAATTGGACTTTCAATGGTTGAGTGACCGGGTCGGCGAAGAATATATAATATATATATATATATATATAAATAATATATATATATATATATATATATATATATATATATATATATATATATATATATATATATATAATTGTTGTTTTTATTTCCATTTATATTTTTTTGGGGGATTTAATTTTCGAGTTATATTTTTTTATAACCGTTTTTCGCTTTCACTTTTAGTCATTTATTTATTTATTTAGTCATTTATTTTTGGGAATTTTGGCAGTTTTGGTCCTCCATAATTACAAGCAGTCTTAGAGAAATATATTTTGTCTTAGTGTTGTACAAAGCACATAAACGGCATTTTTAGCAGTTTTGGGCTATCCAGATGCCACTTATAATGTGTGTGAACTACCCCACTGCATTAAAAACACTTGATAGTGTTTCTCATGCTGCTACTAGATGTACTACTGGAGAAGGGTTTATGACCAATCACTGTAAATTGTGCCAGAATGTCAGCCCGACCTGCTTGGCTCTGTAAAGAGAGCACTTTTGTTTATTTATAAGGCCTTTCTCCATAATCTAGTGTACCTGCTAATTTGTCAGATTTGCTTAGCTTTAAGTAAATCTATGTATGCTCACATCCCTTCATTCTTAATATTCCAAATGCTTGGACAGGTGTTGTAAAAATTGCTTTTGAATATTTTTTCACCATTCAAATGGAATAATGGTTTCGCATAAAGTGGATATCTTGATTTCTTATAATCATTTTGTGCATTTTATCATGGATTCCATGCATTCTGATTGAATCTGAACATTGAAAAAGTGAGTTAGCTCTCAATTTGTCACTTACTGAATAAATACACTGTAACACATATCTGTAAAATCTACAGTAAAAAAATTACAGCATTATCTTATTTTTTAATTTTACAGCATAACTGTATACCGCAATGCATTATGCGTAAAACAAAGTGCATAATGGGTAAAAACAAAGTACAGTAATTTGCTGTATAATCAGCAATCAAATATTGTTAACTTTTATAGCAACTATGTTTGCCATGTATATATGTGGATTACAGTAATTTAATTCAATATTTTTTTAATTTCACTATATAAAAGAAAAAGAAATTAAAGAAGACAGAATGAAGTAAAACTAAAAAACTAATTAAATGAGATTTTACAAGCATTAGCTGGCAAATTTTTGGCCAGTTATTTCTTGTAAATTCTACAGTCAATTTGTTACAGTATATGTAAAGGTTGTAAAGGAAAGAAAAACACTACTTTTAGTATGTAAGCAGCGAAGAAATGGCATCTAGTGTGTTGATTGATAGTTTTATGAACATCATGGTATTATTGTCACATTATTACCTGTGTGCAGCAACGCCCGTGACAGGGCAGGCAACCCAAACAATTGTCTATAGGGCCACGAGCTGAAGCAGGCTCAGTGAGATGACTGACATTGGCCTAACAAACAATTGGTACTGCTTTCGGCAGCGCAACACATCCCTAATAAGGAATCCCCAGCATAGGCAGCCATACTGAGCTGTAAGGATTCAGAACAGACGCGATATTAGGAACATTTCCGCTAGACAGGTAAGTTTATCACCTAAACTAAATAAATATTACTAAATAAATATCACTATAAATATATAAATAACCACTAAATAAAACTTCCAACTGATAACATCTCGTGTTTTACTAACATTTTAGATAGATCTATAGATAAGTGATGCTACCAAATCTAGCAGCCGTAGCTAACGTTAGCGGCCGTAGCTAAAGTTAGCTTAATTACAGTGCACATCATACAGGACATGTGAGGCAAGTGAGGGGCATGGCTTTAGTCAGGATAAATTAAAATCTTGTTATCAGTTTTAAAACAGCAAACTCCCTCTTTAACTAACACTAGTTAATTAAACAGAAGATCAGCTAATAAACTCGTCGCGTGATACTGTACAAATACTGTATACTTTACACACACACACACACACACACACACACACACGGTTGTGTTATGATCACTCAATCTTTTTTTGGTCAGGTTTAAGATTTTTTTTAACTATAGTATTCCGCCCTCCATTGCGAAGATTGTGTTCTAAGGTAGGTAAAGTCTTTAAAAATATTTTTTAAATAATACAAACACATTTAAACACTTATATTGAAAGCCAGCAAGCACAATTGACAAGTAAAAAAATAGTGTAATAATGTAATGGTGCATCAGTGTTTGTAGGTTTTTATGGTCCAAACAAACAAACTTATCATCTCACAATATACAGTACATCAATAATCATGCCCAAAGTTGTACATTACAAAAATGAACCTAAAGCCACCATTTCCAATAGGCATAAATAGCAGGATGCTATCAATAATTTTCACCAAAAACTAGGGTGTGCTGAAATACAGTATACTTCCAGTTTTGTTAATCTTTCAAATGTACACCTGTGATGGAGGGAAGTTTACTGTATTTGCATTTCAAATGGTTACAGTTCAGTTTTGATTTTCATTTTTATATCAATTATTTAATCAAATTAATTACTTATTCTGGTTAATTTATCCCTTGCATTTTTAAGTGGTCAATCTACAAACGCCTCTGCTTGTGCGTAATGCAATCATTTGAAAAATGGCTTGCTTTTGGATTTGTAACATTTTTGACACATAACCTTCTGAATATGCAATCAGCTGCCGACTTGTGCAGTGACGTCACCAGAGAGTGAGGGATTCTGGTGAAAGAGAGTAAGGAGAGGATGAGGGCAGAAGCTCCACGGTGGTGAAACGCCGTGTGTGTGTGTGTGTGTGAGTGAATGGAATGTGTGTGCGTGTCTGTCAAGTGTTTGTTACTGTGTGTACGTGAACGTGTGCTTGCGTGTAGTCCATAGGCGCGTTTTGTGGAACCTGAACAACATTCAGTGAGCTGACAGGGTTGAATTTGGGCCACGGAGCACGCGCGATACGAGTTGGGGACTGAAAAACGCTTTGCTTACTAATTGTCCACGGGAGACACTTTTCCACTCAA
Organism: Vanacampus margaritifer; assembly: GCF_051991255.1. NCBI lineage: Eukaryota > Metazoa > Chordata > Actinopteri > Syngnathiformes > Syngnathidae > Vanacampus > Vanacampus margaritifer. The sequence goes on from NC_135448.1 coordinate 5,047,511, forward strand.
TGCGGGGACGGACGCTTCTCTCAGTCGATGACAATCGGCTCAAACAACAGCCCGCTGCTTTTTGTGAGTGTAACTTTTGATTATAATTAATAGATAGGTCGCATTGTGGCGCATATGTTTGAAATACAGTTGCAGCGTTCTGGTTTGACAGTTAATGCCTTTCTGTAATGTCTCATAGTGATGTACAGTATATGACTCGCTTGTCACACGATTGTACCATACCTGCGTTGTTTTATGAGCACATTCGAATGTGAAATTTGTCCGCGGGTTTTAAGGCACCCTTTGCGCGGATGCTGGCTGTGATCAAGCGCTTGCTCACACGTGCGCTCACGCCACAACGAGCCCACTATTCAGCGCTTGTAGACGCGTGGGTGTTGCTCGATCTTCTACACGGTGACGTGCTTTCCATACGTGGACGTACGTGTCGGTATCTCCCCCATCAGTGTACACTGCCGATAGCCGGCGGTTGACGTCAACGTGAGTGAAGCAGTGAGGATCAAGTTGTTAGTGGCTCAATGAGGCTATTAACAGATTACAATGTGGCTCTAATAGACTGCAAAATGTCTGAGGTGGCAGTTGTTGCACTTTGAAATAAAGAGTGCTGTGACTGACCTGAACTGAAGAAAAAACCACTGTGCCTTAATTAATTCACTGGTGAACACAAATGGTATTCTCTACCTGACTGACTCACTAGTCCTTTTATTTATAATAGGGATGTCAAAATTAGTGCATTAAGTTTGATTTAATTTAAAGTTTCTTTAACATCACTATTTTTTTTAGCGAGCGATTAATGACTGCCCCTTAGTTGGAAAGCCTGTACTGGGGGAATTCCAGTTGCAATGCAGCCATGTCAAAATTTTGCAGTAATAAATCTATTAATAGTGCATATATTTGTGGTGACTGGGGTCAAGTTGTATTTTACAATTTTAAAAATGTGCAGAATTTCACAAGTTACTTCATGTTGATGATTAGATAGCTCTTAATAGGAAAAGATAAATGCACTGAGCTGTCACGGTCTTAAAAGGCAAAAAAATGGCAGAAAAATACAAATCAATACCACTAATTTTTTATAGTACATCTTTTTATTTTTAACTCCATTTTATGAAATATTATGAAATTATTGTATCAATGACTAAAATATGCAGCCATATTAGTATTAGTTTAACACATTTTTCCACTTTTATGTTAACAAGAGTATGAAAACTATAACTAAACTAAATATTTTATTGTACATTTTATTGTAGATTTAGAACAGATATAAAATTTGTGATTAATCGTAAGTTAACTATCGAAGTCATGTGATCAATAACAATAAGAAAATGTATATCGCCTGACACCCCTAAATTAATAACTATGCTGTAGCTATAATTACATACATTAAAACAGATGTGTGACCACTTACTACACATGCCTGAAATTGATAATTAAAGTCTACAGATTATTCATAGAAAAATGAATGAAAACTCCAGCACAGTTTAGGGGGGACCTCTACTCCAGTTTTGCAGGCAATATTTTGTGTGTAATGTTAAGATTAATCACTAAAAATAACAGTGGAAAGGCTGGAAACATACCCGCCTTAAAATCCCCAGAAAAAGCTGTACTGTTTGGAAACGTAATACACATGAGGTCCACTATTTGGTACACTTTCACAATCTAACAATACACACTGGCTCTATTTAAAAAAAAATCCTGTTTTACCAATACAGTAAAATTCTAAGCTCACTTTTGTAGGCCACCGTCATATTTTTTAGTTAAAGCATATGCTTGTTATTGTGGTTGCTATTTACACCAGTTCAGAACCACACAAAGAATGTAAGGTGTTAATGTTAATGTTAAAAAGGGCAAAAGGTTATCATATTTCAAGAATAAAGTTGTAGTTTTTATGAGTATTTTCCAATTTTACAATTAAAGTGAAAAGTCATACTTTTACCAAAATATGGTAATAATTTTACAATAACTTAATTTACAGGAAAAAGTCCTAATTGACAAGACAAAAAAAGTCATGATTTTCCAAGAAAGTAAGGGTGACAAATGTAATTTTAGGGGAAACGTTGTTAACAGGCGGCACGGTGGCTGACTGGTTAGCACGTCCGCCTCCCAGTGCAGAGGACGTCAGATCGAGTCCGAGCTTCGGCCTTCCTGGGTGGAGTTTGCATGCTCTCCCCGTGCTTGCGTGGGTTTCGTCTGGATACTCCGGTTTCCTCCCACATTCCAAAGACATGCATGGCAGGTTAATTGAACACTCCAAATTGTCCATAGGTATCATTGTGAGTATGGTTGCTCGTCTCTGTGTACCCCGCGATTGGCTGGCAACCAGTTCAGGATGTACCTCGCCTACTGCCCAAAGCCAGCTGGGATAGGCTCCAGCGCCCCCCTTGTGAGGACAAGCGGTTATGAAAATGGATGGATGGATAGATGGACATTGTTAACAATTACAAATAATAATAATTAATATCTATGTCAATAAGTTGGATAAATGCAGGCTGCACATGATCTTAAGAACAACTAGAGAATACAATTTCTGGAGAAATTGTGTGGGAAGGCTGTGAGGCTGAATGAAAAACTGTGGAATGAAATGATGTTGAAGGACATTGAATGACATGCAATGATACACAATGACCTGAAAATAGCTGAACATGTTGAAGCAGGAATGGTTTGAATCCATCGGGAAATATAGAAGTAAAGTAGCAAGTAAAAAAAAAATCAAGAAAACAAGGAAGGAATGGAGTAAGGAGCGAGGAATTGAGGAAGCAATGGAGTAAGGGGCATATAATCGAGTAAATGTCCATTTGAAGTGATACGTTAATAATTTCACATCACATTTCTCCTATTTTTTGTAAAAAACAAAAACAAAACACTACACTGTGAGCTGTTTAATATTTTGTCCATGTAGCTAAATAAAATGTCCAAATATCGAGGATGTGAAAACAATTATTATTATTTTGGATAGAAATAGATTGTGCAGGTATATCTGACATGGAGTAACTGTAAGAGATACTCATGTCTAATAATTGTTATGTGACACACAAACTGCCGTATAGTAAAAAACAAAAAACAAAAATTTTGATGCTACAAGGGTTATGGTTACAAGTTAACTTTACTGACGCTCGTTATTAAAGCAACACAAAGGAACTTTCAGTTTACGTTGATTATGGCGGCGCCATATGGACAAAAGTGGTAATGTTATGCCTGAAGGAAGACCACATTTCCTATGAGGATACGCACATTGCGTCGTTTTTGAGCTGACGCCAGGGAGCGAAAGCCGGGCCGATGGTCATCCTTGACTGTCCATTTATCTGGGTAGCTCCCCTTTTTCTTTTTTGTCTCCTCAGACAAAACTTTTCAGTTGTTTTGCAGCTTCTGCCAGGAAAGCAGTAATCGTACATTGACATTCAAATTGACTTCAGTCATTGTAACAAATGGGGAAAGGGGGAAGTGACATATGCCATAAAGCAGTTATCACATTTGTATTTTTTTGTGTGGCAGTGTTCCTACTATCCTTCTCAAAGTTGTTTAGTGCCAGTAAAAATTATACAGACCCCCTCAGACCATGGCAAAGGTACCATTCAACTAGTTTTAAGTGGATGTTTCATCAGAAGAGTTATGATAATATTTTATTAAGGTTGAAAAGTTCCTTAGTGCTACTTCCGGGAAACGAAAACCTGACAAATTAAATATCCAAATCAAATTCAGTTGTGTTTTTTAATTTTCTATGTCTGAGTGTAAAAAAAAAAGAGAAATCAGCTTTTTCATTTTATTTTGTATTATATTAAAAACAAACAACTCAATAATCACTTATGTTTTTTTTAATTATTTTTTAAATTTTATTTTAGGCTTTGATTACCAGTTGAAAATAGAACAAACACATGCTAACCAGAGTGAGTTGGTGGTGCTGGTAGTTCTTATCTTTTTCTTTTTTTTTCCATTTTAAAGTTGCAATTTCAAATTAGAATCTGGGTAACCCAATCAGCATTTTAAAATATGCAAATTCCACTGTGGCGAATGACATTTGATTTGTTGTTGTTTGATCTCCAAAGTGTCCTGGGTCATCCCCAGGGTCTCCCGCTGGTGGGACATGCCTGGAACACCACTCCAGGGAGGCATCCGAACCAGATGCCCGAGCCACCTCAACTGATTCCTCTCAACGCGGAGGAGAAGCGGCTCGACACTGAGTCCCTCCCGGATGACCGAGCTTCTCATCCTATCTCTAAGGGAGAGTCTGGACACCCTGCAGAGGAAACTCATTTCAGGATCTTGTTCTTTCGGTCACGACCCACAGCTCTTGACCATAGGTGAGGGTAGTAACGTAGATCGACCGGTAAATGGATAGCATTGTCTTTCAACTCAGCTCCTTCTTCAACACAACGGACCGATACAGAGTCCGCATCACTGCAGACGCTGCACCGATTAGCCTGTCGATCTCCTGCTCTCACCCGTGAACAAGACCCCAAGATACTTGAACTCCTCCACTTGGGGCAGGATCTCATCCCCGACCTGGAGAGGGCACTCCACACTTTTCCGACTGAGGACCATGGTCTCGGATTTGGAGGTGCTGATTTTCATCCCAACCGCTTCACACTCGGCTGCGAACCGCTCCAGCAAGAGTTGAAGATCACGACTTGAATAAGCCAATAACACCGTATTATCCGCAAATATTCTGTCCATAAAAGTTATGAACAGAATCGGTGACAAAGGGCAACCTTGGTGAAGTCCAACCCTCATTGGAAACAAATTCCACTACTGTCGGCAGTGCGAAACAAACTCTGACATCGGTCGTACAGGGACCGAACAGCCCGTATCAGGGGGCTCGGTACCCCGTACTCCCGAAGCACCTCCCACAGGACTCCCCAAGGGAGACGGTCAAACGCCTTCTCCAAGTCCACAAAGCACCTGTGAACTGGTTGGGCGAACTTCCATGCACCCTCGAGGATCCTGCTGAGGGTGTAGAGTTGGTCCACTGTTCCCTTTGGCCCCTCCCACAGGTGGTGAGCCCATGTGAAGGGGGACCCACGTTGCCTTTTCAGGCTGTGCCCAGCCGGGACCCATGTGTATAGGCCCGGCCAACAGACGCTCGACTTCAAGCCCCGCTTCGAGGCCTGGCTTCAGAGGGGGACCCCCATGGTCTGCGTCCGGGCAAGAGAAACCGCAATCCAAAATTGGGGTGTTTTGGAGCTATACTTTGTCTGTTCCCTCACCTAGGACCTGTTTGTCATTGGTGACCATACCAGGTTGGTAAAGCCCCTGACAACATAGCTCCTAGGCTCATTGAGACACACAAACCCCTCCACCCCGATAAGGTGGTGACTCACGGTGGTATCGAATCGATATTCCTTTTCATAGCCCAATATCGATTCATAAAACCATGAATGAATACTTTAATACACCCCTCAACATAAATCAATGTGCCTTCTCGCGTTATGGTGAAATTTATTTTACAAAAAATTAAACCATGCAAATATGCCTGAGGCAGGACGTACTCCGTTTGAAAACTCGTTGTTCGAGCATTGTTCAAATGTGCCCATTTGTTCTTCAGAGTACCCCAAGAGGAAGCCCAGTGTTTTTGCCACTTAATATACATAGGGCTGTGGTTGTAATCGAGTTCATATATTAGATGAGTACGATGAGCCGTGACTGTTCTTTTCTGACTGCTTCAATCAGCTTTTATCGTCCCTTTATAGTAGAGTTTGCGGACCCTGCACACTCCACAGTTTCTTTGGGAAAAGGAGGGGTGGAGTGGTGGAAGGTGACGTCATGCGCGTCATCGCAGAGTAGCGGACATGTGGCATTGTGCTAGCATTAGCCTGTGTTGTTAGCTAGCGTACGACACTGCACGCATGAGCTGCTAACTTTCAACAGTTGTAATACTGCAGTTACGCTTTGGGCCAGAGGTCGCAGTTGCGAGTAAAAAAGTGGCAAACTGCACAAAGATCCTTTAGTGTAACTGCATTGGATTCAATTTTAAATGTAAATATTCATTGTTTTTTCATACTAATGCAAAAAGTAGGAGCAAGAAGTTTCTACTATTTACAACATTGTTACTTCTGAAAATGTCTTCCATATAAAATTAAAATTGGTACTGCATGAAATCTTTAACTGAATTGAAAATCAATATGAATCGAATCAATTTTGTAAATCTGAATCGATACCCAGCCCTAAGAGAGAGATACTTTATTCCACCCATGTGGGAAATTATTCTGTCAATTTTCTGGGGAAAAAAACTGAAAAAATAACTAACTAGTCCAATTTGCTATAGGAGTGAAGGTACAACTACTATTTTATTTACAATTGTGACTTCCAAAATGATCATTATAAGTTGACAACTTTTACAAAGTAAGTGCTACTTAAGTGACCACCAAATGGTGTAGTAATGACTTTTTGAAAATCAATATGAATCGAATCAATTTTGTAAATCTGAATCGATACCCAGCCCTAAGAGAGAGATACTTTATTCCACCCATGTGGGAAATTATTCTGTCAATTTTCTGGGGAAAAAAACTGAAAAAATAACTAACTAGTCCAATTTGCTATAGGAGTGAAGGTACAACTACTATTTTATTTACAATTGTGACTTCCAAAATGATCATTATAAGTTGACAACTTTTACAAAGTAAGTGCTACTTAAGTGACCACCAAATGGTGTAGTAATGACTTTTGTCTCATCCTTAACTGTATGATGATTGTTGCGTGCCTATTACGTAGAAGACCAAATGGCTATTGGATACTACTATTCCTCATGTTGCCAAGTCGTTTTAATGGAAGCAGTCCAGGCTGCTGAAAAGGCTGATTCGCAACGTTATGATGTTCTAATGCTCATGATGTTTGGCTGTTTTTCCCCATTTCACTTGGTTGATGAGCATGATTTTCATGTTGGATGTTCACAGTGTTTAGGTTGATCAGTGAGAGACGCCATGGAGCAATTGTTCATTTAGGACCATAATAAAAATAATAATATTGTTGCCACATAACACCCCTTTGCTCCCTCAAGTTTGCACGCTTAGAAGCAGCCCAGGGAGAGAACAGGGCAATGTGAGACCCTCCATCCCTTATCTAGCCAAAAGAACAAATTTGTGGTCATGTGACCACAACGTGATTTGGCGGATGTGCTAAAAGTATTTTGGGGCCACATGTAAGATCTCGTTTATGGCCACCAAAATCATCTGCTAATTTACCATTTCAAATGTGTTTAGCAGAATGATGGAAAGAATTAAGCGACTAGGGCTGGCTGTTATGAACTTAAAGCGATACTTGACTTGATTATTGAGTCATTTTCAGCAGTAAAACGTTTTTGTTGTTGTCCAGAATTAATTTGATACTTAATTATTTTTCATGTAAAATACCTTTAAAAACACATTTTTGCACAAGCTGTCGACTGAAGATTAGGGATAGACCGATCATCGGCCGGGCCGATTATCAGCGCCGATATTCGGCCTTTTGACAAATATCGGTATCTGCCTTTTAAAAAAAAAAATTGACGGCCAATAAAAGATCTGATCTGTTAACCTCAGGGAGCTAAATTTTCAGTTAACATTATAAGAGATGCTGCTGACAAAATATCTTATTGTTGTTGAAAATGGCTCAATGAGTCAAGTATTCCTTTAAAACCAGATATGTGATTTTTAAACAAAAATCGGAAGAAAAAAAAATCCTCACGCCCCCCCCAGAAAGCATTTATTAACTGTGTTTAATGTACCAAAATTCTACAGGAATAATGTCTAAATAGTAATTAATAAAATATATTTTTTTAAACTATTGCTTTTATTTGCACTTGTTTTTACTAAGAGCAAAGCGTACCTGCTTCAAAATTTATTTTTTAAAATATTATTTGCAGTACCTAACAGGTGATTGTATGACCCTGCTAATTGTGTAGAGCTGGTCCACTGCTCCATGGCCAGGACGAAAACCGCTAACATTGCTCGGCAAGCTGAATTCTCGCAGTATTTGTGAGTTCACAAACTCACGAGAATCCATCTTGTACTGAGCACGCTGACTGTAACCGATCCGAACCACTGGTGGTTGTGACTAATCGAATTCATGGACGCGTTAGGGTTCGAAGGCATGGGATGAGAACCCGAGTGCAGACACGGGAGGCAAACAGAGTCACTTGCGAGTCTTGCATCATGGAGAGGTACGAATGCTGACTCGATTAAGGGCATGGGTATTTGTTTTTTATTGTCATGTTATTCAGCCCTTGATAGTCTATACAAGGTCTTAAGGACTTATCTTGTTTACTCACAAAGAAAAAACCTGCACCAACAGGGGAGGAGGACGGGCGGATGATATCTGCAGCCAGGGATTCGGTGATGTACTTCTCCATAGCTTCTCTCTATGGTCGTGAGATGTTGTAGAGGCGTCATTTTGGGAGAGTGCCTCCTGGCAGAAGCTCAATAGCACAGTCATAAGTGAGGGGGTAGGGCCATGGCACGATCCCTAGAGTAGACTTGTCCAAGGTCATGATAGCATTCAGGTACAGAGGTGAGGTCTGGAATGTCCGGTTCCTTGACACAGCGGGCTGGCGCTTTGGCTGACTGCCAACAATTGCTATGACAAAAAACACTCCATGCAGTAAGCTTTGGCACCGTCCAGTCAATATCGGGGTTGTGGATTTTTAGCCAGGGTAATCCAAGTACCAAGGGCGACTGAGGGCAATTAAAAACATATAGGCAAATGACTTCACGGTGGTTGCCTGAGAGCTGGAGGGAGACTGGCATTGTCTGCTGTTATACTCACGACAGTAACTGACCATTAAGGGCTGTGGTCTTGAAAGGCGTAGCCAATAGGCGAGTCTCTATTCCCATTTGCTTGAATAGGCTGTGATTGACGAAATTCTCATCAGCCCCGCAGTCGGTTAGCGCAGACAGCGCCCTGGACTGGTTGTTGTGGAACAGCGTAGCAGCGAGTTGGAGTCGGCGTGAGGAGGGGCTATGCGTTTGGCTCACCAATACCTTCCCTGTTATTGGTGAGCCTGCCCTTTTGCTGGCTTGACGGGACATGCACGGATAAAGTGACCGCCTTGCCCACAATACAGGCATAGGCGATTACTATAGCTCTGCGTCTTCTCCTCAAATGAAAGCTTGTCGCGTCCTAATTGCATGGGTTCTGTAGCGTCAGAGGTGGGCGAGACTTGAGTCGGGAGCTGAATTGGCTGACTGGGTTGTGCGCGCGGAGGAGAGTTTGGCCTAGCGGGCGGGGCTGATCGTCGCTGTCTCTGACGCTCTCCAAGACGACAATCAATCTTTATGGCTAAGTAGACAAGTTGGTCAAGATTTGATGGTTTGTCTTGCGCTTCAATGTTGAAACCACTCTCGGCGGCAAGGATTCGGAATTCAACTGAGAATTCCGCCACGCTACAGGGGGCTTGACGGAGCGACATCAGTCTTTTGGTTGCCTCTTTTCTGCGTACTGGGTGATCTAATATTTTGCACATTTCCTCAGTGAAGTTGGAATAATTTGAACACACTGCGGATTGACGCTCCCACTCATCTGACGTCCAAGCTAGCGCAGCTCCCCGAAGACAGCCGATCAGGTAAGCTATTTTAGCTCTGTCCGAACTATAAGTGTGTGCTTGCTGCTCGAAAACCAGCGAACATTGCATCAGAAAAGCCCGGCAAGACCCCAGGTATCCATTGTAGGGAGTGGGAGTAGGCACATAGGGCTCTCTAATGACTTGCTACGGTGAGGCGGATGCAGGTGCGTGCATCAGTGAGGAGGTGTGCTGTCTGGCTACTTGCAGTGCTGCTAGCTGGCTCTGAATGGAGGTGAGTGATTCAGAGAACTATTTTACCTTGCCAAGGAGGAGGTGAAGGGCTTGGTCGTGCTGTTCCAATAGAACTCCTTGTGCGTTCTGAGTGTGGCGAACGGGGTCCGTATCTGCGGGGTCTATTTTTGGTCAGATCAAAACTGTTAGGGTTCGAAGGCGTGGGATGAGAACCCGAGTGCAGACACGGGAGGCAAACAGTCACTTACGAGTCTTTTAATTAGTGGACTGATGTGAGCGGGAGAACCAAAGCGGGGGCCGAGTCCAGGTAGGGAGCAGGCGATCCACAGGCGAGTTAGCTTCAGCGGGCTGGCAAAGGTACGGCTTCGGTAGGTACAGGAAATCTAGACAAAGAGTGCTGATTAGAATAAAGTTCTACTCAAAGGCAGGCAATGAGCTGGATGCAATATACTGTGTGATAGTTAGAGGTGATCTGGCTCTGAAGTGAAGTCCAAGGCTGGCTTTTGTAGGCTGCTGATTGTGATTACGTGCACCTGGCTCCTGCTCCAGCTGTGCCTCTTCCACCTCGCCCAGCAGTGTGATTCTCTCACGCACACATACACACAAACAGGGAACAAATGGGCAGGGCTCATGGGGAGGAAGCGGGGGCCCTGACAGGACACTGCAATTAACTATCTGTATGTATCTATCAGGATGTATATATATATATATATATACACTGTATATGTATGTTACACCATGTGCACTCAGATTGCAGTTCCCAGCCCCCAAAGCGAAACTTAGATCGTATCTTGATCAATTTTTTTCCTACCATTACATCTTCGTGATATTTCTTATCATTTATTTTCTAGTTCTACATCCACAGCATAAGCACTTTAAAAATGTTTCTGTCTGTCACTTCAGCACGTAATTCTGTTGTAAAGTTTTCTCTCTTTGAAACGAGCAACAGTGGCAATTTTTCAGGTTCATTGTCCACCAGAGTCGAAGTCAGGTTGCCATACAATGCTGACAGTTTCCCCCACTATAATTTGTCTTTTATTTTTGTAAAGTCAACATATTTAGGAGACACTGGGAAGCTAATAAACTCGGAAAAGAGGTACTATAACAGGTATTTAATTATCTGCGTGCATGCAATCTGAATAATGATGAAGTGTAATTATTATTTAGATTCTTGATGTTGAAGAGTCAAAATATAATTTTCATTTGCAAACCCGCAATAATTGTAAGCAATCTTACACTGTAGATTGTATAAATTAATATATATATTTTTTTAAAGGACTGTTAATGTTATATTAGCATTAACCTTCATCATCGAGGCCAGAAACAATGAGAACAAACGACTTCCTCGCTGCCTCTAAATAATCACAGCAAACATTATTAACCTTTAAATATGCTGTTATGTACAGTAAGGTGAAAAACTGCTGGTGAACATTTTGTCAGACTATTCCTTAAATGGTTATTATCAGTTGCCAGGGGAGCATAGATTTTACTCACTAGCTGTGCTCAACAACATGTATTTGTAATCTAGCAGGTGAGTAGATACAAATAGCTCAAGTAAACATTTCATAGCATCCATATAACTTTGATGGAAGGTCTTTTTTTTCCCTTGATGAGACTTCTTCGATTTCAGATGGGCCACAGCTACATGATATAATCTTTAATATAATTTAATCTCAGTATTTATTGTTAAATAATCCCACTTGGTATGTTATAAACATGTCACCTAGTTATTTACTACTAAATTCTGTACAATGTTTGCAAGTGAAGTTAAATCAGTGAATAGATAATATACAAAAAGAACGATTTAATTTGTTGGAAATGTTTAATGGAAAATATGCCTTTTTGGCCAGACGCAATTTGCTGATTTGTCATTTTTGTCTCATTAAAAATCTATCTATGATTAGGATTTTTTAAAAGTCTATACCTATTTTGAATCCACAAAACCATAAGCTATAGAGCAGGGGTGGCCAAGTTCGGTCCTCAAAAGCCCCTATCCAGCCTGTTTTCCATGTTTCTCTCCACTAACACATCTGATTCATGATCAGGATCATTATCAGGCTTCTGCAAAGCTTGCTGATTATCTGATCCTTAGATTCAGCTGCGCTGAAGGAGGGAGACATGGAAAACAGGCTGGATAGGGGCTCTCGAGGACCGAGCTTGGCCACCACTGATATAGAGTATATAAGACACAAGACCACAGTCTCTGACCAATAAATGTTCAGGAAATCAAAATAAAATACAAAATGTGATACTTTTAGTGCATTGTGATAAGGACAACATTTTATATCCCCATGCGTTTGTGCTCCCAATTTGCCACATCGCCAATGGCGGGTTGAAACAAGGTGGCAAAGTGAAAAAGAAAATTTGCGGAAACTTGTGTCAAAAGTCTGTCCGTATGTGTGTGTATACACTTAACACATTCACTCCCAGACATTTTCACTGAAGCAACCCTCTTCGCTCCCGGCTGTTTTACTGGATTTTGACTGATTTTGCCAGGCCCACAGAATATTGTTTTCTATGACTATAAAAATATGGAACCTACCAAAAGAAAGTTTAGATCTTCTTTCATCAGGAAAAATGTATATTTCTATTTGTTTCCATTTTGCAGCAATTAGCATCAGAATATAGCTAAGTTTCATCATTATTCACAAATCTGTTTGAAACAGAGGGGAAAAGAGGTTATTGCAACATGGCCCTGGTTGATCTCTTATACTCTGCTGCCAACTGCTGGCCATTTTTGTAATAACTACTATTGCTTTAAGCGACTTCTACATGAGCTGTATCAAAGCCTTCTTTATGCTCTCGCATAAAACAGCATAAAACCTATAAATGTGTCTTTGAGAGGATGGTAATATTTAAAATAGAACGTATTTATACTTTTTGGGAGCAAATGAGTTAAAAAGCAGTTACGCGACTAATACAGTGGTTCCTAACCTGTAATCGATCGAACTCCAGGGGTCCAGTAGATCAGTCATAGGGATCAGCGGAGGTCAAGACACACACCCAACTCAAATTCTTAAACTGCATGGAGATGGGGAATACAAGAACAACATTTTCTGAATTCTAGGTGAAGAGAGCCAAATTCGATGAAAAGGCTAATTTCACTGTTCATTTTGTTAATCAGTAAACACTATACCATTTAAAAGAAGGGTTCAGTGAATGCACGTAGGAAACTGGTGGAGTTTTGTACCTGCAACAAGGTTAAAACCACGGTATTTGGATTACATTGTTAACTGAAATATTTAACAGGTATAGCTGTATTGGATTATTATTATTATTTTTTTAAAAGAACTTTAGCACCATTGCTGCAAACCTCAAATGAAAGAACGCGCAAACATTGCTTCAGTTTCTCCATCAAAAGCAACCTCCTGGCCTTGGAGCCGTAAAACACCGGTATAGGATTTTATCCCCCGCCCCCCAAGTGTCATGAAAAAACAAAACAAAACAAGATGACACAGTAAAACAACCGTTTAATCGGGACATAAATCGTGAAATCAATTCTGAGTGGTTTGAGACATTCTCCCGGCTTCGACACCACAGGGAGAACAACACTATTTTTTTCTGCAAAGTTTGTGAAAAGAAGCCGCCCCCAAACCCCCAGACACCCTCCCACCCCCAGGACCCCTATTACCTATTGAGTAATGTATGTTCTATGAATCATTTTATATTGGATAAGTTGTAAATTTGTGTGTTTTGTCATTTTAAATACGTTTTCACAAACTTGAATCCAAAAGTCAGATTCCGGAGCTATAGTCAAGTCTGTCTCCCATTTTGAGATGGGTAAAGACATTTTATCAGTATATGAAAGAAAGTAACTTATATATTTTTGAAAGTTTTTTTGTTGTTGTCGGAGAAAGCTTGGTAATATCTTTAGCTAAAACAGGCGGTTGGAGCGTACCCCGAAGTGTTGGAATTTGTTTCTTTATCATATTTTTAACTTGTAGATAATGTAAAAAATTTCCGTTTTTTATTTTATATTTTTGGAGCAGGGATGTACAGTACATGATATAAACATATTATCTGAGAAGAGATGGTGGAGATGTGTAATTCCTTTCTGCTCCCACACACCTAAATAAAACGATTGCTTGTTAAGTTGAAAGTCGGGGTTATGCCATAGGGGAGAGAGCCCACAGGGCTCCACTTGGGCTTTTGTAATTTCCAGCGCTCCAAGTCACTATAAATGTTATCCAGAAGTGGAGAAAAGTTTAAATGAATTAAATCAGTTAATTTAGGTGAGATTTTTATGCCTAAGTATTTTAGTATTAGTGAATTCCTTGAATCCTTCTTTCCTGGCGTATGGCTAATGCAAGTGGCTCAATAAATATTGCAAATAATAAAGGGGACAGTGGTTATCCCTGTCTTGTGCCTCTCTGTAAAGTAAAGCTCTGAGATATAATCCCATTAGTTGTAACTGTAGCTTTAGGAGAATCATATAATACTGATACCCAGTGGATAAATGATTTCCCAAAGCCAAATTTATTTAAAACAGCAAAGAGGAAAGACCAGTTAACTTTGTCGAAAGCTTTTTCTGCATCCAATGATATAATAACTGCCTTTTTATCATGCCGCTGTGACATGCTAATAAGGTTAAAGAGTCTCCTAATATTATTAGTAGAGTGACGATCTTTAATAAAGCCTGTTTGGTCGCTATGAATGATTATCGAGATTACTGTTTCTAGTCTAGATGTGAAAGCCTTAGTGATAATTTTAATATCAGTGTTAATTTATATAGCTATAGCGTAGCTATAGTCTAATGTGAGGGTTCGTTGGTGGTTAATGGGTCACTGTTTATAAAATTAAAAGATAAGAGGGAGACATATTCATTCTTAATTTAAACTTTTCTCATCATACGCGACAGACTATCTCCGTATTTGAAAACCCGACCGAAAAGTATTGGCACAAACATCTGAGTAGTATGCTACATGTATTTCTCTTACGTTTTTTCTAGCAAATCTGCCACTTTAAAATCGTTTTTTCTCTGAATATTGCCCCCGCCCTTTAAATTTATATTTATACATGGCTCTAATACGCCGCCGTACCGTCTGCATGCATTTTCCCCATGGGAACCTAACTTTCTTATTCTTACCAAAACGATGTTTGGCCAAAGATTCTTGGAAGTGTTCCATGGCAGTGCACATTCAACAAACCTGATGATGACTCAGCAGCTTCTGCAGAATGGAAATTAGTATGAAGAATGGGACCCGGAGGGATTTCTCGTAAAGTACTTCGTGTTGCTTTTTTTGTTTTGTTTAAACAATTAAACATGCTATTTACATAAATAAAAAGTTCATTGACTGACAATAACAACCAATTCTGTAGAATGGACTTGACATTATTTGGCTGCAAAGAGGATTGGTGCTGTTGAATCAGTGTCTTGTCATTAGTGGCGTAAAGAGTAGCGTGACACCTGCTGAAGGATGTTGAGCTCCATGTACAAACATCTCGCTAGCACAACTCCTCCAAGCAGCATACTAGCACAATATGACACTTAGGGGTGTGCAAAAAAATAAATTCTCATAAGATTCGTGATTCAGAATCGATTTTAAATGTCCCAAAATCGATTTTATTTAAATTATTTTATACTGTCTTGTCCTTGTTTGTGTGTGCCTTTATTGGAAGTGCTGTTCAATTTGTACACAATTTGGCCACTTAGGGGTAGTGTGGTTCCACACATTCTGATACAATGTTAATTTGTAGCCACATTAGAGAGTAGAAGGAAAAAGTCACAATCAAGTTATTCAAATAAAAGTTGTTTTTTTGCAGCGTACAAAGAGCATATGCCGGTGAGTAATGTTAAGATGCTTCTCTGTATACATTCCTGAAGCGTTTTGTATGAATAGCCGTTCTTTTGAGTGCTAAAGTCTAAAGACTGATAAACAAGAGAAGACCAGAGGGAAAAATGATTAAATTGCTTTGACATGTTTAATTAAATGTGATGGGACTATTTGTGTCCTGGCAGATTAGACTGAATCCTGACTTAATGTGAATGCCGTCTCCCTGAGATGGAGAAGGGCTGAGGAGTTCTCTCATTCCTTGTAAAAATGTAATCCTCAAATATTTGCAGGTACTTTAGGAGATAAACCTCTGGCCTTGGATGTGCCCTTTGTCTTTCTCCCATGCCGGGAAATGGTTCCATTCCTTGTCACGAGCTTAGTTGGTAAACTGAGGGTGTGTTTTCCTTTTTTCTCATATATGAGTGTTTCTGCCTGCGGCACTGGCATAGCTTGGTTAAGATTTGCTGCACTGCCACAGGGAGAATACGTGTTCACAACGGTTGCAGCCCTCTTGATAGTGGTAAGGGTCATTCCTGCTGACTTACAGTCTCTCAGTTGCACGGAATAGTGCAGATTTATCGTTGCCTTCACAGCTTAGTGTTTCCTATTGTTTATTGCTAGGCCTTCATTATATACCTTCCCTGTAAGCCCTTTTGCCCTCAACTATTGGATGTTTCACTTTGAGGCAATGTCTTCCTTTACAAACCTCCAACAGTTGCAGTGTGACTAACAAACATCGACAAATGGGATTTGGTGTGTTTTTTCGCTGCCTCCTATCAGCCAGTTCGATATTAAAGAAAGATTGCAGTTTTATTTATTGCATTCCGTAAACTGCAGCGTGGTGCACCATAAAAGTTAACAGCTGTATAAACAATGAGTAATAGAATATAATTAAAATAAAAAAAACAAGCGATAAGTGATTAAAAAGATAAATCAGAATCAAAAGGAAATGCAGCACAGGAGGGGTTAATCACTCAGGCTCGCTGCGGCCAATTGTACATTATCCGCAAGTGGCGATCTTCTTGCAGTTCATAATAAATGTACTTTGTGCACGCATTCAGTCAGTCTGTTATGCTTCCGTAATGTAGATTGGGCACCTTTCCTGTGCTGAATTGAAGGGAGCCGTTTCAATTGGCCTGGAATCAAGTCAGCTGTGTTCAAGTCCATTTCTAACTTCACTCTAAAAAAAAGTGTCACAGTTAGACTGAACTTTGTGCAAGACTTGTGCTGGGCATTAAAATCAGGCCTTAAGAGTTATAATCAATTAAGGCTGTCACTAACAAATACTTTTAAATCGATAATCCTTTTGATTATTCCATTGAATACTCAGGTCATCGCCACATATAGTCATATCTTGCTAGCCATCTCCAAAGAGTGTGTGTGTGCGTGTGTACTGTAATATGAACATATATCAATAGACTTTCACCACCTTTGCATTCCACAGCGATTTAAAGAAGCTAAACTCAATCAAAATGTGTTTATCGTGCTATGTCTTTAGCTTTTGTTCAAATCAGCAAACAAATTAGGGGAGATGTCTTGACATAAATGTTTGATCGCCTGTTTTGTTGCTTGACAGTGCACATCATTAATATTCCTCAGCGTCTGAGTCTGAATGTTTTCCTTCAATGGACTCATTTTTGTTTTGAAGTTGAAGGAGGATTAATTAATTAATTAATTAATTAATTAATTTATTTTTTCTATGGAGAGTTCAGTATTGTTCATTCGATTTGACATGTCATCATTGCTCTCCTTTTTTATTTTTTATTAATTTATATATATATATATATATATATATATATTTTTTTTTTTTGTATGTGGGTGAGTAAGTGTATGTGCGTGTGTGTGTGCGTGCGAGCGTGTGTGTATTCATTAATTCACCTAAAACCTATTAAAAAAAATCCCATACTAATAATATAATATAATAATAAATTGCCAAATGCAGAAACATCAATGTAAGTAATCACGATGTGGTGGCTCTCGCTAACAGGCAGAATTAAGTAACCAGAATTAGGTTAAAAAATTCTATATACGTAGACCATGTTTCTATAAATTTTGATATTTGGTTTTTATTTGAGGCAGATATTTTTTCCATTAAAATGTGGTTTATGAGGAGGTTAGACTATTGGTCGATATTCAGAGTTTGTTTATTTTTCCAGTTAACAAGAATTGTTTTTTTTTTGCGATAGTAAGGGCTACAAGTGTAGATTGAAATTGTTTATGTGGTAAGTCAGTTGTTGTTAGGTCACAGAGCAAACACAAGTTTGGAGATAAAGGTATCCTACAGTCCAAAATAGCGGAAAGTTTTTCTAAGACTTTAGTCCAGAAATACATAACCGGAGTACATAACCATAAAGCATGAACATAAGTGTCTGTAGTGTTTTGTAAACATTGGAGACAAATGTCGGAGTCTGAGAGTCCC
The DNA here is from genome assembly GCF_051991255.1 of Vanacampus margaritifer. Classification (NCBI taxonomy): domain Eukaryota; kingdom Metazoa; phylum Chordata; class Actinopteri; order Syngnathiformes; family Syngnathidae; genus Vanacampus; species Vanacampus margaritifer. Next base: position 5,065,419 of record NC_135448.1, read on the forward strand.
ATTTTCTTCATCATATATTGAGTAATGTATGTTCTGTGAATAATTGTATATTGGATAAGTTGTAAATTTGTGTGTTTTGTCATTTTAAATGCGTTTTCACAAACTTGAATCCAAAAGTCAGATTCCGGTGCTATAGACAAGTCTGTCTTCCATTTCGAGATGGGTAAAGACATTTTATCAGTATATGAAAGTAACTTATATATTTTTGAAAGTTTTTTTGTTGTTGTCGGAGAAAGCTTGTTAATATCTTTAGCTAAAACAGGCGGTTGGAGCATACCCCGAAGTGTTGGAATTTTTTTCTTTATCATAATTTTAACTTGTAGATATGTATGTATGTATATGATATGTATGTAAAAAATTTCCGTTTTTTATTTTGTATTTTTGGAGCAAGGATGTATATGATATAAACATATTATCTGAGAAGAGATGGTGGAGATGTGTAATTCCTTTCTGCTCCCACACACCTAAATAAAACGGTTGGTTGTTAAGTTGAAAGTCGGGGTTATGCCATAGGGGAGAAAGCCCACAGGGCTCCACTTAGGCTTTTGTAATTTCTAGTGCCTTCCACCAGGCGGTCAGGGTGGCGGAAATCATTGGGTTTTTAAAACAATGATGTCGCTTAATCGATGTTGTAATAAAGAGTAAATCTAGAAGTCTGAGGTTATTACAATCCTTCTGTTCTAGTTCCAGCCAACAGTTAGTGTCTCTGTTGGGTTGTGCCCATAGAACGATATATTGTAGCTGGTTAGCTATATAGTAGTACATAAAATTTGGTGCCTCTAGACCACCTTTGGATTTACTTTTCTGAAGAGTAGATAGACTAATCTTTGCTTTTTTTTTTTATTCCAGTAAAATTTTGTAACGGCTGAGTCCAACAACTGGAACTTATTTATTTATTAATTAATTTATTTTTTAACATTGTCTTGATTGTCAAATGTTCTTTTCACTGCTGCTTATTTTTTTCCCCCATGCACCAGTAAGCTCACAACGTAACACAGCTGATATAAATTTATTTGAATAGAAGTGATATAAGTCGCTACTGTGAAAGGGTTCAGTGAAATGATTCAGTTTTACCAAGATAGAAATTTTATGCCATATTGCTCCAAATATTTTCATTTTTATCCACTTATATTGATCAAGCCATTTTACCGCAACGTGTACTTGTTTTCCCATGTCAGGTTAACAATTGTTGCGCATCTGCCACAATAAGGATACACTCCTAGATTTATCATGTAAATTTTATTATTGAGGCTGCTGAAGCAACCCGCTCCAAGTAAAATTATCCAGGTTAAGTCTATGTGAGAAATGTTATAATTTCATTGGCACATCATGTTTTCGTTGACTTGGAAATCTACTCGATTAACTCGCTTAAAGGGCCATCTAGTGGAACTAATAATTCCTTCATTTTAGAAACCCACAATTAATTTCACTAAGATGCAAAAAACATGTTCTATCACATCAACATACATTAATTTTTTTTTAATTATTAGTATAATTATTATACATTTGTCATCTGCGCCTTACAGGAGGCCGCCATCTTTGTTCTATGGATACGCAAAAGAGAAGAACTTCCTAATTTTACTTGCTTAACTTCCATAGCTGTGGCTAGCAGGTGGTCGTCGCTGAATCCTGTGATTCGGGCTGCACAGCTTGTCTCCCTCTGCTTTGCTCTTGCTAGCTTCTCACTCTAGCCAACCTTTGTTAGCCGCTCCTGCTAGTTCTTACTAGCCGCTCATGTTGGCTGCTCCAGCTACTTCTTGCGAGATGCTCTTGTTAGCCGCTTCACCAAGTTCTTGCTAGTCACTCTTGCTTACCGCTCCCGCTAGCTCCTACTTTCTGGGCTGCTTGCTCCAAATAATAATTGCCAGTTATTAGTGGTAGGCTTGCAAAGTGTGGTCTGTCTGTTCAGAATAGTGTAAATTCCAATGTATTGGCAAATTTGTGGGCATGTAATTGTGTCATTTCACTTATCACGGAGCTGTTTACATTATAGTGTGTGTGCATCAACCTGCGTCAGTCCTGAAATTTCTGCTTTAATTTTATATTCATAAAAAGAATACACCCAAATTTTTTAGCTCGCGCCCTTAAGGGCGCTCGTATATGTGTCGCTCCAGCATGCCCACTCTAAAAGGTCACCGCTCGCCATTGCAATAGGCAAATAGTTCAACATTATTTATTTTCAATATTTAATTAAATATTATATATATATATATATATATATAAAAAATGTATCTCATTTTTTCTTTTTACATACAAAAAAAATATAGACAATTATATCTATATATTTTTGTTGTTTTTATTTCCATTTATATGTATAGATTTTGTATTTACTTTTTGAATTGTATTTGTTATTACCGTGTTTATTTATTTATTTATTTATTCATTCAGTTTGTTTATTTTTAATTTTGGTAGTTTTAGTCCTCCATAGAGCCCACGGCTGGACATTTGTCAATGACGGACCATCGTAACAATGGTTTTGCCTACCACTGCTAAATGCATTCATAAATCACCCTTACTAATGTGTGCTCTATTTAAAGGTGATTACATAAAAACTACCAATGATGGAAAACATATATTAATTGTTAACCTACTCTTGAAAGTCACGTAACTGAACAAACGAGCTCATTAACTAGATATACTATACAAAGGTGAAAAACATGAGGAGAGATGTGACATTTGTCAAATGGGTCTCCCTTTACGCTGACAGTGTGAAGATTTCAATACAATTTTAAATGTTTAAAAAAAATTAAGATTTCAAATAAATAGTGTCTTCTGATACCAGCTAATCAGCAGAGCTCATCTTTTCGGCAACCAGTCATCTGGGTTGTAGCAGGAAAGCAATCATCCAATCACCTGCGGTTAGGCATTACTGTACATATCTCCAATATTGAAATACAACACCTTTTGACAGATCGAACAGGTGCAAGAAAGTTTAACTGATTGGCTAGCTAGTACAAGCTTTCACAGTGAAAAGATAAATACATAAATAAAGCTAGCAGAGGAGAAATGGGCAATCTTGCTTGAAATGTACAAGAATGAATATGAATACTTTTTTCTTCAAGTAAAAAGGTCATCATAGAGGACTGCAATCAAGATAATCATTCTGTATCTTCAAGCTAATCTCATTCATTCCAAGAATAATCAGTGTCAAGTTTAAGAAATTTTTTGGCAGTTGCTTCTGCAAAAAGCAAAGTGCCGATGCGCAGGCTAGTTAGCTATTTTCAGAGAAATTCACCTCAAAGCAGGTGTGCACAATGAAACTGCCGGTACTCACAAATGCCAGCGGGCAGCGAGGTGGACACTCACCCCAGTGTTTGGTGTTTAATTCAAAGAGACACTTGCTTGCAGCTGTTATTTTTTGTTGTTTTTTTGCTTGCGTCACCACATCATCATCTTTCGGCCATATTCTTTCGGCTTAAATTAAATTTTGGCTGAATGCACCGAAAATTTTCGGTGGCCGAATATTCAGTGCATTACTACTCACAATCAGAGTTGGGAGGGTTACTTTTAGAATGTAATCCGTTACAGTTTCAAGTTACTTGCTCAAAAATGTAGTTAGTAATACAAGTACCATAATATTTAAGTAATGTAACAGGATTACTTTTGGATTACTCCAATATTGAGTACTGTATGCTCATGAAGGCAAAAATAAAAATAAATATCACCACAATATATATTCTATACAATGTGCCCCTGCTATTTGTGGGTGATAGGGACCCGGGTAGCCTACAAATAGCAAAAATCCTTGTGGAATTAAAAAGCATGTAGGCTATTGATTGATTGATTGATTGAAGGCCATATGCTGTTTTCGAACTGTCACTAAAAACAACCACACCTCACAGTTTGGTAGATAGATAGTTAGATGGATAGATAGAAAGATAGATAGATAGATAGCTGGATAGATCAAATGAAGATGATGATGTGTGACATCAACTGCAAAATTAACTTTTATCCCAGTCACAAGTTTAGCCATGTATATGTTGTTCATGATGTTTAAATAGTGAATTGGTGGGGGGAAGATTTGTTTGGAAGGTGTAACTCACATTATGGTTGTAGGCTAGCGGGCTAGCTAGCAAGAAGCTACAGCGCGTAGCATGCCGCTGGTTCCAGTGAATACAGGTCGCCTCCTGTCCGTGAAGCTTTTTCAAACTGGCCGCGTGTGGAGGACACGACTAGTCAGTTTGTTCGTTCACACCTCCCCAACATGTAGCAACGGTCCCACTCGCGCGGTCGTGCACGCGCTGTCTCTCGCTCTGTTTCTCTCTCTCTCTCTGTCGCTCTGTCTCTCTCTCTCTCTCTCTGCCTCTTTCGCACTCTCTCTCATCGTAGTTATTGTAATTCCTCGACGTAATCCCCATTTTTAATAAATGTACCTGCAATCTGATTACATGTTTTTTCCTGTAACTGTAATGGAATACAGTTACATTTTTTTGTAATCTGATTACGTAACGGCGGTAAATGTATTCCGTTACTCCCCAAGCCTGCTCACAATGCACCATTCCTGAAATGATGGTGATGTACAGTCCCATCTAAAAGACTAGGGACAGCCTAGTCATCTGTTTTTGGTCTTAGGTTTTGTTTCAAATGAAAAGATAAGTATAAGAGAAAAGTTTAGAATTCCATCTTTTATTTCATGGTATTTATTTGTAGATGTGTTGAACTGCCCCACCCCGTGACTTTTATGTCAATGATGTCTCCAAATTTGAATACAGTGTGCTATGTGAGAAATTTGGATGAGTTCCTCTTGGGTGCTTTTCCTCACATGGTTTCACTGTGCCCCTCCATGTCTTTTTTTTTTTTTAAACATAGTTTTCATGTTTGGCTGCACGTACCACTTCTTGGTACCAATAGTAGCGTCAAACTTCCTAAAAGTGCTTTATGCTTATCAAATAATCCTAATCCCTATAAGCATTCACACAAAGTTTAGAGGATCAATTTAAACCTCCTTCGTTTAAGATGGCAGTTGCTCTCTGCCGCATGCTAATGCATGCAGTGCAACTAATAACATTGACCCTACCCCATAACTCCTTAGCATCAGTTATGCTGCGCAATATTGTAAAGAACCTCAGAGAAAAACTAGTGCCCTTTGTTATTGACGAATCATCTTTATTTGAACGGATTAATTACGTTTTAAAGTTGGAACATTCTTGAAGTCTCCTCTGCATTTCACACACCACAGTGGTGGAGATGTCAAGCACAATATGGAGTAGGGGAAACGAGTACTGCAATTTTTATGGTGTCTTACCAAGCTGAGGAGAATTTAAACTAAAATAAATAAAAATATTCATGCATACATTTTGTATAGTGTTATCCACAACATCGTGAAGTTGAATTATACAGGAGTTGGACTGAGATTTCTGTGGGATAGGCAACCTAAACCATGGAAGGGGTTGCATTATTTTTTTTCAGTGCTACAGGGGGCCCACATAGGACCACACACTTCCCAAGCTAGATACAGGGTTACTGTTAAATGTATTCCGATGCAGTTACTAGTCAGCTGTAAAAAATGCAGTTAGAACCGTAATCCAAGTACCATAATATTAAAGTAATGTAACATAATTACTTTTAATTATTTTTGAATTACTTCAATACTAAATATGCTAAAGATGACAACACAAATTAAGGAGAGAGAGAGAGAGAGATGCGTAGCTGCATGGGGTAGGGTGTTTTTGAACTCTCCCTAAACACCTCACATACAATAGAGATTTTAATGATCAATCCATCTACAATAACCAATATTAAACAATTTTCTGTCCAAAAATTAATCAAAGCCCACTCTGTGCAGGCCGCGGGCAGCCAGTTGCTTCTCCTTGGTCTACTGGCCTTATTTGAAGGTATCAGTACCCAGAGGTGGCAAATCCAGGTCCAGAAAGTAAATATCCTGCCACAGTTGAAATGCGTCCACACCACAGACATGTTGGCGAATGGTACATTAAACACCAAACGCGGGGTGAGCAACTGAGCATTTTTTGGCAGTGCAATTGCACTTTATAGTCAATGTACAGTAGTTCACACTGGCGGGCATGCATGCATGCGGTGCGGATGACGCATTTGTAGGCTATTTGGAGCGGCACACGGTGCGGTACACTCAAAATCGGCACATTCACATATTCACCAATGTTTAAAGATAAATACATTTGTTCGCACCAGCCAATTGGTTTTTGGATCAGACTGCAAAGGCGTCCTGTACAGATCTGTAGTCGGAGACAGTGGTAAGTGTTTACTTGTTTAAAACTGTTGATAGCAATAGTGCTAACATTCGCTTAAGTATTTAGCACGGCCACCAGAAAGCAAGTGAAAAAGTGGAAGCGCTCGAGGGGCTCTCATCAAAGAGAAAAAGGAAGGCTTTAGCCCCTGATACTAGATAGCTCCATAGCAGGTAAACGAGCACCATGGGAGCGAGCTAGGCAGCTAGCTAGCACTTGGGGCTAAATCCAAACTGGGGTAGGGTTTTTACTTTCTGGACCTGGATTTGCCACCTCTGCAGTACTCACACGTTTAAAGCTGCTGGGTCAATTTTTTGGGACCCAGTAGTTTTAAGGGTGCTTTAAATAAACCAGCCTCCAAAATTTAAGGCTTAAAAGAAAACAACTGACATTGAATAAGTCCTCCTTACTAGTAGTTCTAGACTGGGGCTGTTTTGACACATCAGTGAATCATTATGTGTGTCAGAAAGACAGAAAGGTTTTTGTTCACCATTATCTGTCATTGTGTTAATTGAAACTCATCAGTTTGTCAATGTCAAAAGTACTAGTGGTAAATGGACTGCTTTTTATATAGCGCATTTTACTACACCATATGTGTCCAAAGCGCTTTCAATGCCTCACATTCACCCATTTACACACACCAGTGGTCGGCTGCTGCCATGCCAGGCCCACTGAGAGCAAATCTGGGTTCAGTGCCTTGCTCAAAGACACTTTGATATGGTCACCAAGGGTCGGGATCAAACCCACAACCTCACAGATGGGAGACGACCACTCTACCACTGAGCCCCTTGTAGTGGTATCGGTTTGAAAAATAAGTGGTTTCGAACATCCAGAGTTACAGTATGTGACATTTCCTTGTTTTTCCATAAATGACTCAAATGAGACTGCGATCCCAAATGCTTCTATTATCCTGGCCGAAGGCTTTTTGTAGAGAAGTATCCAGGGAAATCCGGGCCATTGCTTTCCTTACCTTTAAAATTGCATTGTACGCTTTTCTTTCCCACTTTCATTCTGAGCTGATAACAACTTTGTATTTGTCCCTGAGATATTCATTCGCTGTTTGAACTGTTTCCACATCCAATACCCCAAATCCCAGCTGACATCCCTGGAGTGCCTCTAAAAAAAAGTGATTGCAATCTAAAACCTTTAAGCCGTGTTACAGAGCACTTTCCACCTCATGTAGTGCCCAATGAGCCATTTCTTTTTTATTATCAAAGTCCATCTACCTAGCTAGGATCTAAACTGTGAGCACTTGTACACACACAGAGTGTTATTTTGGTCTTTCAAGGTTCTGAACAATTGTCCTCAATTTGTGTGAAGGAAAAGTGTGGGCTCACCTGTGCCTCGGCCTGCTTTGGCTCAGAGACCTGTGGAGACGGAGATGGACGTCTTCAGCCTTGCCTTAGGCTGACACTCGGCTGGCGAGCCAAGTGTGCTGCCTTGAAACGGGCAGAATATACACTGCGCAGCACATCAATTAAAATTACAGTTCAAAGTGACAATGTGAGGTGTTTTTATCGTGACTACGGTACCTTGCTCGTGGTTTATTTGATTTGTGACTAAATGTCTCCTCACGCTTTGAGTTAAGTTTCTTTTATATAATTAAATATGATGTATCCTGTAATAATTGCTGCTGTGTGAAGAACCACAGAGATAAAGTTGTGGTATAAATCTACTGCTTGTGAAAGAAGGGCAGAGATGGCAAATCCCGGTCCAAAAAGTAAAAACCCTGCCACAGTTTGGCTTTAACCCCTCGTACTAGCTAACTAGCTCCCTAGCAGCTAAACAAGCATCCAGATAGCTAGCTAGGGAGCTAGCTAGCACCTGGGGCTAAAGCCAAACTGGCAGGGTTTTTACTTTCCGGACCTGGATTTGCCGCCGCTGAATGAGGGTGTAGTTGGAAATTGAAAATGAAATGAAGAGTGTAGAAATAAAAAAAAGTGTAGGAATATGTTTTTTGCTTGGCATTTAGGCATTGGCTAATTACTGGCTTGACAGTTTACCGTGGTTTTAAAAAGTCAAGGTATCGATAACCGCTAATACTGGCTGCTAAGCAAGTCACAATATGATTGACTGCTTGCAAAGATAAGCAAACAAGCCACCTCTTTATAGTAAATTGCGTCCAATTTATTATTTTGTGAGCAGAGAGGGGTCGGTTGAGCAGTTACACGGAGGAAGAGGCAATGAAACACGCAGTAAATTTTGTAGTGTACATTTTACTCTAAAAAGAGTCTATTTGGTCTCACTCTTAAGAGATAAAAAAATACTATTTATTTGGAAGAGAGTAAAATATTTAGAGTAAATTTACTTTATAAAAAAACCTAGTAAAGATTTTTCACTCAAATTCTAAGTATATTTTGCAAGGAGAGATTTTGACTAAATATAAAAATAAAATAAGTAAAGCTGAGATCTCTCATTATTGAGAAACTGGATGAAATTATATTGAGACATATTCACCTGAAATCTATGTAAACACCTTTTCTCATTCTGATGCCTTTAGTAGTTGGCAGTGGTAGACCAGCACTTATTATTTTTGCTCTGATCTGATCTGCCTACTGCCTTTTTGATATATTATTCTGTACATTTGGTCCATAATTGAACAATAATTGATGATGATAATGATACAAAACTTTCTCAGGTTTTAGAAAATTGAAACAGATGTAAATGGGTTTCAGGTTCATGGGGCATCTACTTTTAAGCAACTCAGATTAACACCCATTCACACAGTAATTAATACCACGGAATATATCGGCATGAAGGGAAGCAGCACCAGTTGTGTGATGACGGCATTTTCCCCTTTTTTTGAAGTATCAAGTTGACTACTTCCCGATTCAACTTAGTAAATGTTGTATAAAAAGAGCAACTACAGTATGAATGAAAAAGCGAAGACACTAGAAGGCCCCTTTCTGCCTGATTTTCTTTTCCCAGATAACAGAAAACTCATCATCTCATCTCATCTCATCCACACTTGATTTCTTTCATGAAAGCCATACCAAATGAGGACAAAAAGCCTCGCTGAACTAAGCCTGATAGATGCTCGCTCACAACTCTTTCAAAAGGACCTAATGACTTGGACACAGATTCACTGCTGAAATGGAAGAGATTTTGAACTATACTCTCAGACTATCTTTTGATGGAGGTTTATAAAGAAGGAAGGTCTAGTAAGTGTACAGTCTATAAAGCAACTAATACTAAAAAAGCCAGGCTTTGTGTATTTTTGATAAAGTGCAACATTTTCTCTCCATTGACCAACATCTTTGCCTGGTAATTGCAGCATTTGTCCAGATTGACAACACACCTACAATTACTTCAGACTTATTTCAGGGAGACACATTTCTACTGCAGAGTATTTTCTTTTACATCAGATTTGATCAGTGCTGCAAAATTGTAGAAATACACTTCCTAAACAATGTGTCTGAATTTCCTTCTCTTCAGGAGTCGGTAAATAACATCTCTTTTCACCGGGTACATCGGCTTGGAGCCCCTAGGGGCAACAGACCCCGTCCTATTATCGCCAAGTTTGAGCATTTTAAACAGAAAGAATTTGTTAAAAGTGAAGGACGGGAGCTTAAAGTGACCTCATTTGGAATGAACGACCAATTCCCGAGAGAGATTAATGAGCGACGAAAGGTACTGTTTCCTATAATGAAACAAAATAGGCAGGAGGGTAAACGGACTGCGTTGGTCGTCGATAAACTATACATCGATGGCCAACTATTCCGGAACCCCAACTCCACTCCCTGGCTGTTCTAAATGGCATTGGTGGAACTAAACTTTGTTTGATTATTAGATGTATACATATACTTAAATATGAATACTCATTATGTTTAGGTGATATTATAAATATATTAAATACATAACTATATCTAAAGTATATTTAAACAAAAAATCTTGCTTAGGTTACCAGTTATTGGTGTATTTTTATGTTTAATCCCCCGTTAACTTCCTTTACTTTTACCTCCCTACCTGTTTTTTCACTGTTATATTTACTTACTCGTCACCTCATATTTTACACAAATTACATAAACCACCTAACCACTTTGATTCTATCCTATAACATACTAATATTGACAAATGGCCTATGCAGATATATACACAGGACTGAGTCTATATTGTTTGTATGCATAAATTAGTTCTGGTTTCCTGGAATGTTTGTGGCGCTCGCTCAGAAGCAAAAAGAATAAAAACTTTAGACCATCTCTTAAAATTAAAAGCAGATATTTGCCTCCTACAAGAAACCCACCTACAAAAATCTGAAGAAAAATTACTTATTGATAAGAATTTTAGCCAAGCGTACTCTGCCCCTTATAACAGTAGACAAAGAGGAGTCTGTATACTCATACATAAGAATTTATTCTTTACTTTAAATAATACAATAACAGACCCAGAGGGCCGATACATTATTATTCAGGTGACTATATTTAATAAAATATATACACTTGGTAATTTATATGCCCCTAATAATGATGATCCGGCCTTTTTCCATGAATTTTTCTCTCAGCTGTTTGATTTAGCAGCGAACTCTACTATTATTATTGGAGGAGACTTTAACACAGTCTTAAATCCATTAATTGACCGTTCTAATAATACAACATGTAGGCGATTACAATCTACTAAAGTATTAGGGGAATATATGGATGACTTTGGCCTCGTCGACAGCTGGAGACTTAAAAACCCAAATAAGAAGGAATTTACCTTCTTTTCCGCTGTGCACCGGTCTTTTTCAAGTATTGATTATTTTCTTACAAATAACTCTACTGCTGATAAAACTTACAAAAATACATCCTATTATTATTAGCGACCATGCACCAGTCTCCCTTTCCCTACAAGTTGATTATACCTTTAAACCACCACCGACATGGCGGTTTAACATCTCACTGCTAAACGACGCAGAGTTTGACAAAATTATAAGAAAAGAATGGGCAGACTTTTTGGAAATAAATGACTCTCCAGACCTATCGCCATCTCTTCTCTGGGAAACTGGGAAAGCAGTAATTAGAGGTAAAATTATATCATATTCATCTTATAAAAAGAAACAGGATCAAAAATCAGAAAAAGACTTGGAAGATAAAATTAAACAACTGACGGATGAGTACGCAATAAACCCAAATAACCAAATATGGACTGACTTACAAAATACAAAAATACAGTTAGACGATATGCTAACTAAAAAGACAGAATTTATAATACAACAATTGAGGTATAACAACTTTGAATATAATAACAAATCAGGTAAATTTCTTGCAAACCAACTTCAACGCAATAGAGAAAAGTCTCTTATAACGGCTATTAAAGGGACAACTGGTGAATGCACACAATCACCAGAAGAAATTAATCACATTTTTTATAACTATTATCGTAACCTATACTTAGAAACTAACAAGCCTAACCCTGAGCATATTGAGGCATTCCTCAGTAGCTTAAATATACCTCAGTTAACTACTGAATATAAAGACATGTTAGATGCGCCACTTACTATAAACGAGTTGTACAGTGCTCTAGATAGTATGCCTAATGGCAAAGCACCTGGCCCGGATGGTTATCCGGCTATATTTTTTAAGCACTTCTGGTTAATGCTTGCTCCTCTATTCTTAAGAGTAGTAACAGAAATTAAAACTAAGGGTTACATACGCCCACACATGAATACAGCAGCAATTAAACTTTTATTAACGCCAGATAAAGACCCCACCCTTCCATCAAGTTACCGTCCGATTTCACTAATTAACACTGATATTAAAATTATCACTAAGGCTTTCACATCTAGACTAGAAACAGTAATCTCGACAATTATTCATAGCGACCAAACAGGCTTTATTAAAGATCGGCACTCTACTAATAATATTAGGAGACTCTTTAACCTTATTAGCATGTCACAGCGGCATGATAAAAAGGCAGTTATTATATCATTGGATGCAGAAAAAGCTTTCGACAAAGTTAACTGGTCCTTCCTCTTTGCTGTTTTAAATAAATTTGGCTTTGGGAAATCATTTATCCACTGGGTATCAGTATTATATGATTCTCCAAAAGATACAGTTACTACTAATGGGATTATATCTCAGAGCTTTACTTTACAGAGAGGCACAATACAGGGATGCCCACTATCCCCTTTATTATTTGCAATATTTATTGAGCCACTTGCATTAGCCATACGCCAGGAAAGAAGGATTCAAGGAATTCACTCTGGGGTAACAGAACATAAAATTAATCTATATGCCGATGACATCTTACTTTATTTAGAAAAGCCGGCTACTTCGCTAGGGGAAGTATTTAACTTAATAACTAAATTCTCACAGTTATCAGATTATTCTATTAATTGGACAAAATCAATACTTCTACCTATTACAGAAAATTCATGGAACCCTGCAAGCCAGGACCCACACTACTCATTTCCTATAGGTAATTTAAAATACTTAGGCATAAAAATCTCACCTAAATTAACTGATTTAATTCATTTTAACTTTTCTCCACTTCTGGATAACATTTATAGTGACTTGGAGCGCTGGAATAATCTTCCTATTTCTCTAATAGGACGAATAGCCACCATTAAAATGAAAGTTTTACCCAAAATAAACTATTTTTTCTCAATGATTCCATTTAAACCTACGGCTAAATGGTTCCAGTTGTTGGACTCAGCCGTTACAAAATTTTACTGGAATAAAAAAAAAGCAAAGATTAGTCTATCTACTCTTCAGAATAGTAAATCCAAAGGTGGTCTAGAGGCACCAAATTTTATGTACTACTATATAGCTAACCAGCTACAATATATCGTTCTATGGGCACAACCCAACAGAGACACTAACTGTTGGTTGGAACTAGAACAGAAGGATTGTAATAACCTCAGACTTCGAGATTTACTCTTTATTACAACATCGATTAAGCGTCATAATTGTTTTAAAAACCCAATGATTTCCGCCACCGTGACTGCCTGATGGAAGGCACTAGAATTGACAAAAGCCCAAGTGGAGCCCTGTGGACTTTCTCCCCTATGGCATAACCCCGACTTTCAACTTAACAACCAACTGTTTCATTTAGCTGTGTGGGAGCAGAAAGGAATTACACATCTCCACCATCTCTTCTCAGATAATATGTTTATATCATATACATCCTTGCTCCAAAAATTCAATATAAAAAAAAAATTTTTTTTACATTATCTACAAGTTAAAAATATGATAAAGAAAAAAATTCCAACACTTCGGGGTACGCTCCAACCGCCTGTTTTAGCTAAAGATATTAACAAGCTTTCTCCGACAACAAAAAAAACTTTCAAAAATATATAAGTTACTTTCATATACTGATAAAATGTCTTTACCCATGTCGAAATGGGAGACAGACTTGTCTACAGCACCGGAACCTGACTTTTGGATTCAAGTTTGTGAAAACGCATTTAAAATGACAAAACACACAAATTTACAACTTATCCAATATAAAATTATTCACAGAACATACATTACTCAATATATGATGAAGAAAATGGGACTCTCAGACTCCGACATTTGTCTCCAATGCTTACAAAACACTACAGACACTTATGTTCATGCTTTATGGTTATGTACTCCGGTTATGTATTTCTGGACTAAAGTCTTAGAAAAACTTTCCGCTATTTTGGACTGTAGGATACCTTTATCTCCAAACTTGGGTTTGCTAGGTGACCTAACAACAACTGACTTACCACATAAACAATTTCAATGTACACTTGTAGCCCTTACCATCGCTAAAAAAAACAATTCTTGTTAACTGGAAAAATAAACAAACTCTGAATATCGACCAATGGTCTAACCTCCTCATAAATCACATTTTAATGGAAAAAATATCTGCCTCAAATAAAAACCAAATATCAAAATTTATAGAAACATGGTCTACGTATATAGAATTTTTTCTGTCTGTTAGCGAGAGCCACTACATCGTGATAACTTACATTGATGTTTCTGCATTTGGCAATTTATTATTATATTATATTATTAGTATGGGATTTTTTTTAATGGGCTTTAGGTGAACTGATGAATACACACACGCTCGCACGCACGCACGCACGCACGCACGCACGCACACACATTCTCACCCACATACAAAAAATATATATATATATATATAATTGTGTATATGTATATATATGTATATATATTTAAAACAAAAAAAAAACATTTATTAATTTTTTTTAATTTATTTGTTTTTTTTTTTAAAAAAAGGAGAGCAATGATGATGTCAAATCGAATGAACAATACTGAGCTCTCCTGAGAAAAAAAAAAGAAAAATAATTTCCTTCTCTTTTTTTTTTTTAAATGATAGAACATTACCTTGGAACAGGCAGGGGGGGTTTGACTGGCCTTTTGGACCTCCAAATGAGCTACGAACCTGGGTGAGCCAATCAAAGAGTTATTAGCGGTTCGAGAATTGATGAAGAAGGCAGCTGTAGCTGCAAGAAATAATGTGTATTGCATAACACATTGACCATTGAACACTTACGTATGTTGGGATCATATACTTCAATTTGGCATAGAGACAGGCTCATTCAGCACTGGTTATGAGGGACCCACCGCCGGTCAGCTGGGTCAGCCTGTGAGCCTGTCTGCTCAACCAACAGCGCTGCCGAATTGAAGCCTTTTACGAAGCGGAGGGAAAATAATGAGCTGGAGTTTGTATTTTTTTCCAAACTTTGATGCCAATATTTTTCACTTTTAGTGAAAATTAATATCGGCTCCAAATATCGGTTATCGGCGTCCTTGACTACTAATAATCAGTATCGATATCAGCCCTGAAAATAACCGGTCTACCTCTATCAAAAATGACCCAGAATGGGCCAAAAAAGGACCAACCCACCTGCTTGGGCTAAAACCAAAATGTTGAGCCAAATAAATTACTCACAAAACAACCCCCAAAAATTGTTTTTTCATATTTGGTTGCCAAAAGGAATTACCCACAAAACTATTAAAAAAAATGTGGTTTAGAGTTTTTCTTTTGACCAAACAAATGGTGCCCCCCCCCCCCCCCCTAAAAAAAGAGGTTTTGACCCAACTGTTTTTAGAGTGTAAACTCTGCTCTACTTGAGGAAAACACACAATACTCCTCCTGACTTCCAGAGGTGAGCATTCCGTCACTAGTGACTGACTGTCCCGCCCGTTTTTCTGACGAATGATGAGAACCTTTAAAAAAAAATTCGGACTAAGCACTGATTAAAGTGGTTTTTCATCCATCAGTTTTTTCATCTATAACAGTGGTAACAAAGAGATGATGGAAACATGCTCCCAAAAACGTATAAATACGTACTATTTTAAATATTATCATGATTCCAAAAACGTATTTATACATTTTTTATGTGTTTTTTTTACGCTAGAGCATACAGAAGGCTTTGATGCCGCCTCTGAACTGAAGAGAAAGCTTGAATAGTAGTTTTACAAAAATGGCCAGCAGGTGGCAGCAGAGTATAAGAGATAAATCAGGGCCATGTTGCAACAACACTTTTTCCCGTTTTAAACAGGTAATTATGAAACTTAGCTATATTCTAATGCTTGTTGCTGCAAAACGGAAACAGATAGAGATATACTTTTTTGAAGAGGTGACTCTAATGTTTCTTTTGATAGGTTCCATGTTTTTATAGCAATAGAACACAATATTTTGTGGGCCTTGTAAAATCAGTCAAAATCCAATAAACCAGACGGGAGTGAAGGGGGTTGCTTCAGTGAAAATGGCTGGCAGTGAATGAGTTAAAATAAAATGACGGACTGACAAACTGCTGATTACAGTTTGGTTTGGCTTAAAAAATGGCGTATGGAAGGGTGCCAGGGCGCTGACAAATGACGGACCAGCAAAATCAAGAGGCACTGTCTCCAATGTCTTAGGTATTAGGTGGTCATCCAACACAGTTTCACAATATCCAGAGCCTTTTGGAACACTACGTGAATCTCATCCATCCCCAGGTGGAGGAGCTTCTTTTTTTTTTTTTTTACCACCTTGGCAACCTCAACCCTTGACATAAAGGAGTCCACCAGACTCCCCATCCATAAGAATTGCATTTCAGCGGAATAGAAGAAGTCTTCAAAGTGTTTTCTCCACCGACCTATAACGTCCTGAGTTAGTGACATGTTGCATTCCAGGATGGGTAAGCAGCTGCACTGAATAGGAAATGACAGCACTCTGGAGGATCATCAACAAGGCACAAGAAAAACATCAGTTGTGTCCTCATAGAGGAGCTGTTTAGGTCCTTATATTAGAAAAGCTGGCAATATCCTGAAGGACTCATATCCACCCAGGACATCACCAATTTGAAATGCTGCCCTCGGGAAGTTGGTTCAGGACAATAAAGCACAGATCAAACAGACCGAGAAACAACACCTATCCTTGGGCTTATGCGGCAATAAACAAACACTGTATTAGTGATGTGTCAGTTGAAGGCGATCTGGGCCCGGTTGTTCAAACCTCAGTTATATATTTTAACCACTGGTTAAGTAGATTTAACCATCCGTTAACTTTAACGGCACTGTTATCTTGTTGTTCAAAACTCTTAACTTCAAACAGCTGTTAACTTGCTGTTAAATTGAACACACCTAATGACCACAGCTAACTTTTTAACAGTGTGGTTAACTCTGCGTTCGTGGCTAATGTTGCCTTCATGATGCCAGTTGAGTGCAAGAAAAAAGAGAGTCCATCGAGGGCTTGACTTTCACATTGGTGATTATTCTGCTGAAGAGTTACGCACACGCTACCACTTAGCAGTAATACAATGCCAAGTCTCAGGCGGAGTCAAAAGAGAAAGAATAAAAATTAGTTTTTTTAAGACGAGTTCTAAAAATGGACAGTGGGGCTTGCCCAACATTTAATGGGAGGTGACAGCGGGGGTTGTGGGCCGGTGCGGTGCCCGCTGGGCCTGCCGTGCCCTGTTCTGCTGCGTTGGGCTTGGGGCGCGGGCCGTGTTGGGGTATGGGGCGCTCCTGGGGTTGCTCTCCAGCCGGTGGCCCCTGCAGGGCCCGGGGGTTTTGCCTTGGCGCTGCTGCAGCCTGGGGGGCCCTAGGGGGCCCTGGGGGGTTGTGCTTGCTCTGTCCTGGGCTGGGGTCGACGGCTCCCCTCTCTGGTAGAGGTTTTCATGCATGCCAGATCCACCACACCAGCATCTACCGAAATTCAAACACAATCTGCTTCTTCCTCTGGTCGTTGAATCGGTGGAAGCTGATGTCTGTGGCTCTCACTCTGCTTCATCTATCCTTCCTTCCTTTCCTCAGTCTTTCCTTTGGTCTCTTGAGGTCTCCCTAATTTGTTGGAAAAAGATTCTGGTGGGTGGTAGGTGATGTCTGGTTGGTGCTGGATTTCACTTTTCTTTCTTTTCTTTGTTCCTTTCCCGGGTCTCCTGACCACCTCACGACTCTAGCTGGATTCTGAAGTATTCGGTTTAGGTGAATGGTATGCGATTTTTAATAGGTTTTAGGTGAATTAATGAGCACACACTCACATTCTCACGCACACACACAAAAAAGAAAGAAAAAGAAAAAAAACTACTAGCACTGATGATAAAATGTCGAATCGGTAAGATTACCGAATGAACAATACTGAGCTCTCTCTCAGAAAAAAAGGAACAGTTTCCCCCCCCCAAAATTTTTTCATACAGACTGGACAATTTTATTGAAAAACACAAGCTTTTAAGTGAAAATCAATATGGGTATAGCAAAAAACGGACCACCTCAATAGCACTCATGGAACTCATAGAAGCAATATCTACTAACATAAATAATAAAAAAAATACTGTTGGAATTTTTATAGATTTTAAAAAAAGCATTTGATACTATAGATCATTCTATACTAATGAATAAATTAGAAAGACATGGCATAAGAGGTTTGGCATATAAATGGATGAAAAGTTATTTGGATAATAGATATCAGTACTTACAGTTTAACAATATACAATCAAAACACTTGAAGATTACTTATGGAGTCCCCCAAGGGTCTGTGCTAGGCCCCAAATTATTTATATTGTATATAAATGATATCTGTTGTGTCTAAAAAATATTTAAAAGTGTCGATTCGCCGATGACACAACTCTCTACTGTTCAGGAGAGAACCTGAAGTAGCTTCTGACTACCGTGGAGAATGAATTGAACACATTAAAAAAATGGTTTGACATGAACAAATTATCACTAAACTTAAATAAAACAAAGTTTATAGTTTTTGGTACTAGACAGACCACAATAACAGGTCAAAATAATGATAAATTCAATTAAAATAGAAAGAGTGTATGAAAATAAATTTCTTGGAGTAGTTATTGATGAAAAATTATGTTGGAAGTCACACATAGATAATGTCAAAAAGAAAATGTAAAAATTTATAGGGATACTCTTTAAAACTAAGGATGTCCTGAATCATTATACACATTATATTGTTCATTATTATTACCATATCTGGCCTATTGTGTGGAAGTCTGGGGAAACGCATATAAAAGAAATACAGATCCTGTTTTTAAACTGCAAAAAAGAGCCATAAGAATTATAAATCGATTGAAATATACAGAGCCAACTCATTCTCTATTTATTAAATCAAATACAATGAAACTTTACAACTTAGTTGAATTTAAAATAGCACAAATAATGTATAAAGTACACAACAATCTACTCTGCCACAGTACTCAGAAGCTGTTTGAAATTAGAAAGAGTCCTTATAACATAAGGGGTACAAGTGTCTACATTTCTTTTTAAACAAGAACAAATATTAAGCTAAGGTGTGTTTCTGTAAAAGGTGTTAATTTGTGGAATGATTTTGGAACCGACCTGAAAATAAGTCAGTCACTTGCTGAATTAAAAAAAATTGTTTAAAAGCAAAGTGAAAAAAAAACACATCAGTCATGAGCTGTTAAAAAATTACATATGCTGTAATTTCTTTGGATGTATTAGTATAAGTGTAATGGAAATTGTATATGTGAGTATGAGGATGTGATTTATAAATGTATTGTAGTATGTGTCTGTTGATTTCGTGTGCATATGTCGCTGGCAAATGTGCGTATGTTAAGTGCCCTTATATATAATTAGGTTTATACATTTTCTTTTGTTGAAATACATTATCTTATTATTTTATTAACATAAAACGAATAAGGGGTAGGACTAGACAAGTTTTTAACTTCCTCCTACCCCTTTTGAACTATTTAACAGTCGGTTAGGTTTGGGGTTAATCAGTGGTTAAAATAACCGAGAATTATACAACCGGGCCCTGGTTCTTCGAGTCAGCTCTTTGAAGAGATTGACGGGACCTGGCTCTTGGTTGGGAACCGATTTGTTGTTGGATTTTGATTGGTCTTATTTGCGAAGGCGGTGGTTTGTCCACGTCTGCAGACCGTTTTGGACTTGCGCGCGGTTCTATTCATACTATTTCATCAGAGTTGACCTTTGTATAAATATGTAAATAAATTTTACAGATGGGGATACTGGTAGATTTCCACACACAAGCACGAGGCAAAGCAGGTGTCCATTGCTGTTGTTTTTTTCATTGCACCTGCGCTTATGTGGTTGGCACGCTTATATGCATTCAGTCACAAAAACTGTGTTATATGTGTATTTTTTGTTGCCCGACCTGATTTAGTCTGCTGTCTGACCCCCCCCCACAACTTTTATTGAAGGATGATGTCCCAGGTGTGCGGGAATGTGTACGACCCCTTGTCCTGTTGATGGGTGTTGTTTCCACGCCTCCTCATCTCTTCAAACTTTTGAATTTAATGGTTTCTGGTGTGATGACTTCCACATTTTTCTTCTGCAGTGATCTAGATGAGATCATATTTCTTGTCCGGTATTAATGTATCTTTTGGATGTCATATCATAATCATTAAAAGAAGACTAGATGAACGCTATAGCACAATAGATTTAATGTATTTTTTTGTAGTAAGGCATTTTATACATAATTTAGTGATAAATTAATTGAAGTACCTGCAAAATTGAGAAGCCTCTCTTTAAGGAGCTGGGCCTGAAGGAGTGGCTCTTGAAGCATTAGCGCCTGGATGGCTAAATGGGGAACACAATGATTTTATATGCCACTGTATATGCTTCTACAGCATTTGAGTGTTAATATTCATTATTTGAATGAATATCACGCCTAGAAGTTGAAGCCACTTTTCACGGTTAGCATGTCAATGGGATTTTACATTGTTTTTAGCATTAGCTAAAGTACGTGTTGGATTGAAAGGGGAAGTCAACCTCAAACATTGCTTGACACTACTGTTATATGTGACCTCACTAGCCTGAACATGACATTCTGATTAATATTGCATTTATGGACTATGATTATGCAGCAAAATCCAGCCATTTTTTTCCATCTCAGGGGGCGGCCATTTTACCACTTGCTGTTGGCTGACGATGACATCATAGTTGCTCAGGGCTCAGGCAACAACCAATCACAGCTCACCTGTTTTCTGAAGCTAAGCTGTGATTGGGTGTTACCTGAGACATGAGCAACTGTGACATCGTTTTCACTTGACAGCAAGTCGCAAAATGGCCGTCTTGTGATATTGATAAAAATTGCTGGATTTCGCTGCATAAAGTTATATTCCACGAATGAATACAGTGTTCCCTCGCTATCACGTGGTTCACTTTTCACAGATTTTTTTCAAGTGCAATTTTGCATGCATTTTTTATTTTTATTTTTTACAGTAATGTACCTATTTTACAAAATTAAGAGAAAATGTAAAATGCCTCGATCAGAAAAGTATAAACTGTGTGGTGAGGGGTTTTAGAGCCTTAAAACATTTTGTAAAACATAAAGCTAACTACTTCACGGATTTCATTTATTGCGGGCATTTTTTTAAGCCTAACCCCAGCGGAAAACGAGGGAGCGCTGTATTAATTAGAATACCGTATTTAGACTAGTGGGGCAGCATAGAACATATTATTGTCAACAACAAAACAAATATCAGTTGACTTCCCCTTTAACTATCCAATGCGTGTAATTTATTTTGTTGTATGCTTAGTTTTACAGTAAACACCAAACACAGGTAGGGCAGATTCACATACACATCACATGCTTGCCACACTTGCAACATGGTGCATTATTGGTGCTTTTACAACATCGGGAACTTGCAATGACATTCCGCCATCTCTTCACACTAACCGCTCTTCTTTGATTATAATTCTGATTAAATTCCAACTGAACCCTTCATTCCTTTAATCCTTCATCTGGTCTCTTGATGTTTCACTTATCCTGTTGGAATTCAGATGTATCTGGGGTTGTTGAAAGATTCTGGATTTGTAAATCTGTGGGTGGAGGGTGATGCCTGGTTGGTGTTGGATTTCACTTTGCTTCATCTTTTCTTCCTTTGATTCTTACTCTGGTCTCCTGACAACTTCACGACTCTGGTGGGAATCTGAAGTATCCGGTTAAAGTGAAGGGTTTCAGGTTTCAGGTAAATTAAAGGGAAAAAAGTCCGATTGAGTGCCAAACCCTAGATTTATATACGCCCATTATGATCCCATAGTGTTGAAGTGTTCTGAAGGTTTCGCTCTGAATTGCTTTTTATCAGCCTGGCAGATGTCATGTTTTCTCTGCAGGCATCACCACTGTTACATATGAATGGCAATAAAAGCCAGCAAGTGCTACTACCTATAAATTTATTCAGAGGTGGCAAACCCAGGTCCAGAAAGTAAAAACCATACTACAGTTTGGCTTTAGGCCCAGGTGCTAGCTAGTGAGTTCCCTAGCTAGCTCCCCGGGTGCTCTTTTACCTACTAGTTAGCTAGCTAACTAGCACAAGGGGGTAAAGCCAAACTATGGCAGGATTTTTACTTTCTGGACCTGGATTTGCCACCTCTGAAATTATTTAAATGATCAATGCACCTGGCAATTATTGGTACTGCATCGATTCGTGGAAAGATTGTAATTCATCATGTGTGGGAACCTTTTGGAAATGTATATCCTGTTTACTCGTAGATCTTACCTGTGTCCTCTATCTATCTATCACATGCTGCCACTGTGCTTTCTACTTTTTTTGTGTGTTTCTCATCATCTTTTACTTTTTATCTCTATTGCTGCTGCCCTATCGCTCTGCCATCCTATGGTTAGTCACACTGTTGAATGCAGCAAATGCAGTGTGAAATAGCACCCCACAAGCAATAATACACTATCTGCACTTCTCTCATTCCCTTTTTTCTCCACTACTCACTAAACTCCTTCTCTTTTCTTTTCCAAATGTTTGCATAGAATGGTTGCTTGAGCTATTTTTTTCAATATCACATTACTAGGAGGGAAAATGACATTACCCCATGTATCGTAAATAACAATATAACAATTATATTACGAGAATAACGAGAGATTTTTCTCGTTGTAGCTATTCAGCAGACCATTTAAAAATGTGAACATGTTAAGTGTTATCTTGTAACATTAATAAGTGAGGTTTTGTTTTTTAAAGAGGAGGCTCAAAAAACCTTTTTAGTTTGGCTTTTAAATGATTTGTTGTACTTTTTTAATTTAGGCCTATTGCTGTCTTTTAGCTTTTAGCTCTTTTCACTTTGTCTTTTAGCTCCAGTGTTTCCTCATGGTGGGGCCTGGAGGGTTGGCTGGCCTTCTCATCGGGGGCTCTGCACTATGGTCAATCTGGGCTGGGGGTCTCTGGGATGGTGGCCTGTGGCCGTGGGTGGTGGTTGAGCTCCCATTGGGATTTTTTTTCCTCACATGTTTTCTCTGTGCCCCACCATGTCCTTCTTAACTCTTTGACTGCCAGACGTTTTCAGAAAAGGTAGGCCGTGGGTGCCAGCCAATTTAAGCATTTTGACTGATCTTTCAAGGCCCACAGAAAATTTTGTGTTTGGACTATGGAAACACACATACTACCAAATGAAAGATTGGACTCTCATCTTTCATCAGAAAAAAAAGTTTTTTTCTACCTTATTCCGTTTTTCAGTAATCAACAATAGAAAATGGTTAGTTCCACCCAAATGCTCTGTTTTGAAACAAAATACGGAGAAATCAAGCTTTTTGTAACACTCCCCTGCGTGCAAGGGGACGCAGCAGGATTTGCACAACAGATTAGTTTCACTGCGATTGCAGACGCTACACTTTTTTGCTGGCTTTTTTTTCCGGGGAATAGCAAGTATATACTGCAGTCTGTGTTTGGCCATGTTGCCATCAAGTCTACTCTCAGGATCATGATACGGTGACGTTACGGTGGTGTTACGTCTGGCTTCCTCATGTCCTTCAGTTCCTATACCGGGTGGTAAGAGATGTTCTGATGTTCATCTTATCCGCTCCATTCATGGTGGCATCGTAGTCCATAACCAGTGTCTTCTCTGTGATCAGACTGTACCCACTCCTCCGATGAATATGCATTGGACTCGGGGCACTCTTCGTCGTCCGATTGAACGTCCGCCTGTGCAGAAGTGCTCGGTTGTGCTCCGCGTTTTCCGGCGTTAGCATCGCTAGCCGGTGAGGCTTTATGACGTGATCATAGCCGCCGCGTCAACGCTTCCAACTTCGGCGTCAACCTCAGAGTCACCATCATCATCATCGTCATCATCAATGTGCTCTTTGGCACTGGTTGATGCTTCTCTTCTTTGAAAAAAACGATCAAGCGTGAGCTGCTTGCCACCGGTTGCCATTTTCGCTTTCTCAGCCATTGTCCCCTCAACACTCTAGCTGACGCCTACCCGATCAAAAATAGTCATTATACTAACTAGATCTGCTTGATACTTTCAGCACAGCTGGCCAAGGCTTTCCTCCACCCGTTTCCCCAAAAAAACAAAAAAAAACTTGGTGAACGTCTTTTAACGTCTTTGGCGCTCCTCCATAGGATTTTACTAAACGTTATTTAACGTTTTTGGCAGTCAAAGAGTTAACTATAGTTCTGCATGTTGTGTGTGTGTGTGCGCGCGCAGGTGTGCTCCTGGGGATGTCGTTATACTGTACCTAGGATGTTCTAATTACACAGCATTTAAAATGCCTTGCGATTGGCTGGCAACCAGTTCAGGGTGTACCCTGCCTACTGCCCGAAGCCAGCTGGGATAGGCTCAAGCGCCCCCCGCAACCGTTTTGAGGACAAGCGCTTAAGAAAATGGATGGATGGAGCACTTAAAGTTGCATTTTTATGTATGAAAGTGCTATATAAATAAAGTTTGATTGATTGAATTCAATTGGTAATGTACATTTTTACGAGTGGGAGAACGGATCTTGGCATATCTCATTTAAAAGTGGTCTGTTGTGTGCGTTATTAAGAATGCAGCGAGCATGTCTGGTGTGAGTGGACAGAGGGCTCCAATCTGTGTGAACACATTATCGTCGGGCTAATGTGCAGATTGTAATTGGATTCATGTTGAGGCACTTTCCTCTGTTGCCTCGTGTCTCGTCATGTCAGAGCCTCTCCCTCCTTCAAACTCAGGCATCCCCATTGACTCTGGCAGCATGAGAATTGGCATTTTGTATATTTTCTTTCCCCAAGGAATTATGTTCAGATGGAAGGTTTTCCACTGGCGCTTGAGATAAGGAGAGGGAGGTGTTGCTATGAATATTTAAAGCGGCAGAATTTTTGGGGGCGGTGTCTATTGAGAGGGAAGTCAACACAAGGCAGCATTCACAGATCGACTATGTTTTAATGGTGATTAATAATGGTGAACTACTTAGTTGCTGAAGAATCTGCTTTACAATTGGAAATCAAATGTTATTTTTCTCTGCTGGTAACATGTTCAAGTTCAGTCAAGGACAATAGAACGAAACGAAACGCTTGCAATAGTGGTGCAACGGATCATCATTGATCCGTGGTCGGTTCGGATCATGCCCAATCCAGGGATTGGTTAGTGGGGGGAAAAAAACAAAACAAAAACAACAAATTGCGCATTCACTGTCGATACCAATTTGCAGAATTGGGAGTAAGTCATTGCTCTGCAAGTCACAAGTAAGTCTCAAGTATTTGCCCTCAAGTCTCGAGTCAAGTCCCAAGTCAAGACTGACAAGTCTCAAGCGATTCACAAGTCCTACACTTTGAGTTTCAAGTCCTTTTGAGTAATTTTAACAACATCGTCGATGATATTATTTCGAGTGACCATCAAAGTAGGAGTCAGGGATTCAGGGAGTGAACCCAGAGTGGTGCAACAGATTTCTGTGTTTGCAATGTGTTACCAGTGAGTTTACGGTCTCATAACTATGCACCTAGCAACGATAATTAGTCGATAAACAACTGACATTAGCTTACTTACCGTTCTCTGTGCAACTTCAGATGTTGAACTAAGTTTGAAGTTGTTGCGTCTTCGTCAGTGATCTAATCTTGGACATATTGCAATTAATTTTTTGTTGACCACCTCATAGTTTTTGTACCCAAACAACTAGAGGTGCAACGGATCACAAAAGTCACGGATCGGATTGTTTAAAAAATAAATAAAATCACATACATATAACTTTGTCTTTAATTTATTTTATAAAATGTTTTTGCCCATCAATATTTTATACATGGTCCATGTATAAAATGACAAGGTATCCTGCCTTACGTTGAATTGCCTTACGTAATGCACTAGAAATTGTGTTCCTAAAATCCAAATGCTTAAAGCTAGTGTTTTATAAAATAATTATAAATGAAGGCAACATTCTATTTATATATTTTTAATAATGAAAAATACATCTAAGTGCAATTTAATGTGTGGATTACAAAGTAGCATAGGTCCACAATAAGAAAAGCAAGCGAGCCAAGCAACAGCTGTCAAACTACTGTTGGTAGCCAGGCAATTGATGCTAATGCTAACAAATAGTTATTAGCCACGAACGCCGGGGACTTGTACCGTATCCTGCAATGACGGCGTAACTTGCGGTTTCTTTGCGCGCTAAATTTGCTATTTAATATACTTTCGGAGTGGCATTATGATAATGGTGGTGGAAAATATGTCATTACGTTAAAGACGTTGATAATACAAGAAAAAATGTCAACGTAAAGTAGTCACGCTGGCATTCACGCCACCATGCGGGCAGAAGTAAAATCCCCCAAGGCTGGTGTCCATGTATTATTTGGTCAGCTTTATTTTGAAGTTTGCCTTAGCGTAAGCGGCGTGTGTTTGGGCCTTTGCGGCTTCCCCGTGTCAGCACATCTCACACACATGCACACAAGCGCACCCACACTGAGAGGAACTTACTCGTTAAAATACATTTTAATCTTTTTGTTTTGGTGTAAGAAGCAAGTCTTTTCAAGTCAAAGTCCGAGTGAAGTAACAAGTCATTGTTGGTAAAGTCCAAGTCGAGTTCCAAGCCTTTTAACATTTTGTCAAGTCGAGTCTAGAGTCGTCAAATACATGACTCGAGTCCAAGTCACATGACTCGAGTCCACACCACATGCCATTTTGACATGTCAAGGAAGCTGAAACATACTCAACGTAACACGCTTAGCCTAAATTCAAAATAAAGTTTACCAAATACAGTAATACATTTACGGTAATGCAAATAGCCTTAGTTCACTTTTACTTTGAAGTTGGCCCACGTCATGACGTGATGGCTAGCTAGACTTCCCTTTTAGACGTTCGTGGTTTTGATTGACATTAAAGTTGCGACCAACACAATGCTATCCTGAACTCATGTTCAATCGCTAATTTAGGACGCTAAGAAACCACTAATTAATTACGCCGTCATTGTATGATACAGCAGAAGTCTCTGACATAAGTGGCTAGCGGCTAGCTGTTAGCATTACCAACGAGTGTCTGGCTGGTAGGTAAGTTTGACAGCTGGTACTTGAATTCTGGCTTTACTTGAATTATTTTTCAATATTCTGGACCAAGGCTCCTTTGTAATTCCCTCTCCATGTTTAAAGGAAGGGAATGTGCGTCAAATTGCACGCTCAGGTCTTTTCATTATTATCATAATTTAAAAAAAATAAGATAAATAGAACTTTGTTTTAAATTATTTTATAAAAGACTTTTACCCATTAAAGGTGCATTCTGCAGTTTAAATAGGTAATATTTACGGTTGCTTCAGTGAAAATGACTGGGAGTGAATGAGTTAATAACCTGGTATGTACACATTATCAAACAATCAAGACAAATGATAAAGAAATAACACAAGCTGCATTATAATTATCAGTGTCTCACTGTTAAGTGTTCAAATATTGTATAAAAATCTAAAATACAAAAAAAAATCTAAAAATAGAATATTTGTTATAAGGGTTCAAGGCAGCAACTCTAATATCAAAAAGACAAAATAATGACCCAGAAACTGGTCATCTAAAGCACTGGTCTCTAAAGCATTTCAATTACATTCCAACGCCACATGGTAACATAATCAGTAACTTTAATCGCATAACACACACCCACGATTAACCATAACGAATAGCCAGGTAGCGGCTACGCTAGGCTACATTCTTTTTTTTTTTTTTCTTCTGGGAGATCTCAGTATTGATCATTTGAAATGTCATCATCATTGTTCTCCCTTTTTTTTTATATTTTTTTTTTTTATATGTGTGTTTGTGCGCGTGTGCGTGCGTGTGTGTGCGTGCGTGCGTGAGAAAAAAAATAAAATAAAATAAATAAGAATTCCCATACCGTTCACCTAAACCGAACACTTCAAAATCCAGCCAGAGTCGTGGGGCCGCCAGGAGACCCGAAGGGGGACCAAAGAAAAGAAAGAAAAGCGAAGCCCAGCACCGACCAGACACCACCCACCGGGCCACTAACCTTCACCAACCCCAGAGACATCCAAACTCCAACAAATCAGGGAAACCTCAAGGGCCCAAAGGAGAAACTGAGGAAAGGTAGAAAGGACAGACGAAGCAGAGTGAGATCCACAGACACCAGCCTCCACCGAATCAATGACCTGAGGGAGAAACAAATTGTGTCTGAGTCTCGATAGATGCTGGTGTGGTGGATCTAGCATGCATGAAAATCTCCACCAAAGAGGGGAGCCGTCGACCCCCGCCAGGACAGAGCAAGCGCAACACCTCAGGGCCCCCCAGGCCGCGGTCGCGCCAAAGGACGACCCCCGGGCCCCGCAGGGGCCACCGGCCGGAGAGCAAACCCCGGAGCAGGAGCGCCCCCCACCCCAACGCGGCCCGCGCCCCCAACCCAACGCAGCAGGACGGGGCACTGCAGGCCCACCAGGCACCCCACCGGCCCACAACCCCCGCTCCCCAAATTGGGGGCAGGTGAACCGGAGCAGAGGGAAATGATATCCCCCCCTGCTCCGATCCACCCGCCCCTCAGGCATGTCAATGAGCGTATGTGGTGCATTAAAATAAATTAATGGGGGGGGGGGGTGCACACGGACAGGCGACCGCAGCACTGCTCCATACTGCGGCCGCCCCAACCGATGCCCCACCCCCCCCAGTTGTGTGGTGCATTAAGACGGTGTCTCCACCCCACCCCACTCCCCCCCCAAAGTGTGTTATGTGCCCTAAAATGTATTGTGCAAAACTAGTGCAGTGAGTTAAGAGGAGCGACCAGCTGGGCCCCCCCCCAACCGGGCGGCGGGGGGGGAGGCGCACCCGCCCACCAAAACCCCCACTCACCCCACCGGGACCCCGGCGGGGCTCGCCCCCCGGATACCGGGGCCCGCCCGAAGTGCCCGGAGGCCCACCGGAGCGGAGCGGGCACAACACCAATCCCGCCCACTCCCCCGGCCCCCGGAGCGCCGAGACCCGGGCCACGGATGGAACCCCCGGCCTAGGGGAGGGGGAGGAGGGCGGACAGGGGAGGGGGAGGGGACGGGGGAAGGAGACGACAGGAAGGGCAGGAGGCAGCGGCAGGGCCGCAGAGAGAGGGGGAGAGGAGGAGGAAGGGCGACGAGGGAGAAGGGACAGGGAGGCGGAGGACGGGCGGGGAGAGGTGAAGAGGGAGAGGAAGCAAGGGGGAGGAAGGGGGAGGGGAGAGGGAACCACGGGGCACCCCGGCGGCCCACAGGCCCCGACCCGCGTCGCCGGACCCAGAGCGACGGACCGCGCCGGGGCGGCGCCGCCCCGGACACCAGGGAGAGCCCCGCAACACAGCACCCACCACGAGACCCTGGGAACGACCAAGACGCAGCCGCCACCCAGCAGCCAACAGAGGGGCAGACCCGCCCACGCCCAGCCAGGGGGGACAGCACCTGTAGAGTTAGTCCCCTGGCATGCAGTGAATCCGAATATTAGCCCTTAGTGCCCATTGGAGGTGAATCTGCTCGATCCTGTTGGCAGCAACTGGGTTCCTGACTATAAAAACACAACCATTAGTTACAAACTGCCAAATGCAGAGACATCAATGTAAGTTATCACGATGTGGTGGCTCTCGCTAACAGGCAGAATTAAATAACCAGAATTAGGTTAAAATATTCTATATACGTAGACCATATTTCTATGAATTTTGATATTTGTTTTTTATTTGAGGCCGATATTTTTTCCATTAAAATGTGATTTATGAGGAGGTTAGACCATTGGTCGATATTCAGAGTTTGTTTATTTTTCCAGTTAACAAGAATTGTTTTTTTAGCGATAGTAAGGGCTACAAGTGTAGATTGAAATTGTTTATGTGGTAGGTCAGTTGTTGTTAGGTCACCTAGCAAACACAAGTTTGGAGATAAAGGTATCCTATAGTCCAAGATAGCGGAAAGTTTTTCTAAGACTTTAGTCCAGAAATACATAACCGGAGTGCATAACCATAAAGCATGAAAATAAGTGTCTGTAGTGTTTTGTAAACACTGGAGACAAATGTCGGAGTCGGAGAGCCCCATTTTCTTCATCATATATTGAGTAATGTATGTTCTATGGATTATTTTGTATTGGATAAGTTGTAAATTTGTGTGTTTTGTCATTTTAAATGCATTTTCACAAACTTGAATCCAAAAGTCAGATTCCGGAGCTATAGACAAGTCTGTCTCCCATTTTAAGATGGGTAAAGACATTTTATCCGTATATGAAAGTAACTTATACTGTATATTTTTGAAAGTTTTTTTGTTGTTGTCGGAGAAAGCTTGGTAATATCTTTAGCTAAGCCAGGCGGTTGGAGCGTACCCTGAAGTGTTGGAATTTGTTTCTTTATCATATTTTTAACTTGCAGATAATGTAAAAAATTTCCGTTTGTTATTTTGTATTTTTGGAGCAAAGATGTATATGATATAAACATATTATCTGAGAAGAGATGGTGAAGATGTGTGATTCCTTTCTGCTCCCACACACCTAAATAAAACGTTTGGTTGTTAATTCGAAAGTCAGGGTTATGCCATAGGGGAGAAAGCCCACAGGGCTCCACTTGGGCTTTTGTAATTTCTAATGCCTTCCACCAAGCAGTCAGGGTGGCGGAGATCATTGGGTTTTTAAAACAATTATGTCGCTTAATCGATGTTGTAATAAAGAGTAAATCTAGAAGTCTGAGGTTATTACAATCCTTCTGTTCTAGTTCCAGCCAACAGTTAGTATCTCTGTTGGGTTGTGCCCATAGAACGATATATTGTAGCTGGTTAGCTATATAGTAGTACATAAAATTTGGTGCCTCTAGACCACCTTTGGATTTATTTTTCTGAAGAGTAGATAGACTAATCTTTGCTTTTTTTTTTTCCAGTAAAATTTTGTAACGGCTGAGTCCAACAACTGGAACCATTTAGCCGTAGGTTTAAATGGAATCATTGAGAAAAAATAGTTTATTTTAGGTAAAACTTTCATTTTAACGGTGGCTATTCGTCCTATTAAAGAAATAGGAAGATTATTCCAGCGTTCCAAGTCACTATGAATGTTATCCAGAAGTGGAGAAAAGTTTAAATGAATTAAATCAGTTAATTTAGGTGAGATTTTTATGCCTAAGTATTTTAAATTACCTATAGGAAATGAGTAATGTGGGTCCTGGCTTGCAGGGTTCCATGAATTTTCTGTAATAGGTAGAAGTGTTGATTTTGTCCAGTTAATAGAATAATCTGACAACTGTGAGAATTTAGTTATTAAGTTAAATACTTCCCCTAACGAAATCGCCGGGTTTTCTAGATAAAGTAAAATATCATCGGCATATAGATTAATTTTATGTTCTGTTACCCCAGAGTGAATTCCTTGAATCCTTCTTTCCTGGCGTATGGCTATTGCAAGTGGCTCGATAAATATTGCAAATAATAAAGGGGATAGTGGGCATCCCTGTCTTGTGCCTCTCTGTAAAATAAAGCTCTTAGATATAATCCCGTTAGTAGTAACTGTAGCTTTGGGAGAATCATATAATACTGACACCCAGTGGATAAATGATTTCCCAAAGCCAAATTTATTTAAAACAGCAAAGAGGAAGGACCAGTTAACTTTGTCAAAAGCTTTTTCTGCATCCAACGATATAATAACTGCCTTCTTATCATGCCGCTGTGACATGCTAATAAGGTTAAAGAGCCTCCTAATATTATTAGTAGAGTGACGATCTTTAATAAAGCCTGTTTGGTCGCTATGAATAATTGTCGAGATTACTGTTTCTAATCTAGATGTGAAAGCCTTAGTAATAATTTTGATATCAGTGTTAATTAGTGAAATCGGACGGTAACTTGATGGAAGGGTGGGGTCTTTTTCTGGCTTTAATAAAAGTTTAATTGCTGCTGTATTCATGTGTGGACGTATGTAACCATTAGTTTTAATTTCTGTTACTACTCTTAAGAATAGCGGAGCAAGCATTAACCAGTAGTGCTTAAAAAATATAGCCGGATAACCATCTGGGCCAGGTGCCTTGCCATTAGGCATACTATCTAGAGCACTGTACAACTCGTTTATAGTAAGTGGCGCTTCTAACATATCTTTATATTCAGTAGTTAACTGAGGCATATTTAAGCTACTGAGGAATGCCTCAATATGCTCAGGGTTAGGTTTGTTAGTTTATGAGTATAGGTTGCGATAATAGTTATAAAAATTTTGATTAATTTCTTCTGGTGATTGTGTACATTCACCAGTTGTCCCTTTAATAGCCGTTATAAGAGATTTTTCCCGATTGCGTTGAAGTTGGTTTGCAAGAAATTTACCTGATTTGTTATTATATTCAAAGTTGTTGTATCTCAATTGTTGTATTATAAACTCTGTCTTTTTAGTTAGCATATCGTCTAACTGTATTTTTGTATTTTGTAAGTCAGTCCATATTTGGTCATTTGGGTTTATTGCGTACTCATCCGTCAGTTGTTTAATTTTATCTTCCAAGTCATTTTCAAATTTTTGATCCTGTTTCTTTTTATAAGATGAATATGATATAATTTTACCTCTAATTACTGCTTTCCCAGCTTCCCAGAGAAGAGATGGCGATAGGCCTGGAGAGTCATTTATTTCCAAAAAGTCTGCCCACTCTTTCCTTATAATTTTATCAAACTCTGCATCGTTTAGCAGAGAGATGTTAAAACGCCATGTTGGTGGTGGTTTAAAGGTATAATCAACTTGTAGGGAAAGTGAGACTGGTGCGTGGTCGCTAATAATAATAGGATGTATTTTTGTAACAGTTTTATCAGCAATAGAGTTATTTGTAAGAAAATAATCAATTCTTGAAAAAGACCGGTGTACAGCGGAAAAGAAGGTAAATTCCGCTAGGCTACATTCTAACAACAGGAGGGAAAGCACAACTCACCAATTCCGTAATTTAATCGCATACTTGGCTCTGTCTCACTCGGTCGGCGGCTCCCCAGACCGGTGTCGCTTCAACCCACAGCCAACCGCTTCCGCATTAGGCTACTCATACTCGGATTGAGTGCACTATGTCACGTTAGTTAATTAATTTGAAGTTTTTTTTATCCGGGTTACACCAGGAAATTAATGATTAAAATTTGACTGAAATGAGAGTTTTTCCATACGGGTTAGAGAGCCTTTGAGCCTGATATAGATTCATAAAACCATGAATCGATTATTTTAATATCTTTTCCCCATAAATTAATAAGAAAATAGAATTTTGAAGGCCAACATTTTTTTTTGTATATTATTGTTTTCTTGAAATTTACTGTAAACATTAATTTAAATGTATTTATGAAAGACCTGACTTAATGCACTAAATGTCATGGTTTGTGATTAGTTGGACCCCAAAGCAGCAAGAAAACTCAAAAAGTCTTTATTGCAGGAGGGAGTCCCCGGTGTGTGTGTGTGTGTGTGTGGGGGGGGGGGGGGGGTAGCGGGGTGCACGCTCTCCAGCACACCCTCTGAGCTGCTGTTTGGTGCATAAGCACAAACAACAGTCAGGACCCGTCCCCCCATCCGAAGACGGAAGGAGGCTACCCTCTCGTTCACCGGGGTAAACCCCAACGTACAGGCGACTAGCTGAGGGGCAATGAGTATGCTCACACCTACCCTTCGCCTCTCACCATGGGCAACTCCAGAGTGGAAGAGAGTCCAGAACCTCTCGAGAGGATTGGTACCAGAACCCAAGCTGTGTGTGGAGGAGAGTTCGACTATATCTAGTCGGAACTTCTCAGCCTCGCACACCAGCTCGGGCTCCGTCCCTGCCACAGAGGTGACATTCCATGTCCCTAGAGCTAGCTTTGGTAGCCGGGGGTCGGACCGCCAAGGCCCCCGCCTTTGGCTCCCACCCATATCACTGCGCACCCAACCCCTTTGGCCTCTCCCACAGGTGGTGAGCCCATGGGAAGGGGGACCCACATTTTCTTTTCGGGCTGTGCCCGGCCGGGCCCCATTGGTATAGGCCCGGCCATCGGACGCTCGCATTTGAGCTGCACCTCCAGGCCTGGTTCCAGAAGGGGGCCCCGGTGACCCGCGTCCAGGCAAGGGAAACCTCCATCCAAAATTTACATTCATCATAGGGGTCTTTTGAGCCATGCTTTGTCTGGTCCCTCACCTAGGACCTGTTTGCCATGGGTGACCCTACCAGGGGCATGAAGTCCCAGACAACATAGTTCCTAGGCTCATTGGGACACGTAAACCTCCACCACAATAAGATGATGACTCATGGAGGAGACAATTTTATGTGATAAACCTTATTAGTCTTCTAGCATTTTTTTTTTTTTTTTACAAATTTATGCATAAGAAACCATCCTTCATGAGTTTTTTATATCCATAAAAAGTTATTTTTCATCATTATCTACTTGTATGTATCCAAAAGCTGTGAAAACATACAATTGCTGTAAACGTTATCATTTATCTATGTGACTTTGTTTGCACCATCTTATTTTTTTTCTTTTTGGTATTTTGATGATTTTATTTTGTTTAGCTTCTATATGCTTTTAATCACCCTGGTGTGTTCTGCGTTTTATTTGTTTGTTTTCAATTTTCTCACACATTTTGTGTACTGTTTTTGTTCGAATAAAGTTTATATGAAGAAGGAAAAAAAGTCATCTTGGTTACCTTTAGTGATATTTAAGGTCCAGCAGATGTCAGTATTAAGTGACACAGTATCAACACAGTGTGTCATTGTGTCAAACCGCTTCATGACGCCTTATCAACCCATCACTACGTGCTACCAATTGGGTAGGAGCATAAATTACAAACAAATCATGAATGATGCTAAGAAAAACAAACTCACTGCCACAAACTGGAGGACCAGACTCTAACCCAAAGAGACGAAAACCAGAATGCACACTGCAACCAAAGGAATGATCCAGCAACCAGCTGGTATGCTGGGGGAGCCTTAAAACAAGGAATTGATTACCAATTGCCCACTGGTGTGTACCTCCGTGCTCAGCTGCCCTACCTATGGGCCACTAACAAATCATATGGAAAGCTTGCAGGAAAACCCCCCATAACTAAGGCAGAACATAACACCTTAAATCATTTGCTCCCAAAAATGTATGAATATATTCTATTTTAAATGTTTTAAGTGTCCCAAAGATTTTATACTTTTTTATTTATTTATACATATTTAGACGTTTTTTTTTTTTAATTATTATTTTTTATGTTAGAGCATACAGAAGGCATTGATGCAGCCTCTCAACTGCACAAAACTGCTGAAGCAATGGTAGTTATTACAAAAACGGTCACGAGGTGGCAGCAGAGTAGAAGAGATGAACCAGGGCCATGTTGAAAACAAGCTGATTTGCCCACAGTTCTAAGCAGATTTGTGAATGGCAAAACTTAGCTATTTTCTAATGCTAATTGCTGCAAAACGGAAACAGATAGAAATATACTTTTTTTTCCTGATAAAAGAAGAGACTCTCCGTGTTTTTATAGCAATAGAACAAAATATTCTGTGGGCCTTGCAAAATTAGTCAAAATCCAGTAAAA
Source organism: Vanacampus margaritifer (assembly GCF_051991255.1). NCBI lineage: Eukaryota > Metazoa > Chordata > Actinopteri > Syngnathiformes > Syngnathidae > Vanacampus > Vanacampus margaritifer. The sequence goes on from NC_135448.1 coordinate 5,100,675, forward strand.
CGGCCGGGAGCGGAGGGGGTTGTTTCAGTCAAAATGGCAGGGAGTGAATGAATTTCTTAATTCCATTCCATCAGAATCTTTTTTTTTAATCTATATTTACAATTATTGAATTAGAATTATGAAAATATTTTCATCTCATCCTTGCTGATGTCAATCACTTAAGTGATTATATCATGTCTTACTTTCCTTAATAAACAAAATCATTTAACTGGTTACTGCCTCCGCAAAATTTTATTTGGAATGTAATGTTTGTGGAGTTATTATATTTAAGAATAGATGTTAAATAATTTATATCAGATTGAAGTGAAGTGGATCGAATCAAATCTGAAAAAAATCTAAATCAGCCCTGGTAACGAAAGTCTGCTAACAATGCTAAAAATATTAATGCTTAATAATAATTTATATGCTGATATAAATTAGCATTGATTGTTAATGTAATTACTAACAACTCCTACTTTAACAGACCCAGATCAACAACACAAACGAACAGGGGATACAACAATGCTGTATACAATATTGAACTGAACCCTGTTCTGTGGGAACAACAACTGTTGCTGGAGTCTGTCGGAGTAAATTTGGGACCTTTTCTGGCTTTTCCTTATTTAATTGGTACAGTATTAAAGTTTATTTTTTTTAACCCACACACAGGAGTTTATGTTCCTGCAATGTATGTAAAGAGGATACTTACAGTATACACTATATAGTGAGATATAAAGGAGGAACCTTGATACAGAGTGGGAATACAGTTTGTGTCTTCTATGTAAATTTACAGCATCAAATGACTCGAGTCACAGTGATGGATGAGATTAGAAAGATGAGTTTGACTGTGTGCTCTTGCCACTCGTCAACGGAAGTTGACTTGGCACCGCCAATTGGCAACAAAAGTACACAGAAGACTATTGCGAACAGTATTAACACCCCAGTCCTGTGACTCATTCATGGTTTGCTAATTTGAATACAATCTCCTTTAGTCACTCTCTTGACATCTTGACGATCAGTGAGGACTTTGTAGTATTGATCTGGACAGGTCATTAGATCTATGGAGGACCAAAACTGCCCAAATTAAAAATAAATAAATAACAAGTCAAAATAAAAACTGATATAAAAAATGCAATTCAAAAATTAACTACAAAAAATAAATAGAAATGGAAATAAGAGCATATATATATATATATATAGATAGATAAAATTCAAAAAATTCAAAATGAGATTAAAAAAAAGCCTAAATAAATATACATAAATATAATTAAATATAAATCAATAAATAAAAAAACGCCCTGCTTTAAAAATAAAATAAATAAATAACAAGTCAAAATAAAAACCGATATAAAAAATACAATTCAAAAATTAACTACAAAAAATAAATAGAAATGGAAATAAGAGCATATATATATATATATATATATATATATATATATATATATATATATATATATATATATAGATAAAATTCAAAACGAGATTTAAAAAAAAAGCCAAAATAAATACAAAAATAATTATACATAAATATAATTAAATATATATCAATAAATAAAAAAACGCCCTGCTTTCACATTTATTTATTTCATGCTACAGTCAGGTCAAAATGTTATTCAAATGAGGGAGCGGTCCATTTATTTCGACATTTATTTTTTGAATCTCGTTTTTTATTTATTTTTACTTTATTTAAGAATATATATATATATATATATATATATATATATATATATATATATATATATATATATATATATATATATATATATATATATATATATATATATATTATATTTGTTGTTTGTATTTCCATTTATATTTATTTAGTCATTTATTTATTTTTTATTTTGGCAATTTTGGCAATTTTGGCATATAGACCATCTTAAATATGGTGGACTTTTTTTTTTCTCTTGCAGTTGAAACTGTGAAAACTATTAAAGAAAATTTCCTTTTTTATTGTTTGCCCATGTAAAGTAAGACATCGTATTTGAACCAAAACACCCTCAAGGATAGGAACAGAGTGCCGTTAACGTTTATATAAAAAATACATTGACTGCATTGAGATGTCGTAAAAGCTGTGGAGATAATTGTATGACACTAGTAATGGACATTGTGAGAGTCTTGGTCTTATAATAAAACAGAACATTGTAAAATTTGTTTTGACATTCTCCTCAATGACCCTCCAAAAAGTTGCTTGAATTTGTATTGGTTAAGGTTTATAAAAAAACAGCCTTCAGCTTAGCATGAATCAGGTTTATGTTGGCATGAAAACATGCCTGTTTTTTTTTTTTTTTGTGTGAAATGCAGCTTATGCATTATCAATAAATAGCCTGGGCATGGTGCGTATTATTTTTCCCTCCACCCTGTCGATGATGGGGAGAGGTGGGGGGGCTGAGGTGACAAAGCTGTGATGGGAACCATACAAGACAAACCATCATTGGTGCCTAATCTACACACAGGAGAGAGTGAATGTGAATGGTTGCTAGGCAACAGCAACAGCCAGATTTGCTGCCTTTTGCAGTCAGAGGAGGACACTGCTTTTTTGTATGTGTGCAATTCTCTGCAAATATTTTGCTCCAACAATATTTAGTATTGTGTACGAGAAGTAGATGCTTGTTAATGTACCATTTTAACAAAACCTCTTGGTTATGTTCGGGTAGCTTATAATACAAAAATGCATATTAATATAGGTATGGTAATGGTATCAAGCAGTGGCATGTGTCATCACCCCCCAAGGCATATTACCTATGCACAAGAAGAGCTCAGCAATAGTACTGCAAACTACCCTTGCTCTCTGAGTGCCATTGTTCCTTTATGCCAGAAGCTGTAAAAGGAGTTGCACACAATTAATTTTGTCATTTTATATCGTCATGGCTGTGTATGATTGTATTGCCACACACAACTACTGTTCCAGGTATGACTTACATGTATCATTATTGTTTCATAAGCAATTAAAAGCTCATGGAGGCAGTGAAATGACTATTTACTAGGGATGGACGAGTACCGATACCAGGTATCCGTATCGAGCCGATACCGGCCACATTTCATGGTATTGGTACTCGTGACGGATATTGATACTGGTATCAGCCCCCGCTCTAGTGCCCATTTTTCAGTCTGGAACTGTGAGAAAGACTGGGCGAAACAAAAGTTTTGTTCCATCTCGTTGGTTTTCTGTGTGTCTTCTTATGAGGTAACACTTGTTCATTTCATTATTTCCGGCAGCGCCATTTCGGTGTGTGTTACTGAGAATAAGTACTCTTGTTGTATTATCACCCTATATCTGTGGTTCATATAAGTTTGTAGCTCACGTAATTTCGCCGTGTTAAATTGCTTCGTTTATGTTTGCCGCATGCTTAATTGCCTTGTTAACGTCGTCTGAGCTGCGGTGCTAAAAATAGAATGGTGCAGTTAATGGCCCTTGCAGACTCTAATTTTACCTCTTATATATACTACATTATATTTGTAATGTGCCTTTCTCTTGATAATGAATGGAGAACGTGGAACAGGAAATAGAAATACAGAGCAGCCTTCAAAATTAAAAGCATGGATTTCAAAAAGTTTCAATTGAACATCACACACTACAGCTTGAGGAATTCTTAACATGGTAGATATTACTAAATTACTTGAAACCCTATTGTGTTGAATTTAATTCTTTGCACTTCACTGTATTCCTTAAAATAAGTTTGCAACCACATATTTTGATTGGGACTTTTTTTTCTGGCCACTGTATTAATTGTATTTTTTTAATCTTATTTATGGATTTCTAAAAATGTATTTTTGTGTGCTCTACGCAAAATGACTTTTATGAGCAAATTGGAAAAATATAATTGCCATTAATTTCATTCAATTTAAAGGAAATTTGCTGTACTTGAGATATTCGGTGTTCCCTCGTTTCTCACGGGTGTTGCATTCCAAAAACTACCGCGATAAGGGAAATCCGTTCATTACGTTTTTTTGCTTTTGTATGATTTTTAATTTATTATGAGTGCTTTTTCATTCATCATATGCAGTCATTTTTACCATATTTTTTTTATTTACTTATTTTATATTATATTTTTTTTGTTTATTCTTAATATTTTTTCGTTCATACTATATTTTTTTAATTTATTATATCTGTTTTAAGGCTAAACCACACACTTTATACATGCACTTTTCTTGATAGGCGTTCTCACATACTGTATTTAAATACAGAAGGCCGATACACTCTGTGTTCAAATCTTTGTAGATTTTAAAATAATAACAATAAAATAGAATTAAACTAATATCCAAAACATTTACTTGAGAAAAAAAATATAAGGGCGATCGAGCAATTTTTTTCCAGGCCGGTATCTTTTTCTATTTTTTTTTTTATGAAAATAGTAATAAAAAAAAAAACCACACATACAACAACAAAACAGCTCAATTTTAATGACAATGATGATGCGAGGTTGAGAAATCTATTTTGACCGTGAGGCTTGGTAGCGCATTGCTGCCTGATACCCGGCGCCTGCCTGACAAGCTGGTCGGCAGTCGATCCGCAGCGCATACGCAGCTGGTGTAATATGAACAAGCTGGAAATGGTAACAAATCGGCGGAGTGGATCCGCAATGCACACAAGCATGCACGCATGCGGTGTAATTTAGGGGTGAGCCATGGGGAGGTGGCAGACGCACACTGGAGCGTTCCAGGACATGAAATTGTGAAACTGGTCGGAACGCGACGGGCCATACCGTTGGAAAGGACTTGTCGAGACAAATCTGCAGATGCCCATATTTCCCCGGTAGGATGTAGGGCTGATCGGGACCGCACCGCCGCGGTGCACCCGAAACTCCACTCGAGCACTGTGGCCGGCACGGGCCTGGTGAACCGTGGGATGGGTGGCAGGGGGCGTGCTGAGCTGTCTGACAGCGGCGACGGACGGCGAGTGCATACACTGTAAAAAACAAAAAAACTAAAAAGCAGGCTGTAAAAAAAAATAAAAAATACATGAAACAGCGAGGCCGCGAAAGATGAACCCGCGAGAAACAAGGAAACACTGTATACAGTATGTCATAAAAAAAGAAGTATTTTTGGGAAATTTTATGTATCTTAAGTAATAATGGTATCAGCACTTGGTATCGGTGAGTACTGAAAATTTGAGTATCAGTATCTGTTTAAAAAAAAGTGGTACTGAATATCCCTACTATTTACTCAAAATAATGAATTTGATGTTTTATTTGTGGAAAAAACTACTAGCAAAACTATATACAGTAGTTGTGTCAATGTGTTTGCACTGTGTTTGGTTGGTGAGGGAAATGTGTTGTCCGTGATATTTGACCTGTTTTATATCGTATCGTATCGTATCGTAAATCTTATAACTCTTATGTAAATTCTAGAACTGTCAAAATTAATCGATTAATCGTCAAGTATTCTACTTAATTAATTGACAGCTATTTTAATAATTGAGTAATCGTTTCCAACCCCCACATCCCCTTTAATTTTTTTTTTTTTTAAGAAATCACTATACGAATACGAAGTGTGAAATGAACAACAATCACTGGTTAATAAACAGTTATATTTAAAAAATAAAATAAACATGTCGCGTGTAAATGTAAAATTAGTTTGGTGTCACTCACTTGTGGATCATAAGGTTAGGAGACACAACAAGTATCTAAACTGAGAACCCCCCCCCCACACACACACACACCCCGGAATGTCCACCCAACCGGAGTCGACCCACCCAAGTAGATTTCAAATCTGTGTGAAACACTGATATGCAACTTTAGAAAAAGTTACATATGCATATTTGTAAATAATTACAGCTGAGCGAAGTCACTGCAATAGACTGTCACACTCTCAGTATGGCAAACAAGGAAGGAAACATTTCACTCATTAATGTTGGGGCACAGATCTGTCACGAATGATTAACAGATGCCCATTTCGCTGACGGATTGACGATTACAATGCGGTTTGGCTTGAAATAACGACGGATTGACGATGACTGAAGGGGGTCTCGACCAGAAGTGGCAAATCCAGGTTCAGAAAGTAAAAAATTGCCACAGTTTGGCTTTCGCCCCATGTGCTAGCTAGCTACCTCCCTAGCAGATAAATGAGCACCCGGGGAACTAGCTAGGGATCTCGCTAGCTAGCACATGGGGCTAAAGCCAAACTGTGGCAGGGTTTTTGCTTTCTGGACTTGGACACGCCCACCTCTACTTGAAATATAACAATATACTCCATAGCATAATTATCAATTGCAGACCATGCAAAGCATATCTTTCCTTCTCTGCATTGACTTCTTATTGTTTGGACAGGGAGTAGCTCAGTTCCATTCCACTCTATTTTCACAGTATTTTGCTGATTCTGACTTCTAGAATCAATAACTCAGAAGTGAGGTATTGTTGAATAACTCATCTTTCATGCACAATGACAATGAGCTCAAGCCTCATTTGCATCAAAATGCGATGCCCTCTAAAGCAAATAGATAACATTTGTGTCTTTGCAGCCAGCTGTGATGTTAGGTAAGTAGACAAGGACTGTTTGCACTGACAAGGAATTTGATTCTTTTTTTTCCAAACTTGATTCCTTTGGAGTGTAGGCACCAACAAGCTGTGAATGTGTCAAGAAATTTTGTGCATTGTTTGATTTATGGAAAAGTGGTTAGCACTGCTGTCTGGGTTTGAATTGATGTTGATTTATTTTTTGTTCTATGTGGATGTTAAATGTTTAAGCAGTGTATTAAAAAATAGATGGTTTGGGTGAATGTTATTTGATATTCAGTCTTAAGTAAAATGCTACCATTTTTATCGCTACAAAGCACACATTGGGAATTTGTTAGTCTGTGGTTGAATGTAGTGGTCACTAGGGGTGTGCCAAACAATCGATTCTCATAAGAATCACGATTTTCATTTAGTATGATTCAGAATCGATTTTAAATGGCCCAAAATCGATTTTATTTAAATTATTTTATCCTGTCTTCCCTTTGTTTGTGTGTGCCTTTTATTGGGAGCACTGTTCATGTTGTACCCGATTTGGCCACTTAGGGGCAGTGTGGTTCCACATGGTCTGATACATTGTTAAGTTGTAGCCACATTAGAGAGTAGAAGGAAAAAGTCATGCTCAAGTTATGCCAATAAAAGTTATTTTTTTCAGCGTGGAGCCGTTCTTTTGAGTGATAAAAGTGCCGCGAGTAGAGCACTAATTAGCATTAGCGAGTCAGAATGGAGATCATTACGATTCCTTGAAAATCTATAAATTGAAGCAAAAATCATTGTCAATCAAATCATTTTGAATCAAAAATCTATTCTGAATCGAATCGCACACCCAAAAATCAGAATCAAATCAAATCGTGAGACATTCACAAATTCGCACCCCTAGTGGTCACTATTGAATATTTTTAGAATCGATTAATCTATTGATTGATCAGATTAATTTTAATTTTGCATTAAAGGGTATTACAAAAGCATTTTTTCCCTGATTATTGTTTGACTGGTGATTGGTGTTTATTTCGTACTTTCGTACTTCGTATTGATGTTTTACTATATGGAGGACCAAAACTGCCAAAATTAGAAATGAATAAATGACTAAATATGAAATGCAGAGCGTTTTTTATTTATTTATTGGTATTTAATTCTATTTATTTTTGTATTTATTTTGACTTTGATTTTTTCATTTTGTGTGTATGTATGTATGTGTATATATATATACTGTATATATATATATATATATATATATATATATATATATATATATATATATATATATATATATATAGTTTTTATTTGCATTTATATTTATTTTAACTTTTATTCATTCATTTATTTATTTAGTCATTTATTTATTTTTAATCTTGGCAGTTTTGGTCCTCCATAGTGCTATATTTGTTAGTATGTTATCAGTTCGGTCATTGTTTTCCTAAGTAAAAACAGATGTTTTTTGATGATGTCAAATTTCTTATTCTGATTAAACACAGAAGATAATTAGTCTTCTTTCATTACTGCTGATATGCGGAAATCAGAGGATTTGGACAATTTTGAAAAAAATGGCTACAAATAATTACTCGATTATTAAAATAGTTGTTGATAAATTTGATAATCGATTACTTGGCGATTAATTAATACATTTTGACAGCTCTAGTTGTGTTTTTTTACTATAACCCAAACACACTACTCTGAGGTGAGAGGCTGTTTTCATAACTCGGTGGTTGTTGGCTAGTTAGCAAGATTATTTGCCTGGAACACATCACGTGGGTGATGTTCATGAGGCATCCAAGCCACCTTAATTGGCTCCTATTGATGCGGAGGAGCAGCATCTATATTCTCAGAGCAAGTGTTTTTAGTCAACAACAAAATTGCACTCCACGACGTTCAAAAATTTTGACGGCAGTGTTAGAGTAGTGGTTGTGTTAGTTTAATAATTTGTCTCCACTCACTGTTTTAGAACAATCAAGAAATTGTGGTGAGGGCGATCAAGTAGTGAGTGTTGGTTAGGGAATAAAGATGAACAGATGGGTTTAGTTTTAGCAAATATCATTTTCAGTAAGGTCCTTTGTACTTAAGCCTACGAGGATGGTGGAAAATTCCACTAGTCGGATATACAAAAGGTTACCACCCCAAATTGTTCCTGGGAATGAGACAGACTTTGTAATGGCAGCACAATTGCACCTGTGCTCAAGCAGCATTTCCTTTCATCTGAGGTGTTATCTAACTTCTTTGAGGATACCTTGTTCTTGAGGGTACGCTACTTCTGAATTTGCTGCTGAAAGCAAAAATACATGTTTTAGGTCAAAAAGCAGTGGTTATCATTTTAGAAAGAGCATAAATACACATTACATACAGTAGTGGATGTACTGGATGTGAAGTGACTGGACTGATCGCCGTAACTGGACAGGATAAGATTGGACAGGATGTGACTGGACTGGTCGCCATGACTGGACAAGACGTGACTGGACTGGTCGCCGTAACTGGACAGGACGTGACTGGACTAGTCGCCGTAACTGGACAGGACGTGACTGGACTGGTCGCCCTGGCTTGACAGGACGTGACTGGTCGCCCTGGCTGGACAGGACTTGGAAAGGAAAAGGAACATGAACACCCAAAATCAAACAAAAACCCAACCACACAGAACCGAAACGTGACAATGTGTATCACTATATGTCAACCAAGTGACTAACTGACTCAAAAGAAAACATGGCATGTCTAAAAGCACTGTTTTTGGCAGTACAATGCCATAGCTATTTATGTAAGAGCTAGTGATTTTGGTTATCAAGAAAGTGACGGAAAAGGCCAGGCATAAATGAAACTTTTATGGGCCATATTTGTTGTCAATGTTACATTTGTCCAAACAAATGTACCTTTTGTTGTACTAACTAGGCATTTAACTCATTCACTCGCAGCCATTTACACTGAAGCAACCCCCTTCAATTCCGGCTGTTTTACTGGATTTTTTTCTGTGATTTTGCAAGGCCCACAGAATATTGTGTTCTATTGCTATAACACTGAACATACCAAAAGAGTCTCTTCTTTCATTAGGAAAAAAGTATATTTCTATCTGTTTCCGTTTTGCAGCAATTAGCAATAGAATATAGCCAAGTTTCATCATTATTCACAAATCTGTTTCAAACGGTGGGGCAAAGAGCTTGTTGCAACATAGCCCTGGTTGAGCTCTTATACTCTGCTGCCATCTGCTGACCGTTTTTGTAATAACTACCATTGCATCAAGCATTCTCTTCAGTTCAGAGAATGCATCAAAGCCTTCTGTATGATCTAGCATTAAAAAAAACATTTAAATACGTCTTTGGGAGCATAGTAATATTTAAAATAGAACGTATTTATGGAGCAAATGAGTTAAAATGAACACAACAATGAATAAACAAGGGTAGTGTTTGTTTTTTAAAATTATCTTTGTAATTGAATCTACAGTACATTGCTGATAGGTGTGATGTGAATGTGAATATATATTTGTCTGTATTTAGACTGCAATTGGTGAACTCCAGTTATCTGTGAACCGAATAAGGACAAGCGGTAAAGAAAATCGATGGATGGATGAATAAGTCCTTGATTAAACTCCCTCTATTACGTTTAACTCAGATGAAAATACGATTGCGACAAGATAGATAAAGTAAATAGAGTAAGGCTGTTTGTGATTTAGAAATATGGTGTTAGACACTTTGCCTACTGTAAGGGTTGTAAAGATAGGCTAAGTGTTCCTAAAAAATAATAATAAAAAAAAAATTAATCCACAAGTGCTCGCTTATCTTTAACTCACTGAGGTTAATCTTGAAAAAAAAAAAAACATATTTCCGCAAACCCCCTACAATGTGCTAATGTACCCTTCAGTGTTTCAACTAAGATACACACAATGCGTGAGTGTTTGTTGTCCATTCTTCACTATTGTGAATGATATTGTGGATTAAATGCCTTTTGAAGACTTTTTAAGGATCTGAAGGAACCCTGCTGTACTAGCAGAGTGAAATGAGACGTCTTATCTCCTTCAGAATCTCCTTGTTCATCTGTGTACAAGGCTGGAATGGATGTTTGTGTTGGAGAAGCTAGGTTTGGACTGTATAGGTTTGATTCAAATAGAGTATTTCTTTTTTCGCCCTCGGGGTGTCGGTCAGAACACAAAGGAACAGTGGAGCGAAGATGTGGATTGACAGCTTTAATCCAGGAACATCAGCAAGAGGCGGTTACAGTAGTTGCACTTTAGTGTACAGGCATACAGGCATGGGCTGCTATGATGCAGGCACTGTGGCTAACTATGGATGCTTGTAATCCTGAAGTCCTGTGTATGCATGGTCTGATCATCTAAGTGTGTGTGAAAGCATGTGGAAGCGTGAATGTGTGTGTGTGTGGTTGAATGTATGTATGGTTCAATGTGTGGTTCTGCAATAAACAGAAAAAATACAGCGTATGACTGTGAATACTTGACTCCTAATAAACAAATATAGTAATGCATTACTTAACAGCACACATTGATTGGCTAAATAACTGGGCTGCAACATTACTAATTTTACATGAACAAACACTATGTTAGCTGTGCACATGAATGGGTATAAACACTGAAGGAATATTAAATTACTATATTAAGTGTAATCTTTGCGTGTCCAAATAATTGTATTCAGGATCTGATGAAGAAGTTTTCTTGCAAGAATTTATTTAGAGGCCTCTAAAGACACAGTCAGGACATCACATCAGAATACAACGTGATGATCCCAAGTGTGTCACAATTTACAGAACATCGACTCATTTATACAAAAAAGATAAAAGGTTCCTCCTCCCGGCTCTTGATTGAACAAAGGGCAGACATGTCATCTCCTAGTGACCAAATGTGTAATGTTGTTAGTAAGCAGACGTTTACATACAGACATGTTGATTCCAGGTTGGCCAAAGGTGTAATCTTATTAGTAAACAGACATTTACATACAGTTCCCCTTCTTGACTGGGGGAACAAATGCAATTAGGATCTAACCCCAGACTTTTAGACTCCAATGCCAAAAGGCTCTAAATAACATCATGCACATTCCTATCTTCAATAGCTTTGAGGGTGAGAGGATAAAATAAAGTTCACAAAATCATTATTCCACTGTATTCTATTAAACACTCATGATTATATCACATTGATATGCCTATAAGTAAATTAATAAACAGTAAAACATCAAATTGAAAATATTAAATGTCTTCAGTCCTACCATTGAACTTCTATAAGTTCAAAAACCGGACATTTAATCCCACAATAGTCTAGAGAGAAAGTCCAGCGCGAATCTTGATCGTCGCAAAATGAAGCAATGTTTATGTGTGGAGTTCAGAAAATAAGAATAGCAGGTGAGAGAGAGATAGAGGGGCTTAGCAGTCAGAATTCATTGATTCATTAAAAAATTCAGTGGAAGGGGCATAATAAATGTGAGGCATAACACTATGTGATGTGGTTACAGTAAGTGTCACGACGCAATAGCAGATGTGTCCGTCCCTCGAAGCCATCTCCTGATGAAGGTCTTTGTTGAATGAAAAGTGTGTTCGACAGTTGGTCAATTTTTTAAAAAGAGGCGTTTGTCAGCCTCTTTCTGAACCTGGCTGACTGCCAGAGATCGCAGGAAAGGTCACGGGACTTCATTCCCAATGTGACTCTATCCTTGTGAATTGATGAAAAGGGGCATGTGATTCAAATCACCATTGAGTGATTTCCCCCTTTCACCAGCAGATTGACACTTGATCAGCTTTTCCAGGCGAATCAACTGTGCCCATCTTTGCCCATGGAAAAGGCACTCCAATGAATCTTCTTTCAGCGACCTCCTTCAGCTTCTTCTCAGTCCTCCTGACCAGCCGGGATGCTTGTTGACGCTCCTTTGACTCAATGTCGAGCTGCTCCTCCATTTGAGCGATTTTGGCCTCCAGGGAGGCGATGGTGTACTTGTACTTTGACTTGATGGTGCTTTCAAGCTCCTGCAGCTTCAGCTTCAGCTCCTTGTTTTGGCGATCCAGCTGGGAACGAGCGCCCTCCAGTCGCTGGACGCTGCTGTGCTCGGCGCCAAGCTCCGTGGTCAGCTGCTCCATCTGCAGTGTGGTTCTCTTCAGACGCTCGTTGATCATCTCGGTGTTGAGTAGCTCCTCCTCCAAATCTTCTTCCAACTGGGCTATGCGAGCCTCCAGCCTCCTCTTCTCTTCAGTCAGCAGAGCATTTTTAGCATTGCCGTTGTTAATCTCATCCTGCTCGTCTCTCTCTGCCTGCGTTTGTCTTTTGAGTCTCTCGGCTGTGGCAAGATCCTCCTGGTAGTGCAGGGCATCTGCCTCCAAGGCCTCCAGCTCACGGGCTAGCGTTAGCGCCCGCGTGTCCTTCTCCCTGGCGTCTGCTTTGGCCCGGTCGTGCTCCTCGGCATACTGGCTGGAGATGGTCTTCTCCTCAGCCAGCATCTGGTCAAACTTCTTCTGTTTCCGGTCCAGGTTGGAAACCACCTTCCTCAGGTTGTCCTGGTCCACCATGAGGTCATCCAGCTCCCGCTGCAAACGGGTTTTGGTCTTATCCAATTTGTCGTAAGCGGCCGTCTTCTCTTCCAGCTGCTGCTGCAACGAGTCGGCGTCACGTTGGACGCGCTTGCGAGCCTCCTCCGCGCTCTCCAGGTTGGCCGTCTCCTGATCCAACTTCTTCTTCATGTCGGCCAGCTGTGCCTGAAACGTAGCAGACCTGCTTCTCCACGTTTCTCTTGCCCGACTCCTCTTCATCCAGCATCTCGCGCAGGTTGTTCTGCTCATCCTCCTGCTGCCGCAAGCGAGTGGAGATGTTGAGCTTCTGACGAGTCTCCTCTTGGAGCAGTTCCTGTGCATCCTGAAGCTGAGACTCCACTGAAGAAAGGTCTTTGCTGAATTTGATGTTTTTGCCCTCGGCTTCAGTCAGTAGGCTGTTGACATTGTCCAGCTCAGACTGCATTTTGGCCATCTTGTCCGCCATCTCCTGCCTCTGCCGTTCGCTGTCTCCAAATTTGACCTGAAGCTCCTGAACTTGGGACTCTGCTTTCTTGTGACGGTGCTCTGAATTGGATTTGCCTTGCATCAGGGTCTTGAGCTCGATTTGCACCTCGTTCCATTCGCTCTCTAGGGCCTGTTTTGATTTCTCCACAGACATCTTGTTCCGCTTGGCCTGCTCCAGCTGTTCATTAAGCTCGTCAAAGGCCTGGTTGTGTTTCTGTCTCATGTCGGCCATCAGCTGCTCGTGGGCCTTGGCCTCGTCCTCCACAATCTTCTTGAGATCGGCAACCTCCGTCTCACGTTTGCTCCTCAGCTCCTGCTGTGTTCTCTGGCGTGGTGGGAGCGCTTCAATCATCACGAGCGTTGCAGCCTTTATCTGTACGCTCAGCGAAGAGTTCAGAATATGGACCGGAAGTTTATGCAAATCAAACCAGCCGGAGTCTTGATCAACAATGTCGTCCATTATATGTAGTAATTAGTCGTTTTTAATATTTATAAAGTCAGTGACGTCTCACTTATGATACTACGATATAACAGATCTATTCTCATTAATCCCCCCCCCAAAAAAAATTTTTTTTCTTTTTTTCAGACAAACACAAACAAGACGAAAATGAAACAGATATTAAATACCTTTTGCGCGACTTCAACAAATATATCCTGGATCTTCACGGGCGGCTTATAACACACAGCTCTGAACCGAAAAAACGGCAGGCTTTTAATATCACTCCACGGCACCGTAGCGAACTACGCGACATACGGGCGTTTAGCTCAGCAAACACTACGCGTGATCAACGCGAGCTGCTTATTTCACAACACACATCCGCAACACATAGTGCGATCACCACTAGCTGCTTATAACACCACAACAACAGAAACAGCCTATTCCTCCGTGGTACTCAATGTCACATGCCGTTTTAAACGGCGAAGCGCTTCGACTTGACGTCACTTCCGTAAACACGGGGCATTTCTATGCGCGTCTTAATATTTTCCCGGCTTCTTATTTAACACAACACACACACACCGAGGAATTATGTCCCTCGGTTTAGAAATTCCACACAGCACACACCTTGATACCACATAGGCGGCTAATCCACTCCGCACTCCCAGTAGTTCATATACTGACGGCTTATTCATACGAAAAAATAAAAAACACAACCTATTCCACCGCGGAAAAAACTCCCATGCATGGTTCAATGTCGTAGTAATTTTCAAAATCGAGGAATTTCCGTCCCACCGTAAGAAATACTACTACAACCCCCCTAACTTGTTCACAGATCCCAAACACAACTTAGCACAGACGAAATGCAACTGTATTGATCCTAAACAACCAGAATTTCTCTACGTGGATAAAATGTCCACTCACCTTGTTAATATTTTTGCGCTTTAGAAATCCGGTGTTCAGGATCAATCACAGCTGTTGAAAAAACGTCTCAATAAGTCCACGTCGGCGTCACCATTTTGAAGGAATATTAAATTACTATATTAAGTGTAATCTTTGCGTGTCCAAATAATTGTATTCAGGATCTGATGAAGAAGTTTTCTTGCAAGAATTTATTTAGAGGCCTCTAAAGACACAGTCAGGACATCACATCAGAATGCAACGTGATGATCCCAAGTGTGTCACAATTTACAGAACATCGACTCATTTATACAAAAAAGATAAAAGGTTCCTCCTCCCGGCTCTTGATTGAACAAAGGGCAGACATGTCATCTCCTAGTGACCAAATGTGTAATGTTGTTAGTAAGCAGACGTTTACATACAGACATGTTGATTCCAGGTTGGACAAAGGTGTAATCTTATTAGTAAACAGACATTTACATACAGTTCCCCTTCTTGACTGGGGGAACAAATGCAATTAGGATCTAACCCCAGACTTTTAGACTCCAATGCCAAAAGGCTCTAAATAACATCATGCACATTCCTATCTTCAATAGCTTTGAGGGTGAGAGGATAAAATAAAGTTCACAAAATCATTATTCCACTGTATTCTATTAAACACTCATGATTATATCACATTGATATGCCTATAAGTAAATTAATAAACAGTAAAACATCAAATTGAAAATATTAAATGTCTTCAACACACACAAAAGTTAAACAACATACTAAACTTGAGCTAATTACTCAAAAGTATGACGTTACGTAACGAATCACTAAACATTATTGTGGCCGACTACGGCCGTGGACGTCGCGTTATGGCGCCGCGCATTGAGAACATAATGTCCCAAACTGACAGCAGACATTACGTGCAAAGTGGGACAGAACATGCAAATGAGCACACAAAATTTTGGTGCACTTCTCTACTAATGTCTAACACACAGAAGAGAACACATTTATGTAGTTAAATGGTGTTTTAAGACACTTAATTAGTTACGTAGCGAACTTCAAAGAGGTACTCAACGAGCTGTCAATCAAATCGGCGTGGGAACTTAATAAGGCACACAAGACACACGGTAGTGCGACAAATAAACACGATTCAAAGTAAACTAAAACACTACTTAGTGTACTCACTTTTGGTCAACGACGCACGCGATCACCACAGCTCTCAACACAGCTCTCAACACATTCTGTCATGGCGGCGTCCAACTGCACAATAACCGCTGCGCAACAAGTAATGGACCAAGAATGCAATGCGCGAATCACAAAAGTAAATATAATGACGGCCCTCTATTGTTATCATGACATGAAAAATAGACAAATATAATAATGACGACTATTATTATTTGGGACCTTTCCAACATATACTGTATATATATATACACGATCCACGATCTCTTCTCGTTGTTTCTGGTCTAGTTTTCGCTGCCTCGTCTAGTCGTGAGTATGTTTCGCGTAAACCGCTTATTTATTGACTTACTGGGCATACCAGTTTAGTGTTTTGCCCTGGCTGATGCAAGAGCCTTTGTTCTCTTTGTCATGTCACTGTTAGCCTAGATGATTGCATCTCCTTCAGTTGAAGTTTTGTTTTACCAATAAATGTCAAAACAATTATTTTTGTTTGCGTTTTTAGGATCCAACTCCTGAACATAACAAGCTTGTTGTGTAAGTTGTTGCAGCATTTCTCTGTGGAGTTTTTTTTTAAAATCTGACAACAACAACAAAAGAAGACAGTCAATTACATAAACAGGGCTGTCAGATTCACTTTAACTTGTCAAATTGCCTCTTCTTGATACTAAATGCATACTCTTGTTTTTTTTTCTTTCTTTCAGGTGGAAAGATGGTGCCATTCTTTCTTCTGTTCTTCTTTGCTGCATCACCCTTACTCAGCGCATCTGCACACAATACATCTGCTGGTAATGACTACACAGACTCACACTCCAGTGTTTGTTTGCAGCCTCACACTCCAGTGTTTGTTTGGATTGTCTCAGGTTGTCTGGAGAAAATGTGCATTAAAAAACAATAGTGTATAGATATCATAACATACCAGTCATTAATCTTAAAATCGATGAGTGATTGTATACATACTAATATCTTCAATCCTTCTGCATTCTTTGCCTGGACCCACTGAGCATTTACATGATCAAGAGTCCGAAATTCTTGTATTCATTTAGCTCTTTTTACACCTAAAATTGGTTTATTGAAACATATTTATTCGTAGTTTATTTAGTTTTTAAATTGATTTTTGTCATGAATTAACTAGTTAATTGATTTATTATTAATAATACAATTCAATCAAATTTTAGCAAAATCAAAATTACAATTACAATGTATTAGACAAATATTTAATTATGTTTATCAATTGCCATAGAATTAATACTATCAAATGGGAATTAATTTGTATAATGGGTGTGCAATTAATCGAAATTCAATTACTATTTCAATTACACACTCCACAATTACAAAATTAGCATAATCATAAAAAAAATATTATCAATACAAATTTTTGAGTTGTTTAAATGTATTTAAATGTATTTAATTTGCACTTGTTGTTGTTTAAATTTATTTAAATGTATTTAATTTTCATTTATAAAAAATAATCCAAAAAATAATAATCTTGTTTTGTACCCCAAACAATCGTCTTACTGCACAGTGCACAAGCTGCACTCCAACTTCAAGTTTTTGTCAACATACATAAGAAAATAAATAAATACATACATATTATTATAAATATATATATTATTCTAAACATTCTCAACATAAATACATATGTATTATTATAAATTCTGTTTGGTGCAAAAGGAACTTACATAATTATATTCTATTTTTTTTAATTTTTATTTGGTCTTAATATTTTTAAATGTGTAATTGTTTTGTACCAAAAATAAATGATCGTCCTACTGCACAGTGCACAAACTACACTCCAACTTCAAGTTTTTGTCAACATACATAAGAAAATAAATAAATACATACATATTCTAAATTCTGTTTGGTCCAAAAGGAACTCACATAATTATAGTGTTTTGATGTTTTTTTTTTAAATTTATAATATTTTTAACTCATTCACTGCCATTGAAAATTCATTTTAACTATTTCTATTAGTTAATTACCCCCCCCCCCCCCCCCCACACACACTTTTGTTAACAAGAGTATGAAAACCTAGGGGGAAAAAAATATTGTACATTTAGAACATATCAAATTTGTTATTAATCATCAATCTAGTGAAGTCATGCGATTAATTCTGATTAGAAAAATGTAATTGCCTGATGCCCCCAATTTTTTAATAAACTTTTCTTTTCTTTTTTTAAAGAAAAGATTATTTAAAAAAAGAATAATAATAATTCAAATTACTTATTTAAATTAAAAAAGAAGAAGAAAAGATTATTAAAAATTAGGAGCGCCAGGCGATTAAAATTTTTTCGTAATTAATCATATGACTTCACTAATTAACTCACGATTAATCACAAATTTTATATCTGTTCTAAATGTACAATATATTTTTTCTAGGTTTTCATACTCTTGTTAACAAAAGTGGGAAAAATGATAAACTAATAGAAATAGTTCAAATGAATTTTTGACGTCTATAGCCGCCAATGGCAGTGAATGAGTTAAATGCTTAAACATTTCTCGTTTTGTACCAAAAATGTCATGGTCTGTATTTTGTTTTGTTTTATTGGTCAGGTTTTCCTCGTGTGTCTCCCTTTGTCAATGTCTCGTCAAGTTTTATCATGTCCTCCTGTGCTTGTCATCCCGGTCCCAGGTGTTACCCAATCAGTTCACCAAGCCACGTGTGTCTTGTGCCGGTGTCTCTCGTCTCGTTACTGTGTGTATTTAGTTCCCTGCTTTCTTTCAGTCCTTGTCGAGTCATTGTCTGTGTCACACCCGGTTTCCAGCTGCTGTGTGTCCTGCCTGTTTTAGGCCCCGCTCACATGAAAGCCAGTTTCAATGTATCCTCACAAGTTTCTTACTGCTTAAACCGTTCGTCCACATGACGGCGCGGTTTCGGAGCTTGAAACCGGGCTCCAGAGTGGAAAGATTTCAAAACGCGCCCCGTACGCGTCCGTCTGGACACCATATGCAGGATACTCCTCCAGTGATGACGTAATGGTTGCAGCTTGATGACGACGAATTGTCACACATTGAAGACGTATGCGCCAATTCTCGCGTGGCTGCGCGCGAACCGTCAGTCTGTCAACAACAATGGCGGATAGCCGTGTCGTAGTCATTTTGCGCAGCCTCCTTAGCTCGCTTATGTTTTTGCAGCAAAATATTTTGCTTCTTTATTCCCACGTTCAACAAGTGGTGTTGTACTTGAATCACCCACCATTGTCATTTCTCCTGTGTTTGTCTTTTCATGTTGTTTTGATACATGCAAAGCAATGTTTGTTCTCTAGATTGCAATAAAGTTTTTTAAAAAAGTGTCCGTCGTCTTCGATGATTTTTTTTCTATGCTTTCCGTTAACTAACTCCCTGTGGCTGCGCTACAGCACCACTCCAGACTTGGCATGTACATTACATCCGTTAAACGTCCTCAGTGTCTTCTTTTGGACACACGCAAGTCTTGAAATGCTTCTGTGTGTACGAGATTTGTTTGAGGAACAAAGCTTTGCTTCCGTCTAGACGGGGCCTTAGTTTGAAACCCGTGAGTTTTTTCCTAGCTTTGGTTAGTACTTTGTATCTTGTTTTGTACGTTGTTTGGTTTGTATTTAATTAAACAACCACTTTTTTGTTCACACCTGCCTCCTCGCTCTGCCTTCCCGCATTTGGGTCCACTATCACCTGCACTCCTGACGTAAAAATAAATAATCTTTTGAATAATCGTGATTTCAATTATTGCCAAAATAATCGTGATTATTATTTTTCCTAGAATCAACCAGCCCTAATTTGTATATTCATATTTATTACATGGCATTTACTTTTCAATTTTATTTTATTTGTTAAAGACCTGGCCTATCTGTCTGTTTTAAACCCAAGCACAAAAGTTTGTCCAGCCCCCATGTTGGAGGGAGCCAAGCAGTTGAGGGTTTGGTTCAATTTTCAAAGGCAAGAAAAGGGAAAGAGTTACAGCTACAGTAACTCGTGCCAATTTCTATCTTGTGGAACTTGATTAGCTTCCAGAGTGCCACATTGCTCCTGATTGAAAAATCAGTAATGTATTTTACCACTGTGCTTAACTTCTTCAAAAAGTTAGACTGAAAAGTTATGGGGATGGTTCACAACAACCTTAAAATAGTAAACAAAAACTACTCCAAAAAGTTTGTGAATGAAACAGTAAAACACATTGAACCTGGACACTCCGGTTTGGGAGCGCAGAGCAGTATCAGTGAGCTAAAATTGTATTGTGAGGGGGAAAAAACATATTTCGAACATATTTTTATGAATCATTTTTATAGCCAACTACTAGGCAATGAAGTGTTTCGAGAGGCTGATGGTGACTCGGCTCAGGGGGGAGGTGGATGCACACTAAGACTCCCTTCAGTTTGCCTACAAGCGGGGTCGCGGCACTGACGATGCTATCAACAGCATCACACATCTGGTCAGCAAACACCTAGACGGCCCGAAAGCTTATGCACGTGTGTTGTTCGTTGACTTTAGCTCAGCGTTCAACACAATGCAGCCGCACCTGCTTTTGGGTAAACTGAAGGAGATGAATGTGAACCCGTACATCTCGAGGTGGTATCACTCCTTCCTGACACAGCGCACACAGCAAGTCAAGGTCAACAGCTCCCTCTCGGAACCCAGATTGATAAGCACAGGCGCCCCACGGGGCTGCGTCAGCTCCCCGGTCCTCTTCACGTTGTACACAAATGATTGTGTGACATCACACCCAGAGAACTTTATCATTAAGTTCTCTGATGACACAGTTATAGTCAGCTTGCTGCAGGCCGGCGGTAGCCCACTGGACTATTTCTCAGAAATAGAGAAATTTGTCCAGTCGTGTGACCAGAATCATCTTGTGCTCAATGTGGGGAAGACAGAGGAGGTGATATTTGATCCAAAAACTGTTGGTGACCACAGGCCAGTCGTCATTAAAAGCAACCACATCAGCCAGGTGGGTTCATACAGGTATCTGGGGGTCCACATCGACAACACACTCAACTGGAGGGTACATGTTGGAAGTCTCTGCTCCAAACTCCAACAGCGTCTCTATTTCCTACGCAGACTTAGGGTCTATGGAGTGGAGCAGAGGATCATGCTGTGGTTCTACCGGGCTGCATTGGAAAGTATCATCAGATACGGCATTGCGGCCTGGTACGGCAACCTGACTGTGCAGTCAAGGTCACAGATTGCCGGTCTGGTGCGGACTGCCATGAAGATCATGGGGGTCAGGAATCATCCTTCCCTACAGATGCTTTATGAGCGGTCCGTCACCAGACTGGCACAGAAAATTGTTGCTGACCCGACTCACATTCTGGATCATGAGTTCCAGCTACTGCCTTCCGGCAGGAGATTCAGGGCCCCCAGAACCAGGCTGAACCGCTACAAGAACTCATTCCTGCCGACATCCATCAAACTGCTTAACAACCGACATTAACTCAGTGCAATAAGATATATGGTGCAATGTTGTGTGTGTGGAATATTGGAATATATGCGGCCGTGCTGTACATACTCATGTGTATATATATATATATATATATACAGGAGTGTGTGTGTGTATATGGGTGTGTGCAGTCCTCATGTATGTACTTCTCTACACATGTACACTTCTGTGAAGACTTCTGGGAAGTCTTCTACTTATTGCTGCACTTCTTATTTATTTAATTTCAATTTTATCTCTTTCTATTCAGTTGTTTTCTCTTTACTGTAAACTGCAGCTGGACGGATAAAAGTATATCGTACTGCTACTTTTTGCCCCCATCGGTGTACAAGGCTGGAATGGTTTTGTAAATGTGTGTGTAATTTGGGTGATTTGGACTTTTCTGATTTCTGCATGTTTATCCGATTTAAATGTTTCAGATTATCCATTTAATGAACCCCACCACCACCAGCTCTGTCTTCTGGTTTTTGCGTGTCTCCAATCCCTACAACACGGCTGGTCTAACTACCATCCTATAAATCTTTCTTTTCACTTTAGCTGGTGCTCCTCTTGTTGCAGATAACCCCTGTCACTCCCCCCACCACCTCCTCCTGCCTTTAATCCCTTTTTCAACTCTCTTCCAAATTCCCCCTTGCACAGAACAGTTAATCCTAATGTACTTGATCTCTTGCACCTTTTCCACTTCTACTCTTTGTAATCTCACCATTCCACCAGCCTCCCTTTATTCACACACATGTTCTCCATCTTGCTACAACTAACCTTCAGTCGTCATCTCTGCAGCGCATACTTCCACCTCTCTTGGTTTTCTTCCACCAGCTCCCTACTCAAATATCATAGTCCACAAAAAATAGTCTGACTTCATTTTTCAATCTGTCCATCAAGCAAACAAGAATGGGCCTAGAAGCGATCCTTGACGTAGTCCTACCCAAACCAGAGGTGGCAAATCCAGGTCCAGAAAGTAAAAAACCTGCCACAGTTTGGCTTTAGCCCCAGGTGCTAGCTAGCTAGCTCTCTAGCTAGCTCCCTTGGTGCTTGTTTATCTACGTTGTCTTCTGTTACTGCAGCAGCACACCTTAACACTCTTACTGTTCTTATACATTTACTGGAATAGTCTCTGTCTCTAGGCTCTCTGTCATGAGCTTTTCTAAATCCACAAAATACAGTGGAGCTCCTTTTGACCTTGCCCATGCAGTGGTTGGTATATAGCCTGAATGTGGTCAGAATTTTGTGATTCAGATTCCGTATTTGATAGTACTTAGCTATTCGATTCCTAGGGCTGGGTGATGAATCGATTTTTTAAAATTAATTTGAGTGTTTTGTTGTGAACAATTAAAAAAAAATTAGAACATGTTTTTCCCCCCTTTCATTGCGCCGCACCCGTGGCTTTCGCCCCCATTTTTGTTTAAGTCAAACAAGTTTTTTTAATGTGTTCAATTCATTCTCCACGGTAGTCAGAAGCTGCTTCAGGTTGAGTTGTGTCATCGGCGAACAAGACACTTTTGAATATTTTTCAAAAATTTCCAATATCAATATTTTTATCTTTTATAAAATATTCTGGATAATCTTTTTTTTTCTTTAGCAGCTATTTTCCATATTTCTTGTGTGTTGCTTTTATTCAATGCATGGTAGTAATCTTTCTTACTTGTTCGTATAATATGCAATAGTTTATCTTGTACTTTGTACCATTTCAGCTTTCATAGTTCTCAATTTAATAAATCTTTTGTATAAAATGTTTTTCTTTTTACATGCATTCTATATTCCCTTTGTCATCCATGCCTTATTTAGATCTTTATACTTTCTTGTGATTTGTATTAATGGACAATGTTTATTGTATAGGGAAATAATGGTAGACTGAAATACACTCAATGTGATATTGGGATCATCACCAATTAAGTTTTTCTAAATCCAACTTAAAGGCAGCCATGGAGTGTTGTGTTCTTAGTCTTGTTTCTGATGTGTAAATTATTGTTGGTTTTATTAATTTTTTTATCGAAATAGTCTTGGACGATTGCAAAGACCGGAAGATGATCACTTATAACATTAATAAGAAGTCCACTTTTTATTTTATGGTCAATTTTATTTATAAATATGCTATCTATTAGTGGAGCTGTATCAATTATTATTCTGCTAGGTTTCATAATTACAGGGAATAGATTATTACTATACACTGTATTTATAAAATCTGTTGTTTTCTGATGCCAATTCGGATTGAACAAATCAATGTTAAAATCACCACACATTATTTTCATTTTTTTTCCCATTTTTTTATGTGGGTGAATGTGTGTATGTGCGTGCGTGTGTGCGTGCGTGCATTCATTAGTTCACCTAAACCTATAAAAAAATATATATATATCCCATACCGTTTCCCTAAACCGAACACTTCCAGCCAGAGTCGTGAGGCCGTCAGGAAACCCGAGAAAGGACCAAAGAAAAGAAAGGAAAGTGAAATCCAGCACC
The DNA here is from genome assembly GCF_051991255.1 of Vanacampus margaritifer. NCBI lineage: Eukaryota > Metazoa > Chordata > Actinopteri > Syngnathiformes > Syngnathidae > Vanacampus > Vanacampus margaritifer. The sequence continues at coordinate 5,124,442 of NC_135448.1, forward strand.
GACCAGACACCACCCACCAGGCCACCAACCAGAGTCTTTCACCAACCCCAGAGACATCTAAATTTCAACAAATCAGGGAGACCTCAAGAGACCAAAGGAGAGACTGAGGAAAGGAAGGAAGGACAGACGAAGCGGAGTGAGATCCACAGACACCAGCCTCCACCGATTCAATGACCTGAGGAAGATTGTGTCTGAGTTTCAATAGATGCTAGTGTGGTGGATCTGGCGTGCATGAAAATCTCCACCAAAGAGGGGAGCCGTCGACCCCCGCCAGGACAGAGCAAGGGGGTCACCTCAGGGCCCCCCAGGCCATGGCAGCGCCAAAGGACGACCCCCGGGCCCCCAAACCCCAACGCGGCCCGCGCCCCCAACCCAACGCAGCAGGACGGGGCACTGCAGGCCCGCCAGGAACCCCACCGACCCACAGCCCCCGCTCCCCCACGACCCCCCTGCCCCCCATCCACCCCAACCCAGCCCCAGCCGCCCCCAGGCCCCCAAACCCCCAGACACCCTCCACCGAGGAGGTCCACCGGAGCGGGGCGGGCACAACACCGACCCACCCGCCCTCCCGGCCCCCGGAGCGCCGAGACCCGGGCCACGGATGGAGCCCCCGGCCCAGGGGAGGGGGAGGAAGGCGGACAGGGGAGGGGGAAGGAGACGACAAGAAGGGCAGGAGGCAGCGACAGGGCCGCAGAGAGAGGGGGAGAGGAGGAGGAAGGGTGACGAGGGAGAAGGGACAGGGAGGCGGAGGACGAGCGGGGAGAGGCGAGGAGGGAGAGGCAGCAAGGGGGAGGAAGGGGGAGGGGAGAGGGGACCACGGGGCACCCCAGCGGCCCACAGGCCCCGAACCGCGTCGTCGGGCCCAGAGCGACAGACCACGCCGGGGCGGCGCCGCCCCGGACACCAGGGAGAGCCCCGCAACGCAGCACCCCCCAAGAGACCCAGGGAACGGCCAAGACGCAGCCGCCACCCAGCAGCCAACAAAGGGGCAGACCCGCCCACGCCCAGCCAGGGGGGGACAGCACCTATAGAATTAACCCCCTGGCATGCAGTGAATCCGAATATTAACCCTTAGTGCCCATTGGAGGTGAATCTGCTCGATCCTGTTGGCAGCAACTGGTTTCCTGACTATAAAAACACAACCATTAGTTACAAATTGCCAAATACAGAAACATCAATGTAAGTTATCACGATGTGGTGGCTCTCGCTAACAGGCAGAATTAAGGAACCAGAATTAGGTTAAAATATTCTACATACATAGACCATGTTTCTATAAATTTTGATATTTGGTTTTTATTTGAGGCAGATATTTTTTCCAGTAAAATATGATTTATGAGGAGGTTAGACCATTGGTCGATATCCGGAGTTTTTTTTTTTTTTAAATCATTTGTGTATCTGAGAATGTTCGTTAGTTTTTCATTAAATATGTCAAGACATGATCCTGGTGTCCTATAACATACAACTTATAATGACATTTGGTGTATTTTTAATATGTACTTCAATGTTAAACATTTCATTATGTTGTCAATGGTGGTAGTCAAACGTTAAATTTTTACTGCATCTTAGAGCTTTGTCTACATATATTGTGACACCCCCTCCCCTCCTATTTTCCCTATTTGTTGCAAACAATTCTTATCCTTCCAGTCCCATGTCCCTAATTTTTTCATTATCAAGCCAGGTTTCTGATATGGCAATTATTTTTATTTTTTTATTTATTTATTCAGCTATTCTTTGATTTTTGTAAAATTTCTTAAGAGACTTCTTCTATTGAAATGTATAATTGAAAGTGCATTTTCCATTTTTATATTTTTGTTGAATTGATCGTCCACATAATAGTTGCAAGTGAAACTACAGTAATAATTTTTGTAAAAGTGATTGTCTGGGTCCAAATTATTCTCAGGGTCAGTGTATTCAAATGTTTTCATGTCCATATTATTTGTGTTCATCATGTTCATCTTTCCTTGTGTTACTGTGCTGCTGTTAATATGTACTTGTGGTGTATTTTTGTCATCATCTACAGTGAGTTTATTGTATTGAATGCCCTAGAGATTGTATAATTCTCATGCTTTTTGTGGATTATTTGCCTTCACTGAGTTTTGGTGTACTGGTGTGAGCATGAGTAATCAACTTGTCATGTCGTAAGTATGCATTTTCTCCCCTCTCTCTTGCAGCTCTCAGTTCAAGCATCAGTTCTTTTCTTTTCCTTTTAACAGCATCTGTATAGTCCTCATTTATGAAAATTTTTGTTCCCTTAAGATTCTTATCTTTTTGTAGAATAACTGATTTATCCTTAAATCTTTGCAGCTTCACTACCACCGGCCTTGGTCTTCATTGTCTGTCCTCACTAAATTTTTTTGTGCCATGTGCCCTTTCAATATCAACTATTTGCTGAATTTTTAGGTTTTCAGTTATCACTTTCATAACCTTTCCCTCCGTCTCAGTCCATGACTCTCCTGGTGACTGGAATTCCATCAAAGATTAAATTGTCACATAGTTTGAAAACATCCGACTGTGTAGCTTTGTTGTGCTACATCTGTTTATCCTTATCCATTTTTAACTCGTCCACTTCTTTTTGAGTGTATTGTAAGCTTATTTTTACCTCCTGTATCTCCCGTGAACGTGCATCTAATCTGTTGTTTGTTGAATCCACAATTATCGACACGAAACTTTCAAAATTGTCCTGTTGTTGTTGTTGTAGTAATGCTATGAACATGACTTTTTGCTGCAGCATTAGTTCATGTATTTGAGTCATGGAGACAAATTCCTCGTCTGATTTCTGATCAGCCTTTCGTGGCGGCATCTTGAAAGCTGACCTTTCACAACTGGGGCCCCAGTTGTTTGTCGCTGAGTCCCGCAATGACACCGGCGTGCAAACAGGCAGCAGTGATGGGGCCAACAAGCAAGCTCGACAGGCGGCGGTGACGAAGTCAGCAAGCAGGCCCAGCAAGCAGGCCCACCGAGCGGCGGTAGCGGAGCCAGCGAACAAGCCCGGCAGGCGGCGGAGCCAGCGAACAGGCCCGGCAGGCGGCCGCGATGAGGCCAGCAGGCAAGCCCGGCGAGTGACGGTAACGATTCAAGCAGGCAGGCCCGGCGAGCAGCGGCGATGAAGCCAACCAGCAGGTCCGGTAGCAGCGATGGAGCCGGCAAGCAAGCCTGACAGGCGGCAGCGACGAGGCCAGCAAGCAGGCCCGGCGAGCATCGGCGATTAATTCTGCAAGCAGGCCCGGCGAGCAGCGGCGACGAAGCCAACCAGCAGGCATGGTAGCAGTGATGGAGCCGACAAGCAAGCTCAACAGTTGGAGGCGATGAGGCCAACAAGCAGGCCCGGCAAGCAGCAGCGATGAAGCCAACCAGCAGGCCCGGTAGCAGCGATGGAGCCGGCAAGCAGGCCCGGCGAGCGGCGATGATGAATCCAGCAAGCAGGCCCGGCGAGCAGCGGCGACGAAGCCAACGAGCAGGCCTGGTAGCAGCGATGGAGCTGGCAAGCAAGCCCAACAGGTGGTGATGAGGCCAACAAGCAGGCCCGGCGAGCAGCGGCGATGAAGCCAACGAGCAGGCCTGGTAGCAGCGATGGAGCCGGCAACCAAGTTCTACAGGCGGCAGCGATGAGGCCAGCAAGCAGGCTCGGCCAGTGGTGATGATGGATCCAGCAAGCAGGCCCGGCGAGCAGCGCCGACGAAGCCAACCAGCATGCCCGGCGAGCAGCGGCGATGAAGCCAACGAGCAGGCCTGGTAGCAGCGATGGAGCCGGCAACCAAGCTCTACAGGCGGCAGCGATGAGGCCAGCAAGCAGGCTCGGCGAGTGGCGATGATGGATCCAGCAAGCAGGCCCGGCGAGCAGCGGCGACGAAGCCAACCAGCAGGCATGGTAGCAGTGATGGAGCCGACAAGCAAGCTCAACAGTTGGAGGCGATGAGGCCAACAAGCAGGCCCGGCAAGCAGCAGCGATGAAGCCAACCAGCAGGCCCGGTAGCAGCGATGGAGCCGGCAAGCAGGCCCGGCGAGCGGCGATGATGAATCCAGCAAGCAGGCCCGGCGAGCAGCGGCGACGAAGCCAACGAGCAGGCCTGGTAGCAGCGATGGAGCTGGCAAGCAAGCCCAACAGGTGGTGATGAGGCCAACAAGCAGGCCCGGCGAGCAGCGGCGATGAAGCCAACGAGCAGGCCTGGTAGCAGCGATGGAGCCGGCAACCAAGTTCTACAGGCGGCAGCGATGAGGCCAGCAAGCAGGCTCGGCCAGTGGTGATGATGGATCCAGCAAGCAGGCCCGGCGAGCAGCGCCGACGAAGCCAACCAGCATGCCCGGCGAGCAGCGGCGATGAAGCCAACGAGCAGGCCTGGTAGCAGCGATGGAGCCGGCAACCAAGCTCTACAGGCGGCAGCGATGAGGCCAGCAAGCAGGCTCGGCGAGTGGCGATGATGGATCCAGCAAGCAGGCCCGGCGAGCAGCGCCGACGAAGCCAACCAGCAGTAGCGAATTTGTTCTTTCGTTCTCTTCAATTGTTTGTTCACACCTTGATTTCGATGTGTTAAATACATGAAACCTTGCTTTGTCAACCAAGGGTACAAATATCCATCGATTTCCTGGAATAGCCGCCACGCAGCTAGTAGCCGACGTTGCGTCAACGATATGCTGAGCGACGTCAAGGGGCAAAGCCATAGTGCGTCCGGGGAGGGTTACCGAGGGTGAATCTGCCGTAGCACACGTGCGACAAACAACACTGATGGTAATCAGTGAACCAACGAGGCTCAAGCAGTCAACATCAAGTGGTCTTGGTCCAACACTTTCCCATCGGGTACTTTGAATCAAGCGCCAAGTAAGATGAACAGCTTCTGGTTAATATTGCTTTAGTGGAATATGAGTTAAGCAGCAAAATCCAGCAGTTTTTATCAATATCAGAAGGTGGCCATTTTGAGTAAAAAATGACATCACAGTTGCTCAGGTCTCATGTAACAAACAGTCACAGCTCAGCTTCAGAAAACAGGTGAGCTGTGACTGGTCGTTGCCTGAGCCCTGAGCAACTGTGATTTCATCTTCAGTCGACAGCAGGTGGCAAAATGGCCCCCTGTGATAGATAAAAACGGCTGGATTTTGCTGCTTAACTCATATTTCACAAATGTAATATTAATCAGGATGTCACGTTTAGACTAGTGAGGTCACATATTATTGTCAAGAAATGTTTAACGTTGACTTCTCCTTTAAATTGAACAATTCGATTCAGTGGGATTTTGATTCAGTTTTAGAGGATATGGTTCAGTTCGAAAGGGTCTGATACAATGAGTTTCTTGTTATTTTCATACATATGAATAACCTTGTTAGTACTGTAAATGTGACATTTCCTTCGAAAATATACAGTACATACCTCAAGCTGTATGTGATCAGAACCAACAGCCTTTGCACACTTCATCTTCCTCAGAGCTTTCCTCACTTCATCCTTTCTAATCTGACCTACCTCCCTTTTCAGTTTTTGCCTCATCTGTCCTCTATTCTCTTTTATTTTCCCCTACATCAACTCATCAAAGTACAGTACTCCTTTCATACACTCCGAACCCTTTCTTCACTTATCAGTCCATTTCGTTCTCTTTACTTATGTTCAACCTCCCATTGAACTCATCAGGCACGCTGTCTTATACATCCCGTATCCTTTCATTGTATTACTATCTGCTCTCTTCTGTTCTCACTATCTTGTCTTTACTAACCTTATTGTTCTATACACTTTTGCAAATCTTCTCAATCTATAATTGTTGTCAACTTCTTCATAAAGTCCTCACTACTTGTGCCCTTCTAAGATCCTTTATTACCAAATCTGGCCAACACCTCACTTTCTATTCACCAACATTCCCATTGAAGTCTCCTCCAATCCCCACTTTTTCCAGTCTAGAAATACTCTCTATAATCTAACCCAACTCACTATGCAACTGCTTCTCGTCAGAGGTGCCAAATCCAGGTCCAGAAAGTAATAATCCTGCCACAGTTTGGCTTTAGCCTCAGGTGCTAGTTAGCTAGCTCCCTAGCTCTGGACCTGGATTTACCACCTCTGCTTCTCGTTCAATTCACATCCCACCTGAGGAGTCTGATCAGTGACAACATTCATAATCACACTTACTCAATTTCTAGCTTCAAAATTTCTAACTCCAAAATTTTCACCCTGTTTGACTCTCATTTTACCGTGATAACATTCTTGGCATATTCTTTAAAAAAAAAAAATCATGACCAGACATAAAAACAGTTTGAACCTCTTTCAATGCTTCTAGCCATGTTGCCATTCCATCTGGTCTACCCTTCTCCTTTGCATCATATTATCCATTTCTCCACCTTAGCCTGTCATTCTGCCCATATGTAACACTCCACCTTTCAGCCCAATGCTTCTAACCTTTCTTAGCTCTATGTCTCCTAACCAATTTTCATGTTTGACCAACAGTAGTCCAGTATCAACCAGTGTCATGCAGAGGTGACAAATCCCGGTCCAGAAAGTAAAAACCCTGCCACAGTTTGGCTTTAGCCCCAGGTGCTAGCTAGCTCCCATGGTGCTCGTTTACTAGCATCGGGCTGAAGCCACACTGTGGCAGGGTTTTTACTTTCTGGACCTGGATTTGCCACCTGTGGTGGCATGAATGTCATATTCATTGTGGGCGTTTCATGATTTGTATGAACCATTCTTTCTCCAGGATGGTATGACTACTTAACATATATTGTCAATTGTCAATGTCAATGCTTTGAAAAGACATTTAGCTTGTCCAAATGGGTACCGTATTTTTATGACCATAAGGCGCACTTAAAAGTCTTACATTTTCTCAAAAATCGACAGCGCGCATAATAATGAATTGCGCCTTTTGTGTGCACCGAGTTCCAAAATCAAATGTTGTCGTGCGACTTCGGTAAATTCTCCGCTTGACCGACACATAGCTTATATACAAGAAAGGCGGTCCTGGGTGAGGACAGGTAGGAACGCAAAAGACTCAACTGTAGAAGACGGCATGCAGACTTTCAAGACACGCCCCCTGGTAGTGTTGGTGTTGTGCCAAAGTACTTATGCTGCATTCGTGGAAGGTCAGAAGTCGGATCCCAGTTGTTATCCCAGTTGGCTTTTTCTAGTTCCTAGTATAGTGATAAATTGCTTTTTGTTTTGGTTCTTAAAACAAATTTTGACCTCCAGCAAACTTGCCTTCTCACAATTTTGCTTAATTTATGTATTTATCTTATTTCATAAGCATTCCATACAGTTCAGTAGTTCACCGTATAATTTCATGCAGGGAGATAGCGGCATACTGCCACGTAAGTTGTGTTATGTGAAGTTATGTCGAATATTTATGAATGAAGAAAGCTATCTAGTTTTATATTAGAGTAAATAGTGTTTTACCATTCACAGTATGTGTTTCCATAGTGGTTGACATTGTAGAGTGATGTCACATCGAAATCGGTTGGTGAAGTCGGGGTACTTTTCCCCCCGACTTTTCAAGTGGAAAGTCCGAGTTCAAGGGGGCGTTCCTGTACACACGTCCTGGTTTGTAGTCAGAAAAATCTGACTTCCCAGTTTCCTCGCATTACCCCTGTAAAAAAATTGTATCACTTGCACGACGCATGTTTTTCAATAAATACATGAAGAACACGTTTGTTTTTCAGTTTTAGAAACAAGGTTTTGTAACAAGAAAACATTTATTGCGGAGAACAAAGAAAATCAAGCACTCACTCGCATTCTGCAGTAGACTAGGTGCATTCAATGACCACGCACGCGATAGGAAATCTCAGTTATGCACAGAAAAGATCACACGAGATTATTGTTTTGGGGTTTTGTTACAGATGTTTGATGTTTGAATGCCTGTTTACACGGAACCTTTTTGAAGAATCCCCACTTATTGTTCCATAGCCACCTGGACCAAAATTGAGATAAATATAAGAAATTCTAGTTTAGCTCTTTTGAGTTTTGTATCACATGCTGCATTTGACAAACTTGTATTCATTATGCTACACGCCTGTGTGGCTTTGTGCCAAGACACACAACAATGATTTGTATAATTATATGTGTCAATCATATCGGTGTTATTGGACACCCAATATAGGTGAGTTATTGAGTCAGCTGGATTATGTTGACACAGCGCTGTTTTGTTGCTGCACTGTTGATTTTTTTTCATCTTGCCAGCAGTCTTTAAGTCAATTATTTAAATGTGTTATTAGATTCTTTACATCTGCACCACAATGTCTAACAATCGATTATTTCATTGATGTTTGAGTCTGTATGTATAATTTTGACCCTCTGTGAAATGTGCCCTCAAATTGTCACGGGTGAGGGGAGAGGTGTGCGAATCCCAAAATGCAGACACAGATAAATGTTTTACAAAAAAATGTATTTACAAAAAAATCTAAAACGCTAACAATGACAAAGTATATAAACAGTAAAATGCCATCGAAGTTAGCAGTTTCATGCAAATCTTGCTGTGTCATGTAGGTATGTTAGCAACTTAGCAGCTGCGAATTGTGCCACAGCCGCCGACATTTATGCCGTAAAAGTCTTCTTTATGGTGTTAGTTAGTTATTAAATTCAACTGTGTAATACAGTATCTATTAAACCATCCATCTTCTACCGCTTATCCGAGGTTGGGTGGCGGGGGCAGCAGCTTTAGGAGGGATGCCCAGACTTCCCTCTCCCCAGCCACTTTAACCAGCTCCTGCGGCGGAATCCCAAGGCGTTGCCGGGCCAGCCGAGAGACATAGTCTCTTCAGCATGTCCTGGGTCGTCCCCGGGGCCTCCCGCTGGTGGGATATGCCCGGAACACATCTCCAGGGAGGCGTCCAGAAAGAATCCGAACCAGATTCCCGAGCCACCTCAGCTGGCTCCAATCAACGCGGAGGAGCAGCAGCTCGAACCTGAGTCACTCCCGGATGACCAAGCTTCTCAACCTATCTCTAAGGGAGAGCCCGGATACCCTGCAGAGGAAACTCATTTCGGCCGCTTGTATCCAGGATCTTGTTCTTTCGGTCACAACCCACAGCTCGTGACCATAGGTGAGGGTAGGAACGTAGATCGATTGGTAAATCGAGAGCTTCGCCTTTCGGCTCAGCTCCTTCACCACATCGGACTGATACAGAATCCGCATCACTGCAGACACAGCACCGATCCGCCTGTCGATCTCCCGCTCCATCCTGCCCTCACTCGTGAACAAGTCCCCAAGATACTTGAACTCCTCCACTTGGGGAAGGATCTCATCCCCCACCCGTAGAGAGCACGCCACTCTTTTCCGACTTGGATTTGGAGGTGCTGATCTTCATCCCAACCACTTCACACTCGGCTGCGAACTGCTCAATGCCTTGGCTGCGCCTAGAAATTCTGTCCATAAAAGTTATGAACAGATTCGGTGACGAAGGGCAGCCTTGGCGGAGTCCAACCGTCACTCCCACGCACCCTCGAGGACCCTGCCGAGGGTGTAGAGCTGGTCCACTGTTCCACGGCTGGGACGAAAACCACACTGCACCTCCTGAATCCGAAATTCCACTTCCCTATGGACCCGCCTCTCCAGCACCCCTGAATAGACTTTACCAGGGAGGCTGAGGAGTGTGATCCCTTTATAGTTGGAACACACCCTCCGGTCCCCCTTCTTAAAAAGCACCACCACCTCGGTCTGCCAATCCAGAGGCACTGTCCCTGATGTCCACGCTATGTTTTAGAGGTGTGTCAACCACGACATCCAGAGCCTTTAGGAACTCCGGACGGATCTCATCCACCCCCGGGGCCCTGCTACAGAGTAGCTTTCCAACCACCTTAATGACTTCGAACCCCAAGATAGGAGAGCCCACCTCAGAGTCCCCAGACTCTGCTTCCTCAAAGGAAGACGTGCCGGTGGAATTGAGGAGGACTTCGAAGTACTCTGCCCACCGACTCACAACGTCCCTATCTCCACTATACACAGTGTTGATGGTGCACTGCTTTCCCCTCCTAAGATGCCGGATGGTGTACCAGAATTTCCTCGAAGCCGTCCGGAAGTCGTTTTTCATGGCCTCAGTAAACTCCTCCCATGTCCGAGCTTTTGCCTGAGGGACCGCCGAAGCCGCGTTGCACTTGGCCAGCCGATACCTGTCAGCTGCCTCTGAAGGCCCGATAGGACTCCTTCTTCAGCTTGACGGCATCCCTTACTGCCGGTGTCCACCAGCGGGTTCGAGGATTGCCGCCGCGACAGGCACCGACCACCTTACGGCCACAGCTCAGATCGGCAAACTCTTTCTGACAGGGGACTCCACCAGACGTTCCCAGCAAACCCTCACAATACGTTTGGGTCTGCAAGGTCTGACCGGCATCTTCCCCCACCATCGGAGCCAACACACCACCAGGTGGTGATCAGTTGACAGCTCCGCCCCTCTCGTCACCCGAGTGTCCAAAACATGCAATCCCATGACACGACTACAAAGTCGATCATCAAACTGCAGCCTAGGGTGTTCTGGTGCCAAGTGCACATATGGACACCCCTATGTTTGAACACGGTGTTTGTTATGGACAATCCGTGACGAGCACAGAAGTCCAATAACAAAACACCACTCTGGTTCTGATTTGGTGTGTGTGTGTGTGTGGGAGGGGGGGAGACCCTCCAGGTCTCACTGTCATTGCCCACGTGAGCGTTGAAGTCCCCCAGCAGAACGAGGAAGTTCCCAGAGGAAGCGCTCTCCAGCACACCTTCCAAGGACTCCAAAAAGGGTGGGCACTCTGAACTGCTGTTTAGTGCATATGTACAAACAACAGTCAGGACCTGTCCCTCCACCGAAGGCGGAGGGAGGCTACCCTCTCGTCTACCAGGGTGAATCCCAACGTACAGGCGCCAAGCCGGGGGGCAATAAGTATGCCCACACCTGCTCTTTTTCTCTCATCGTGGGCAACTCCAGAGTGGAAGAGAGTCCAACCCCTCTGGTACTGGTACCACAGCCCAAGCTGTGTGTAGAAGTGAGTCCAACTATATCTAGTCGGAACTTCTCGGCCTCACACACCAGCTCGGGCCCCTTCTCCGCCAGAGAGGTGACATTCCATGTCCCAAGAGCCAGCTTCTGTAACCGGGGCTCGGTCCGCCAAGGTCCCCGCCCTTGGCTGCCGCCCATCCCACTACGCACCCAACTCCTTTGGCCCCTCCCACCGGTGGTGAGCCCATGGGAAGGGTGACCCACGTTGCCTCTTCGTGCTAAGCCCGGCCGGGCCCCATGGGTGTAGGCCTGGCCACCAGGCACTTGCCAACGAACCCCGCCTCCAGGCCTGGCTCCATAGGGAGGCCACGGTGACCCGCGTCCGGTCAAGGGAAACGACAGTCCATTTATTTCACTCGTCATAGGTGTCTTTTGAGCCGTGCTTTGTCTGGCCCCTCACCTAGGACCTGTTTGCCATGGGTAACACTGCCAGGGGCATAAAGCCCCAGACAACATAGCTCCTAGGATAAGTGGGACACACAAACCCCTCCATCACGGTAAGGTGCCGGATCAGCACAAATGAACAAAACAGATTATTTTCCCCACATTTTGCAACTGATGATTTAGCCACCATGTACAAAGTGCCATGCGACAAAATTTTGGTAGCCTGGAGAATGCTCGATCCTTTTAATTTTCCTCTTCTCATTGTAGCAGCTGGTCCACAACAGCTGTCAATCAAAGTGTGGCGTTTGCCGTTTACTCAAAGTGGTAGACGTGTTTTCCATGCTGCCTAAATGGGCTTCGCTAATGCCCATTTTAAGACGCGTGACATCAACGTTCAGATCTGTATTGGGACTGAGCAGGTTCAGCTGCCTTTTTATAGCAGTCTGATTACAGATCAGCGGCAGGTGCGTTGCTGGTGGATCCACCCACCATCATTCAAGCTGCACTGAAAAAAACAAGAAGCCAATTCCTCTTTTAAAACTCATTAAAGCTGTAAAACCATTTTAACCTCAAAAGCAAGTTTAAAATAGATTCAACATTACATTTATGCCGATGAGTTTATGTCTGACCTCCACTGTAAGGATGCCCTATTGTAATGTGTATGCGATGTACTTAATTAGCTACTACTATGCTTGTTATCTGGACAGTATTGTGTTTCACATCTTAAACACTTGTCACCGATTGGTTCAAGAGCATTCAAGGGGTTGTTTCTGCATATCCTCTTGATGTGCATGATTTAGTTCCTGCGTAGCATTCCAGTGTCAGGTCTCTGGACCTTTCCATCTGTTACATCAGTCATCCTCTTGCATGAAGCTTGTCTGACTACTCCTGAGACTCGTCTATGGCAGACCAAAACTGCCAAAATAAAAATAAATAAAATAAATGACTAAATAAATGATGAATAAAAGTGAAAATAAAAACTGATATAAAAAATACAATCCAAAAATTTAATACAAAAAATATAAATGGAAATATATATTCCCTAAATATATATATGTATATATGAAAAGGCCATACATAATAAAAGTACAAATAAATGCAACAATTAAAAACAAGACTCAAAAAATAAAAATAAATGTCAAAATAAACACAAAAATAAATTAATGAATGAAAGTGAAAACAAAAACAGATGTAAAAAATATAATTCAAAAATTAAATGGAAATAAAAACAATAACAATATATATATATATCTCGTTGTTTTATAGTTTTTATTTCCATTTCCATTTATTTTTTTGTAATTTATTTATGGATATATTTTGTTGTTTTTATTTCCATTTATATATTTTTTTGTATTGATTTTTTTAATGATACTTTTTAGATCTGTTTTTATTGTCACTTTTATTTATTTATTTAGTCATTTATTTATTTTAAATTTTGGCAGTTTTGGTCCTCCAAATCGTTGTGGTCAAGGGCCATTAACCACCTCTGTAGAAAATAGAAATCCCGGCATTATGAAACGAACCTGCACCTTACGGGAAATGGAGAAGCTAATGGATATCAGCTGTAAACTCATCATGCTCATTATTATGAGGCTTTTCAATCGGAGTGAAGCCACTGATGCGGCGCTAATGCCCACAGGCAGCTGTCCGATCCGTGTCATATACACATAAACCTGCTGTCAGATTAGAAAGCTGCCATTTCCTCTTTGTGGTGATAGCGTTGTGGGTGGGTGGCGGTATTTACAATGGGAGTCACGTCCAGTGGTCTTTCCTGGCCTCTGGTGAGTAATGAAGTGGATGTTTAGCATTTAGGGTGTGCTTGAACCTGTATGGAATGGCAGATTGTAAATGGATTATCCCCGAGAAAGGCAAAACAGGGGATTGGCAGATAGAAAATGCTTGTGACGGGATTTCAATGAAACTGTGCTTTGCAGTCAGTCCATGACAAGAAATGTCAGCGTACAGCTCGTTGGTGCATGCTTCCGGATTGATTGATTTTCCCTGTGCTTAAATGGATTAGTGATGCCTATAGTAGGAAATAAGGCGGCGAGGGGTGTGCATCAAGGTCACTTCCCATCTCCATCAAAGCTTGACTGACCTCTTCATCAAAGAGTCTGTTCCCATTCTTCTGGCATATTTCTCCCCCCTCTGGTGGCATCTTTATTTCTGCCTCTGCCTCCCACAGAAATCAGTTTTATTAAAAGGCTGCTCAGGTTTAGCACACTGAAGGTGCCTCCTAGGTTGGGCTTGTATTGCGCTTGCTTCTCCACATTTGACTTAACATCAACTGTTAAGTCTTTAATACTGTTGAATATGATTATTAACTCATTCACTCCCAGCCATTTTCACTGAAGCAACCTTTTTGACTGATTTTGTAAAGCCCACAGTATATTCTGGTTTATTGCTATAAAAATATGAAACCTATCAAAAGAAAGATTAGAGTCTCTTCTTTCATCAGATTTTTTTTTAAATACTTGTATCTGTTTCAGTTTTGCAGCAGTTAGCATTAGAATATAGCTAAGTTTCATCATTATTCACAAACTGGTTGAAAACAGTGGGGAAAACAGCTTGTTGCAACATAGCACTAGCTGATCTCTTATACCTGCTGGCCGTTTTTTGTAATAACTACCATTGCTTTAAGTGACCCCTTCATGTCACAAACTGTATCAAAGCCTTCTGTATGCTCTAGCATATAAAAATCATAAAAAAAACCCGTATAAATACATTTTTGGGAGTGAAGGACAAAGTATTAAAAAACGTATTTATACGTTTTTGGATTTGAATGAGTAAGTGCCAATATATATTGACTTGAAAGCTCAAGATATATATATATATATATATATATATTTTATGTGCTGTTTCTCTCTGCTTTTTTCTTTTCACTAAGTAAATGGCTTCAGTGTTTGTGACAGTTTCTACAGCTCATTTCAGTTGGAATGCAAGGCGAAATTTATCGAGCTAGCTGTCTTCAGATCACAATAAGAGCCAAAATGAAAGCTACAGCACAAGCATGACAGCTAATTCCATGCATGACTAACGCAATCACAACAGCATCGGTGAGGCTCTATCCATCCATCTATCCATTCAAGCATCCATTCATCACTTTAGAATGTGGGACTAAGAACGAGTGTTAAATCTTTTTTTGTTATGTTATACTTTGGGAAATTTTTATTTTTAGATTAATACTGTTTTGGACAAAAAAAGCATAATAACAGCAGTGACGGCCATGTTATGTCATGGGGTGCATTTCCATTACCCTCAGTTTTGCGCAAAACCAAGCTGGTAATAGAAACACATGATTTTAGAAAAAAACAAGACAAATATCGCAAAAAAGTTTTTACGCTCTCATGAGGTGATTTTTGAGACTTGTCGAAATAGTATTTCGCAAAAGTGTAATGGAAACACTGCGCATTCCCTGTAGTCATGTGACCCCCGCCGGTTCACGGAGCAAAGGAAGTAGGAAGTACGAGGCCTCTCGCTTTCGTGTCGGAGCTGCCTCCGGAGGGGATAGCAAGTCTGTTTAAGCAGAAAGCGATTCAGTTATGGAGCCAATATGCCGCCGTTCAACGCACATCCCATATCGTCGCATGAGAAATGGCCGTTGCCCCTGGCAATGAGCAAACGAGCGACATACGGCACACGTCGTCATTGAAATCCATCTGTCGGCACCATAACGATTTATAAGCGCGTGCACACACACCAAAACCAAATGGCCGAACCTGCCCGATGAGGGATGAGAGATGTTTTTAAAGTAATATTAACAACTCCGGGTGTCTGTCTTCCGTAAACATCATGAGCACCTCCTACAGAACTGCGAGATCCCGTGAGATGGGACACTACGAGAATTGTGCCTCAGAAGCGAAACGCTCTTCAATGGAAGTCGAAATTGTACTTTATCGAAATAGTACAATATTGCTTTTATTTTTGCAAAAAACTGTAATAGAAACGCAGCTAATATCATGTGCACCGATTGGCTCAGTGGCGCAAAGTGTCATGCTCCATGTAATTCACAATTTTGCGTTTATAAAGTTTATTTTTATTTTTATGGAGATGTTAAAAAATACTTGCTGGTATGACTGATTTATATGATTGATAACCGCCACAGTGGCAAAAATACCGCTCTAATTTCCAATTCAATTTCTAATTAATTCATTTAGTTTCCTATTAAAAAATAACTTGTGCATCATGTGGACATGTGACAGAACGCATTCAATCCAGTTAGCTAAAATGCGGAAGCGAGGTCAGAGTGACAACACCGGGCTGGAGTAAGTTTGCTATAGGTAAATACCAAAGGATCAAAAACTGAGGCCCCGTCCAGACAGAAGCAAAGCCGGCTTCGTTCCTCAAACAAATCTCGTACACACAGAAGCATTTCAAGACTTGAGTGTGTCCAAAAGATGACGCTGAAGACAGTAGGACTAATGTTTATGTCAAGTCTGGAGTGGCGCTGTAGCACAGCCACAGGGAGTTAACGGAAAGCATAGAAGAAGAATCTGTGAAGAAGAATGACACTTTTTTAACTTTATTGCAATCTACAGAGCAAACATGGCTTTGCATGTATCAAAACAACATGAAAAAGACAAATACAGGAGAAGTGACAATGGCGGGTGATTCAAGTACAACACCACTTGTTATACGTGGGAATAAAGAAGCAAAATATTTTGCTGCAAAAGCATAAGCAAGCTAAGGAGGCTGCGCAAAGTGACTCCAACACGGCTTTGTTGTTGACAGACTGACGGTTCGCGCGCAGCCACGCGAGAATTGGCGCATACGTCATCAATGTGCCTTCTCCCCGCCCGTCCTCCGCCTCCCTGTCCTTCTCCCTCGTCACCCTTCCTCCTCCTCTCCCCCTCTCTCTGCGGCCCTGCCGCTGCCCCTTGCCCTTCTTGTTATCTCCTAACCCCCCACCCCCTTCCCCCTCCCCTGTCCATCTTCCACCCCCTCTGGGTCGGGGGCTCCATCCATGGCCCGGGTCTCGCTTGCTCTGTCCTGGCAGGGTTCGACGGCTCTCCTCTTTGGTGGAGATTTTCATGCATGCCAGATCCACCACACCAGCATCTATCGAAACTCAAACAGAATCTGCTTCTTCCTCTGGTTGTTGAATCGGTGGAGGCTGGTGTCTGTGGATCTCACTCTGCTTCATCTGTCCTTCCTTCCTTTCCTCAGTCTCTCCTTTGCTCTCTTGAGGTCTCCCTAATTTGTTGGAATTGAGATGTTTCTGGGGTTGATGAAAGACTCTGGTTGGTAACCCGGTGGGTAGTAGGTAATGTCTGGTCGGTGCTGGATTTCACTTTCTTTTTTTTTCTTTGATCCTTCTTCGGGTCTCCTGACAACCTCACGACTATAGCTGGATTCTGAAGCATTTGGTTTAAGTGAACGGTATGGGATTTTTAATAGGTTTTAGGTGAACTAATGAGTACACACTCACACGCATGCACACACACACACACACATACTCACTCACATACAAATTCAAAATTAATTTAAAAAAAATAAGAGAAAAAAAGAGAGAGAGCAATGATGATGACATGTCAAATCGGTAAAATTACCGAATGAACAATACTGAGCTCTCCCGAAAAACAGAGAATAAAATAATAAAAATACTAAATAAAAAAATTAAAACAAAAAACATCAATGTGTGACAATTCGTCGTCATCGAGCTGCGACCATTACGTCATCCCTGGATGAGTATCCTGCATATGGTGTCCAGACGGATGTGTACAGTTTCAGTATTGAAATCTTTCCACTCTGGAGCCCTGTTTCAAAAGTGATCGGTTTCAAGCTCCGAAACCACGCCGTCATGTGAACAAACGGCTTAAACTGTAAGAAATTTGTGAGGATACATTGAAACTGGCTTTCGTGTGGACGGGGACCCAATGCAACCAATGTCGACCTGTGTGGTCCGACTACAAACAGTTTCAGTTTCACATTCTCCACTCCTAGAATCAAATCTTCATCAAAGTTTATCCCAACATCAAATCCATATACTGTAGATAGCTTTCAGTACATAATGCTGTACTCAATAAATTGCACACAGGATGATGTAAATGCTACATACCACTAGGGGAAAAAGTGTTAAGCTTTCACGGCAGCAAGTGGCAAAATGGGTTGATTTTTGCGTTTCGAATATAATGTTCAAATATCGATCAGTTTATTTGTTTTAAGGAACAGGAGGGAGTCTTGTGCTTGAGGTCACATCTAATCACTGTGCATCCCATAATCAAAATATAATTGACTGTAAAATAATGGACTCCTAATGCAGAAATAATTGGAAAATGAGTCTTGTTTTTATGCCTTTGGCACTTTCCAAATCTCTGTTTCTCTTCTCCTAATCTCCACCCTGAATCGTATCAGTCTTAATCAGTGTTGGTCTCTGTGCAAGTCAAGTCCCAGATGGCTTCATTAACTGCACTTTTCATCCCACTGAAACCACAATTGCTTTATGTGAAAGCCTTGCTCGATTCTCAAATAAATTTTGAGGGCAGCAGTGAACCTCAAATGAAAACGGTCTTGTTTGAGAAAAAGCACCTTGCATGAGTGATGAGCAAGACTAGTGTCGATCTGATTACGTGCTGATTAAATGTTTACTGAAAACAAAACTGAAGTCTCAATCTAGTGGTAGATCTACAGCACACCTTTGGTTCATTAAAACACTACTCTTTCTTTTTTCTTTCTTTTGGAAAATGTGTTTGAACTTATCAGAGCTAGGCCGATGATCAGCCCATTCGATAATCGGTCTATCGATTATTGAATGGGCTGATTATCGGCGCCGATATTCAGCATTTTGATGAATATCGGCATCGGCCATTTTGAAGAAATAAAAAATAATAATAATCAAGGAACTAATTATTTAACTTTTTATAGATGCTTCTGACCCTGGGAACGCTGCACCTTCTGTCGTTGATTAAAATTAAGATAAGTGAAATTTTAATACTTCAGATATTTTTTAAATGTTTACAAACTTTTACTGTAGCAAATAGGGAGCTATTTACTTATGTTTTTATTTAACTTTTGAACACATGTTACCGCCCCTGCAAGATTACTGATTTTTTTTTGTTAGATTTGTAAAACAAAGATGTCTATTGGCTAAGATTTTTTTTTAAATCCAATAATTTATGAACCCGAAACTTTTTTTTAATAAACATATGCTTAAAATAAAAGAAAAAATAAGAACTGGAGTTTGTGTATTCTTTATTTATTTTTTATGCCAATATTTTCCCTTTTAGTGAAAATTAATATTGGCTCCTAATATCAGTTATCGGCGTCCATGACTACTAACAATCAGTATCAACTCAGAAAAAAACCCATTTGAGTCTATCTCTAATCAGAGCAAAATCGGCAGTGTTAATTCAACACCTATAGAGTATTTAACACAGCAAACTAAATATAGTTAAAACAACACTTTTGAAAGTGTTAATGTTTTGCACAGAGATGGAGATAAAACAACTCTAGCCAATACTGGTCAGTGTTGATTTTACACTGCACTTGCGTATAGTGTTAAATTATGACACCATCTAGAGTTGTACTTTTCAACACTCAAAACGATGGTCCGAAGGATTTGTTTTGGTCTGTCCAGGACGTTTCTGGGCAGAGACTCAACGTTTTGCTTCAAGCCAAGCTATGGAGGCAAGTTACTATCATTGGTATACACAAACTTCGCTGTGCAAACACCCACTCCTGATTGTTGGGATGTTTTCACGCTTAATTGTTCCTGGTTGGCTGCTTCCTCAAGTGTCAGTTTTGAATGCTTTGTTTACAAACAGCAACGGAAAAACTTCGGACCATACCTTTAACTAAATATTTAACTCTGGTGGAGTAAGAAATATAGTGTCAATTTAAACACACTATACAATATTACTACATTTTATATAAAGAAAAAAAACACACACCATATTTGTAGTGTATGTATTTAACAATTCCAGCAGTAATAACAATGTTTTGACTTCAAAATAACACATCTAATCAACATGACAATGTGTTACGAGGTGGTGTAAAATGGAGATGACTCGTCTCTCTAAACCTGGAGAAGTGCAGGTGTGACGGTGGAGCTTAATTATATCTCTAGAGAGTTCATCTAGAACTAGGTGATCAACTACTTACTAAGTTTAAAATTCAATTCAATTATTTTTTTATTTAATTAAATTATTATTATTATTATTTTTAATTAAATTAAATTTAAAATTTAACCCTGAAATTTTAACACTCCAATTTTGCAGCATGTTATAAAGTTTTATTGAAAAGTAAAATTGAACTCCCATATGTGTCTGACCCATTGAATTGCTCTTTTCTATTTCAATATTTACACAAAATATTATTCAGTATAATAAATAAAAATCCATCCATCACTATCTATCCAAAGCTGTTTCAGGTGGCGACGTTTAAGACTTGGGCTCTTATTCATCGGTGAAAGACGGATCGTGAAATCGACAGATGAATTGGTGCAGTGTTCACAGTAATGCAGTCCTCCTTAATGACATAATGGCATCCGTGTCATTAATTACTAAGGCAGTTTGAAAAAACATTTATACGTATGTTTTTTTTCTGTACTATTACTAAATATTTACAATGGATCTGCTAACATATGGAACAAAACTGCCAAAATACAAAATAAATGACTAAATATATATATTTTTAAACGGATATAAATATATTCAAAAATTAAATACAAATGGGAATAAAAACAACAAATATATATCCCTAAATAAATAAAAGTAACAATCAATACAAAAAACAAATAATAAAAACGAGACAAAAAAAATACAAATAAATATCAAAATAAATAGATAAATAAATATATAAATAGAAATAAATATCAATCAATCAATAAAATGGTCTGCTCTCACATTTATTTATTTTATGCTGCAGACACACTGTCAGGTTGAAATGTTATTCAAATAAGGGGGCGGTCTTAAGCGTGTCTTGGGTTGGGCTCCGCACTGTATTGTACAGTAGAAAAAAGTATGCGAGCCATTTGGAACGACCTGAATTACTCTATAGCTTGGTCCTAAAACATTTTAAGTCACAACAATTAATAAACACACTTTTCTTAAACTAATACCGCACAACCCCTAAGCTTCTGACTACTCTAAGAGCTAATCTGTTACGGTCACGGAGTGGAGGACCCAAATGCAGGAAGGTAGGACAGCCACGGCAGGGATGCTGGTAACTTAGTTTTAATCAAAAACAAGGAAACACAAGATCACGCCCGAGGGCGGATAAAACAGTGAGTAGTGTGGGATACGGCGTAGCTCCACGGAGACGCGCTACTAGTCAGGTCTGGTGAGTAGCGTCACGGAGTAATAACCCGACACTCCTCGCTGTTTCTGCCAGGCTTTTATCTTGGCCTGATGAGCTAATGGGCAGCAGGTGTGTTTGGCGGGATCCGCCCTCCAGCTGTTTCACCAGCAACTGCAAGGGAAAACAGGAACAGCTGACCCCAATCATGACATAATCAGAGTCAAGCTAGGACAAGCTAAGTCCAATCTATGTGTCAATAATGGAGATGTTGGTTAAATCTGTCCTGCCCCATAAAAACATGGCATTGTTGTTGTAAAGAGGAATGGTCCAGATTCCTCCTGACTAATATAACTGTACACGGGGTCCTCAGTTTCAGATGGAGATCCGTTGCTATGATACAAACATTCTTAGAATTTGTTTTCAAGACTAGCTAACACATTTTCGATCACTAACATATGTAATGTATGTATGTAAAACACTTAACCATTCCTTACCATTACACATGTGGTTGGCTTGCCCACTGCAAGTGACAATAACCACAAACCATCATACGTTGAGAAGGTAACCCGAGGACCCCGTTTACATTGTTAGTCCTTTTATTGCATTGCTACACCTGATTGTGTATCTCTCTTCCAGGCTGCGCTATCATCCGTCCCCCCAGAGATGGTGGTATAAGATACAGAGGCCTTACACAGGAGCAGGTGATTAATGGTCACTGCCATTTGTGATTATGGCTGCAGAAAGCTCAGCGCACACACGCACGCACACACACACACAAAGATTTTTATCAGTTTAATGCACTTTGAAAGAAAAGTGTGTATACACTTGGAAGTGGACAAAATACTGATTCGCATATTTATTACATAACTGAAAGTGACAGATCAACCAAGTACAGGCTGGGTCAGGAAGATAATTCCATAATTACATTATACTCCAACCACAACCAGAAACAATATTACATAATCCTGAACAATCAAATTAAATTAAATGATCAAAAACAATAATTTAATTACATTTAAATGCATTAAATAAATTAAATTAAATAATAAAAATAGTTTAAATGATAAAATAAATTATTAAATTCCATTATTATATTCCTACCATAACCAGACACATTATTACATAATCCTGAAAAATGTAATTAAATGATCAAAAACAATAATTAAATAAAAATAAAAATGCATTAAATAAATTAAATAATAAAAAAAATATTTAAATGATAAATTAATTATTAAATCAAATTCCATAATTATATTCTAACCACAACCAGACAAAATATTACATAATATTAATATAAAACAAATTCAGTAGTAGCAAATGTAATATTTACGATATGCTGCAGGCCACTTAAAAATGGACGGCGGGCCCCCAGGCTATAGTTTGCACGCCAATGCAATATTATATAATCCTTAACAATCATGTTAAATAGTTATACTCTTCTGCTTTATTTAGTTTTTCTTGTAGTTGAATAGCACTACATTGTATCACTAATATAACTATATACACTATTAACCAGAAGAAAACTGAAGTTTTAGTCACCTGTGGTCCAAACTTTTAAGTTTCTCCCTCTCGTGTTTGTAATTCACTTAAAAGTTTTAAGTAAATTAAAAACACAATCCTTAAATTCCTCATCACAAGTGAAAAACCAAGTTTTTATTTTAGACCCTGAGCGCTCACTTTTATTCCCTACATTAAAAATGTAACAAAGATAGATTGTCACATGTAGTGAAGGAATATTAAATTACTATATTAAGTGTAATCTTTGCGTGTCCAAAATAATTGTATTCAGGATCTGATGAAGAAGTTTTCTTGCAAGAATTTATTTAGAGGCCTCTAAAGACACAGTCAGGACACCACATCAGAATGCAACGTGATGATCCCAAGTGTGTGACAATTTACAGAACATCGACTCATTTATACTCAGCAGATAAAAGGTTCCTCCTCCCGGCTCTTGATTGAACAAAGGGCAGACATGTCATCTCCTAGATTGAACAAAGGTGTAAGGTTGATGGTAAACAGACATCTTTATACAGTTCCCCTTCTTGATTGAGGGAACAGAAGTAATCAAAATCTGACCCCAGACCTTCAGTACCTAAGTGTCAAGAAACTCTGACAACATCATGCACATTGCCCCTCCAACAGCATTTGAGGGTACAAAGATCAAATAAAGTTCACAAAATCACCATCCCACTGTATGCTTTTAAACACTCATGATTATATCACATTGATATGCCTATAAGTAAATTCAAAAACAGTAAAACATCAAATTGAAAATGTTAAATGTCTTCAGTAGAACATGGCCAGAGTCTGCCCCAATCTCTCTCAGGCCAACACGGAGACACTAATGCCTGCTTTTATAATTAGTTGAATTGATTAGCATAATGGCCTGCTTTCAGAGTATTTTAGGTTGACAATTACCACATAATTCAGCAGTGTGTGTCCTAGAGGTGGGAGCATTTTACACTGATTTTAAACTCACTGCATTGGCTCCCCACGTGTGCTTTAAATCATTTTAGTCTACAGTGATTTTATTATTTAATCTTTTTTTTATCAGTATGTATCAGTTTACTATATTGAGTGTTTCTGCTGATGGAGCCCTCTGCACTGGGAGCTGTGATGGGTTGTGTCCTTGCCTCATGGGGTCCTTAGTCGCCATGCGTGGTGATCTGTGGCCGCGGCCTGTGATCTGGGGCCTCATTGATAAAGCTTGCGTACGATCAAAATGAGGCCAAAACTCTACGTACGAACATTTCTGCGCCAAAGCTGGTATTTATTAGTGGTGCAACGGATCACAAAAGTCACGGTTCAAATCGGATCATGGATTTGAGCCATGGATCGCATAGTTTTTCGGAACAGCCCCCCCCCCCCCCAAAAAAAAGGAGATAAATACTACTTTGTCTTCATTTATTATACACAATGTACGTCATAGTGAAGTTTTCTTGCATTTCCCTGACCATTGTTTTGATTTGCTGTTCGTCGACAAGTGCTGCTTATGAATACGCAAACCCATTAATGACTAGTTTTGCATTGCCTAATATGGGGGGCAATGGGCAGATTTAGGGCGGGGAACGGCGTGGAATCAGCTGCGCACACCGGTTGAGATCGTGTGGCATTGCGTGTAGATGTATGTATGTGTGTCTACGCATGGTTTTATAAATCTAAAACATTTTTCTGCGTACATGAGTTTTGGGTTTCGTTCATACGTACTTTTCTGTGCAGGTTTTCACGTACAGTACAGTTTTATAAATGAGCCCCCTGGTCTTGGTGGTATCTAGCCTCAGGTCTTTAGGCAAGGCAAGGCAGTTTTATTTATAAAGTCTTTAGATTTTTAAACACTGTCACTAACAGCAATTCTATTTTCTTTATTACCAAAAAGAATGACCTCAGTGCTGTTTTAGCATTTGGAGACAATTTTAGTTCATCCAGTTATTAATTTGTTTTAGACAGAGCGCCTTAATTGAACTGCTGTCACTTGGAGACATTGAAATTTTGGCGAGATGAAAGGCTGAAGAAAAGGGGTCCAAGGACTGACCCTTGAGGGACCCCACTTGTCATGACCATTCGATCATATTTAAAACTTGCAATGTTCACACAATGACTCCATTCCTCCAAGT
This sequence comes from Vanacampus margaritifer, assembly GCF_051991255.1. NCBI lineage: Eukaryota > Metazoa > Chordata > Actinopteri > Syngnathiformes > Syngnathidae > Vanacampus > Vanacampus margaritifer. The sequence continues at coordinate 5,148,618 of NC_135448.1, forward strand.
AGGACCGGAACCATGTTAGGACTGTTCCATTTAGTCCTACCCAAGTTATTGTGATAAGATTTGAAACCTGATTGATATTTATCAAAAAAATAATTTGAGTTAAAAAAATCATTGTCATTTTACAATACATATCTTGCACTGACAGTGGCCTTGTTTTTTCCAATTCCCACAAGTCCTCACCACGCACGCGCACGCACGCGCACGCACGCACACACACACGCGCGCGCGCGCACACACACACACATGGACCGACAAACACGCAGAGCTACTGGTGGTTAACTGTAGGTAACTGCAGCTCCGAAACGAGCGCACCGTACCATACTTGGCACATGTATGCTAAAATACGGTAACAAGCATTCTACCATGTGTCTGCAACTGGAGTAAAATAGTGAGTTCAGTTGTACTTTATAATTCAACTATTTAACTCACGGTACTCACGTTATTTGTTGCCGTGCACTTTAACAGGTGTTCACAATCCATTCACACAACGGTGTGGCCTCTGCAGTGGATCGCTCCAATGCTTCTCCAGTAGTGTTGTGCCGTTCACGTACGTTTCGTTAAAAAAGAACGAATCTTTTCAGTGAACGTGAGTGAACGGATCACTTCCTGAAGTGATTTGTTCTTTTCTCAGTTGATTTGAGCTCAGTCACGCTCATGTCGTCTATCTTCGCCAACGACCTATCAGCAGCCAGCGTCAGACACGGGCGAACGTACTCCCATGCTATTGGCGTTAGCCAACACGGATCAGCGAGTGAACTAGTCAGTGAGTGAACGTGTTGCCAATTCCGGTTCAGGAATGATTCAGTGAGTGAACGTACTTTTGTTTTTGATAGAAACCCACTCAAATATACAAACACACAACAATTATAGCAACATAACATTAATTGCGTGTTTTTTTTTTTTTTTTTACGTCCGTGCTGGCAGGGGGGGTGTTGCGTAGACGAACGATTCGATGAACAAATCTTTTGAATGGTTCTTTTTAATGAACTGATTCTAACGATTCAGTTCACTTAAAAGAACTGTCATGCCCATCACTATTCTCCAGCAGTTGGATCCTCCCAGAATGATGGCAAGCCGTGACATGTTCTTGCTTCCTCACCTTCCGAACAATGGATTCATTGATGTGGAATTATCTCGCGGCTGCTCTATTCCCATGTACAACTGCATAACTGATAGATTGCAGTTTAAATTGTGCCTTGTAAGCATATCTCAACTTTAAGATGATGCCATTTACAGAGGTCCGCCGGAGTTCGAGTAGTTTCCGCGCGAGACAGGAGGGCACACTGCAGTTTGGCGTTTCATTTGATCTCTTTTTATTCACTTTCTCGTTCCATCTCCACATTCAAATACATACAGCGCCAACTCTCTTCTGCCTTCGCTGCCGCCGCCACCCCCGTCCCCCGCAGTCACAACACAGGCCAGCAGCCAACCAAAAACAAGCGTGAACCAGACCACCAATCAGAAATGTGCGTTGGCGCAGCAACATTAGCCCCGAAGCTTGGCTGGAAGGAAAACGTCTCAGGAACTCGGTGGACACATAAGACAAATTTAAGTGCGCCTTATAGTTTTAAAATATGTAAAATTCTCTTGAAAACTTCTTGGGCGACAGCCAGTTTACTTGGGCGGCCCGCCCAAGTATTAACATGGTGTGGGAATGGCTGAGGGTGGGGGCAATATTCCAAGAAAAAAAAACTCATTGTAGCATTGTAGATTTGGGTATGACAAAACATTTAATAAGGTTATTTTAATATTTTATACAAAAAGTCTGACCATGCCTGCAGGGTTCACAAACTTTTGAGCAGCAATGTATCTTGAACTTGAATTATGACTAGTCAGAGCCATATTGTAGATATTACAAAGTGGAGCTAGAGATCTCGACAATTCCGTTGCAGGAAAAGTTAAAAGAGTGTGGCATATGTTTGGGGTAAGGGCTACTTTAATGGACAACGACCTAGAGAATTATTATTTTTATTTAACGCGAAGGCCACTAGTTGAGGATGTCACATGATTATTTCAGTGTCGTTTTTCTGCCACATTTAATTGTGTTTTTGTATGTCTAGATTCGAAGTGTGCAGGTTCTCCCTGTTGACTATGAGATTGAGTACATCTGCAGGGGAAACCGTGTGATTGTGGGACCCAAGGTCAGGAAATGTTTGCCGAGTGGCAGCTGGACCGACCTCAACCAACAAAGTAGATGCTGTGAGTGTAACGCTCCTCAACATAAAATATTGGTGAATGCTCCCAAAAAATGTGATCCAGACTTAGATGTGTTTTTCACTTTCAGTATTATTATGTCCTCGAGTTTGGACATCTTTGGAAAATGGTCGAGTGTCTTCTTGGCCACCGGGGCTCCCAGTGGAGGGAACTGTGCTGCACTACAGCTGTCTCCCTGGCTTCATCTTGATGGGCCAAAACTCAACGCAGTGCAATAAGTTGGGCAAGTGGGACACGCCCAAACCCATGTGTCACTGTAAGCACAACAAAAGAAAGATTTTATTTTTAGCCATTTACACACAGGGTCAATTTTGAGCACATGTAAAATATACAATACAATTTTCAGAGGTGGCAAATCCAGGTCCAGAAAGTAACAACCCTGCCACAGTTTGCCTTTAGCCCTTTGTGCTAGCTAGCTCCCTAGCAGGTAACCGAGCACCTGGGGAGTTAGCTAGGAAGCTCGCTAGCTAGCACCTGGAGCTAAAGCCAAACTGTGGCAGAATTTTACTTTCAGAGGTGGCAAATCCAGGTCGAGAAAGTAAAAACCCTGCCACAGTTTGCCTTTAGCACCTTGTGCTAGCTAGCTAGCTAGCTCCCTAGCAGGTAACCGAGTACCGGGAAACTAGCTAGGGAGCTTGCAGGGTTTTTACTTTCTGGACCTGGATTTGCCACCTCTGATGGTGGACTTAATCATAAGATTTGATTGTGTTGTCTTTCATTTTTAACTTTAATAATTTCAACGATGAAAAATCTAACTACTATTTTCTTGTTGTTTTTCTCTGAAGACGATAGACATTTCAAAGGTAGGACCTTTTTCTTCCTGTCGTATTATTGCATGCTTCCTTCTAGTTAAAACACAACTCTGTGTTGAAAACTTTGCCTCTGCTGACTTCACCTAATATTGTCTTCTGGGAGTTTTAGTACTTGCTCTGTCAGGGTGTTAAGCCCCTCTTACTCTACACTGTACAATGTTGGAATATGAACAGTTGGCATACATTCTGCTTTGAATTTCTGGGTACCGGTCACAGTTTGTAGATGCTGACACCAAGTGGTGTTTAATAGCTATTGCAGGAGATAATAATTTATATTTTGCCTGTTGAAGGGCAGCAGAGGAAAATATCTTGAGCTTTTGAACGTAGCCTACTGTTTGATTCTGCACTAAAATGTTTGATGAATCAATAAACAATGTGGTTTGTCCAAATTTTCTTTCCAAGGCAAAGTAAAAATTGCAAATTGTTATAAAAATCAGTGATAGCTTGTATTCAAGATGTTAAATTTTTAATATCAGGACTGCAGTGATAAAAAGACACTGCAGAGGGTTTTAAAACAAATCAGAGTCAGATATAGGCTCTTGCAATCAAATAACATTGACATCAATCACCAGTGGAGGAACACAACCAACAATACTACTTTGCACCTCATAGGGGCAATGTTGCACTCTTTAAAAAAGATGAAATCCTGGTCAACTCGTGTTTCCATCTTTCATGACTGGTTGGCAGAGCCACAACACCTCAAATGTCATTATTCAGCAGATAGGTCATGAAACTGGCGGCTCGGCTGCTTTTCATTATATCCTGCAAATAACTGAGCGGAAATTATGTGCATAGTATATTTGTTTGCAGGTATGTGCTCAAATTACAAATGTATCTCACTTTAGGGCAATACTGACCTGAAGTAAACTGTGAAAAATACAGCATTGAACTATTTACATTTGATCATTTTTCTATTGTGTGATTTAAATTTTAGATTATACACAGGGTAGACACATGATTATTCCTTGCATCTTAACTGATGTTTTTGTTGATTTTTTTGCATATTAACCTGAGAGGCCTACAAATAATTAAATAAATAAATAAATAAAAATCACCATGTGAGGTGTAATGCTCTGAAAATTAGTGTCTCAAAATGACCCAACAGTACACACCATACACTAAACTAACGGTTCTCAAAGTTTTTACACAAAGTACCACCTCAAAAAGTACTATATTGACCAACAAAAATACAGTAGCATAGTAGGTCCAAGTATTCAAAAAGAATAAAATGCATATACATGAAAAGAAAAGAATGTACTGTCCTGGAGTTAAAAAAAAAAAAAATTAAACAGACTGTGTGCATAGCTACAAGATTCATTCTAATATGGGTGATTATATTTCATATTTTAAATGTTAATCATATTTTCATTTAAGCCAGTGATTCTTTTATGTACCACGAGAGGTTTCAGACGCACCATTGCTCTAGAAACGAAGTCCTCCTTGGTAGAAAGATGAAGATGAAGAACAAACACTCTTGGATGTGCACGGGTGTCACAGTGTTACTGAAGAGGACTGAAGGCAGGAGTGAACTAATTTATTCATGAGTACCTGTCAGAGGTGGCAAATACAGGTCCAGAAAATAAAAACCCTGCCACAGTGTGGCTTTAGCCCCGAATGTTAGCTCCCTAGCAGGTAAACGAGCACCATGGGAGTTAGTTAGCTAGCTAGCCAAACCGTGGCAGGGTTTTTACTTTCCGGACCTGGATTTGCCACCTGTACCTGTAGTCTGCTTTCCCACATGAAGAATTTTGGTTGTAAATTTTGAGTATATTTATAGTTAAATTGTCAGCTTGACCCATTTCTAACTAACCCTAATATTGGGACAAATTTACTATTGCACCTCAGACTGAAGGTTATTGTTATACAATTTCACAAGAAGACATACACATAGTTTGACTACCTTGGCCGAGAAGGGGCAACAAAAATAGCCCAATGGTCTTGTCTTTACCTGGCGTAAGATAAGGTAACCAGATTTTCAACATCAAAAATGGGACGCAAAAAAAAATGGCACCATATTTAATCGTGAGTCAATCTTCATCAACAGGGATTGGGAGTAACTAACTAACTAATTCTTGGTTGACAATTCAACAGCGCTAAAAAAGTCAATGTACTCACCATTAGCCAAGCTTTTTTGCTGTGCTGTTTACCTCGTGCCTGTAACATTAGCAGAGGTGGCAAATCCAGGTCCAAAAAGTAAAAACCCTGCCAGCGTTTGCCTTTAGTCCCTTGTGCTCGCTAGCTAGATCCCTAAGAGGTAAACGATCACCATGCGAGCTAGCTCGGGAGCTAGCTAGGGAGCACCAGAGGCTAAAGCAAAACTGTGGTAGTGTTTTTACTTTTTGGACCTGGATTTGAACCTCTGAACATTAGAAATATACCACTAGAAAGCTCAGCTAGCATTGTCTGATCAGGGAGTGGCGACAGCAGTGTATAGTAGAACTACATTTCCCATGATTCTTAGATGCAAAAGCAGGAAGCAGTTCTAGTTACGGTCAACATAGCTATAAACACTAGATATCTTATGATGTCATCGGTAACGTCACAATTGGTCGGCCATCTTAGGACAGGGGACTGCTCTGGTTCGCTGTGCTGTAGTGGTAAGTTGGATGATTTACTTACTTACTCTTCATAAATTCTTGACAGATTTAAAAACGGATTGGTTTATTAACTCTTTCACTGCCAGACGTTTTCAGAAACGGGATGTCGCCAGTGCCAGCCGATTTAAGCATTTTGACTGATCTTTCAAGGTCCACAGAAAATGTTGTGTTTGGACTATGGAAACACACATACTACCAAATGAAAGACTCTCATCTTTCATCAGAAAAAAAAAGTTTGTTTCTACCTTATTCCGTTCTTCAGTAATCAACAATAGAAAATGGTTACTTTCACCGAAATTCTCTGTTTTGAAACAAAAAACGGAGAAAAACAGCTTTTTGTGAAACGATGTTATTTCATGCACTCTAGTGAATTGTACACTTCTTTTTGTCCATGAATGATGTCACAAACACCTAAACAGTGCTTTACTTCTGTAAAATGCTTTCACCAACAATGAAAAAGTGTTTTTAGTTTACAAAATATGTTTATTTCCATTCAACAGTGTAACAATTTGACAAAACAATTTCGCAAACTATTTACAAATGTGTGCAACTGTGGTACTATTTACAATTATGTGGATGTTTCAAATACAGTTTTTCTTTTTGTAACGCTCCCCTGCGTGCAAGGAGACGCCAGGACTCGTACAACAGTTTACTTTCACTTTCGCATTTGTCCGTTTCGCGTGCAAACATTACACTTTCTTGACGGACTTTTTTTCCGGGGAATAAATAGCAAGTAGCAGACTGTACACACTCCTCCGATGAATATGCATTGGACTCGGGCACTCTCCGTCGTCCGATCGAACGTCCGCCTGAGCGTGCTCGGTTGTGCTCCGCGTTTATGACGTCGTCATAGCCGCCGCGTGAACGCTTCCAACTTCGCCATCAAGCTCGGAGTCACCATCATCATCATCGATGATGATCATCGTCGTCATCAATGTGCTCTTTTAGCGTTGGACGATGCCTTTCGTCTTGTAAGTGTACAGCTGCTAGCAAACGGGGCGCCATTCTCCGTGTGCTCCTCCTCGGCCATTTAGCTCTCCCCCCCATGTCTCCTACTGCCGCGTCAATGCTTTCCGACTACAGAGTCATCATCATCATCGATGATGATCATCGTCGTCATCAATGTGCTCTTTATCGTTGGTCGATGCTTTTCGAATTTGAAAAAAATGGCTCGGGCGTGAGCTGCCACAACCGGTCCCCATTTTTCCTTTGTCTAACATTCTCATCTCCTGCTCGACGCTCTAGCTCCGCCTCTACTGACGCCCACCCGAACTTGTCAAAAGAGAGTCATCGCTGCCCTCTAGGGGCCAAAAATAGTCATTAGGCTCAAAAAACCTGATTGAAATTTTCACCACATCTCTGGAAGGCTTGCCGGCACCCGTTTAAAAAAAATAAAAAAATAAAAAATTGGATGACGTCTTTAGACGTCATTGGCAGCGCTCCGTAGGTTTTTACTTGACGTCTTTAAACGTCAGTGGCAGTGAAAGCGTTAATGTGGCTATATTCAGGCTATTACTGTTACTACAGTTATTTTAACGTCTGTGCTCCATTGATTGTAATGGTATGAGTGATCGAGCCGCCTTCTTCCCAAGATAGCTGTCCTGTGCGCACGTTTCTTCCCATATGCTCAGGCCGTGCGGACGACACAATTGCCTGCTACCAATTAGATTGTGAATGACAATGCAAACGTGAATTGGGAAGTGAATATGAAGGACATTAACAGTTAAGTTCCCTTTTAATGACACAAAGTAACTTTAAACATAAAATTAAATATTTTAGCTAGCATAAGTTTGATTTCTGTTGTGTTTGAAAAGCTTATTGGTCGTTTGACCCACCTTCTAGCTGTTTCAGCCAATAAGATCACAGCTATTGCTGGTGTTCCACACCTGCGTCTCATCCATGTTGATTAGGCTGTCAGTTTAGATGACGTCATTCCATTATCCTTGTTTGTCTTTGTTCTGTTCTTCTCGTTCATCCCACTGTCTCATTGCTTTCTTACATTTCCTGTTTATTTTCTCCTGACAAATGGAAATAATTACTACCGGTAGTCTTTCTTGCATTGAACCTTATTGTATTTGTTTCACTCTGCTACATCCACACAATAACACAATGTGTGTAAAGGAAGTAGGTAGTGATGGGCAAATGAAGCTTTTGTGAAGCACTGAACCACTTGAGCCAATTGTTTTGAAAATAGGTTCATTACTCGAAGCTTCAGTTACAGTGACCTCTACTTGTAAACTGCAAGGCTGCAGTGGATTTAAAGCATCTTTGCTTTGAAAATTCTTTGATGGATTCACACTAAGACCGAATAGCATGTTCTATTGACAAATAAAGACTGATGAATGTGTGTATTTTGTTATTGAGGAGAAAGTGCTGGTAAAATATGGCATAGGTTGGGTGTGCTTGTGTAACTGACAGGGGGTCATGGGGGACACTCAAAGATTTTTATTGAGGTACATTATTTTTTCCACTGTTTTTGGATTGAGCCGGTTTCTTTTTTTGCTCACAACTTCTCCACATTTAGAGAAAACTCGCTGGCACGGGACCGACGATGCTGGCGTGCATAAAAATTGTTTTGCAAGCTGAAACAGATGAGGGTACACAAATGGGTACACTAATCATATTAAATATACTGTTTCTACACATGCACCTGGCTGAAGTCAAATCAATTGAAGAAAGTAAAAAAGGTAAAGCCTATTTATATAAGCTTTACAACCAAACGTTGGTTGTTCAGTGGTAAAATTATCACCTGCCACTCGGGTAACTCGGGTACCATTCCTGTCCAAGTCAAAACGTTTTTTATTTAATTTGCGCCTCGAAAAAAAAATGCCCTTCGAAAAAATAAATCAATAAATAATTGTCCCCCGGGGATAATTAACGTTTTTTTCTGATTCTGATCTATATACATAACTTTAAACAGCCAGCACACCTACCTTATCAGGAGTGATCAGATTGAAGTGTTCCCACATTTCAGAACGACCTTCTCTTCCTGGCTGGCTCCATGAACGACCAAATGTAACAACGCAAGGCAATGACAATTCAACAGCACCAACAACACACGAATAGTACATTTTTTAGAGCGGTCATAAAGGGTTGACGCTCAAATTCAAAACTGTTTCAACCTGTCACCTGTCAGAATCGAGAATCACGTGATTGGACCGCGAACCAGGCATGTGATTCATTCGGACAACAAATCAGTCGCTGCTTCGGACGTCATATGTCACGTGATTTTTTCCGCACCAAAAGAAGCTTTGAAGCAGTGGTTCTATGGAATTGTAGTTCAGGGTTTGATGCTTGTATCGAAGCTTCAGTGTCGCACTGCCATCACTAGAAGTAGGCCTATAGTTTTTTATTGATTTGATTTCTCGTTGACATGTCAAGTAGGTTAAACCCGCATCAATGGCATTTACATACTGATTATGATAATATATACTATTGTGACACTCCATACTGTTTGGTATAAATATTGTACAGTCCCTGGCAAAAGTCTTGTTGCTTATCCATTTTGTAGAAACACCAGGTTATAACCTGACTTTTAATTAACCCATTGGTTTTGGAAATGGCTCATATAAAAGCTAAAACCCTCCCAAATGATGTTTAATATACAAAAATAAATTTGCTTCACTGAAGAAATTTTGATCATTTAATGAACACAGAAAGGTCAGATTTTGGCAAGACAAAAGTTTTGTCGCCTACAAAAAGTCATGTGAAAATGGAACAAATAATTGACTTCAAATACAAAAAAAAGTTACATAACATCAGAAAATGAAGTAGTGGTGCTGTGAGATCCATATCTAATATCTTGTATGACTTCCATGAGCTTGAAGGACTGCATCCATGCGGTTCGGCAATGATTCATACAAGTAATCAGGAATAGCAAAGAAAGCAGTCTTACATGCCTCCCAGAGTTCATCAAGATTCTTTGGTTTGCTCTTCCATGCTTCCTCTTTCATTCTACCCCAGACATGCTCAATGATGTTCATGTCTGGCCAGTCTTGGAGCACCTTGATCTTCTTGGCCTTGAGGAACTTTGATGTAGAGATGGAAGTATGCGATGGAGCGCCATCCTGCTGCAAAATTTGACCCCTTTTATGGTTGGGAATGTAAGAGGTAGCCAATACGTCTTGATATTTTAGGCTATTGCTATTGCCTTCCACCCTGCAAATCTCTTGAAGGCCCCATACTGGATGTAACCCCAGACCATGATTTTTCCGCCACCAAACTTAACTGTTTTCTGGGCAGAAGGTGGATTTCTCTGATGAATCTTCGGTTGAATTACATCACAGCCACCGCAAATATTGCAGAAGACCTACTGGAGCCCGCATGGATCCGAGATACACCCAAAAGGGGTCAAATTTTGCAGCAGGATGGCGCTCCATCGCATACCTCCATCTCTACATCAAAGTTCCTCAAGGCCAAGAAGACCAAGGTGCTCCAAGACTGGCCAGCCCAGTCGCCAGACATGAACATCATTGAGCATGTCTGGGGTAGAATGAAAGAGGAAGCATGGAAGAGCAAACCAAAGAATCTTGATGAACTCTGGGAGGCATGTAAGACTGCTTTCTTTGCTATTCCTGATTACTTGTATGAATCATTGCCGAACCGCATGGATGCAGTCCTTCAAGCTCATGGAAGTCATACAAGATATTAGATATGGATCTCACAGCACCACTACTTCATTCTCTGATGTTATGTAACTTTTTTTTTGTATTTGAAGTCAATTATTTGTTCCATTTTCACATGACTTTTTGTAGGCGACAAAACTTTTGTCTTGCCAAAATCTGACCTTTCTGTGTTCATTAAATGATCAAAATTTCTTCAGTGAAGCAAATTTATTTTTGTATATTAAACATCATTTGGGAGGGTTTTAGCTTTTATATGAGCCATTTCCAAAACCAATGGGTTAATTAAAAGTCAGGTTATAAGCTTGTGTTTCTACAAAATGGATAAGCAACAAGACTTTTGCCAGGGACTGTACTTTTGAGCCTTTTCTGTCACTGCTCAGTTGTGTATTGTATATATCATACAATAATATACACCTGAGTGAGTGGTTTTATTGACATCATCAGTGTGTTATTAACAGAGGTGGCAAATCCAGGTCCAGAAAGTAAAAACCCTGCCACAGTTTGGCTTTAGCCCCTAGTCCTAGCTAGCTAGCTCCCTAGCAGGTAAACGAGCACCATGGGTGCTAGCTACCTAGCTCCCTAGCAGGTAAACGAGCACCATGGGAGCTAGTTAGGGATCTAGCTAACTAGTACCTGAGGCTAAAGCCAAACATTTTAACTTTCTGGATCTGGATTTAGTACCTGTTGAAGGAATATTTACCTACTATATTAAGTTTAATCTTTGCGTGTCCAAAATAATTGTATTCAGGATCTGATGAAGAAGTTTTCTTGCAAGAATTTATTTAGAAGCTTCTAAAGACACAGTCAGGACACTCACATCTGAATGCAACGTGCAGCCCCCAAGTGTGTGTCAATTTACAGAACATCGACTCATTTGTACTCAAAAGATAAAAGGTTCCTCTTCCCCTCCTAAGTTGATTAAAGGACAGACATGTCGACTCCTAGTGAACAAATGTGTGATGTTATTAGCAAGCAGACGTTTACATACAGACATGTTGATTCCAGGTTGGACAAAGGTGTAATCTTATTAGTAAACATACATTTACATACAGTTCCCCTTCTTGACTGGGGGAACAAATGCAATTAGGATCTAACCCCAGACTTTTAGACTCCAATGACAAAAGGCTCTGATAACATCATGCACATTCTTATCTTCAATAGCTTTGAGGGTGAGAGGATAAAATAAAGTTCACAAAATCATTATTCCACTGTATTCTATTAAACACTCATGATTATATCACATCTATATGTCTATAAGTAAATTCAAAAACAGTAAAACCACAAAAGGTCCAAGGTGAATAAAGGAAGGAGGCTTATGTTCCAAATCTTTCAGGAAATAGTTTTGTGTGGATCTTCCAGAATGAGAGTGGAATAAAGCTCTCTGCACATACATTAAAATTATACTGACTCCAACTGTGTCTGCTCTGCTCCATGACTTCAGGGACACTCTGTCCTCAAACCTTGTGCTAATAAACAGCATGCAGCTCCTCTTATGCTCAAGCAGTGGTCAGAGGAGCGACTGAAGCACAATCTCATTATGAAACCAAAAGTGCACTTTAATTATTTTACGCAGTACGTGCTTATGATGATAATTCTCTTTATGTTGCTATAAAACACCTTTAGATAGAAATTATAGTGGCGAGCACAGTTATAACAATTTCTCATGTCAGATGGGATCATAAAAAATGCTAGATCACTAAAGCCTCAGTGGTCACCAAAAGCCAGTTTTAAACTAATTACAGAAATGTTTTTGTTTTTATTTAAAATTGCGCTTTTTTCAACTAATTTGGTCCCAAAAACATATAAATAAGTTCGATTTGAAATATTACTAGTGTCCCCAAAACATAATTATGATTTTTTTTTTTTAATTATGTTTTTTTTATGCTAGTGCATACAGATGGCTTTGATGTAGCCTCTGAACTGAAGAGCATGGTGAAAGCAATAGCAGTTGTTTACAAAACTGCCAACAGGTGGCAGCAGAGTATAAGAGATCAGCCAGGTCCATGTTGCAAAAAGCTCTTTCCCCACTGTTTAAAACAGATTTGTGAATAATGATTAAACTTAGCTACAGTATATTCTAATGCTAATGCCAATTGCTGCAAAACGGAAACAGATAGAAATAAACATTTTTTTCCTGATGAAAGAAGATACTCTAATCTTTCTTTTGGAAGTTACATGTTTTTATAGCAATAGAACACAATATTCTGTGGGTCAAAATCCAGTAAAACCGCCGGTAGCGAAGAGGGTTGCTTCAGTGAAAATGTCTGGGAGTGAATGAGTTAACTAGAACTCTGTGTTGAATTGTGGCCAAAGATGGAATACTGGTTGGTTCATAGTCGTTTTTTGCTATAGGCCAAGTCGGCGGCTGCCTAGGGCCCCCAAGCCACCAGAGGGCCCCCAAGCTCTATGTGTAGTATTACCTGAGGACGATAAAAATGTCCTGGTGTTATCTGTCTCTAATATTTGTTTATTACATGCCCTTTATGCTTAAATTAATAAACATAGGATATAATAGGGGTGTTAGAAAAAATCGATTCAGCAATATATCGCGATATTACAGCGCACAATTCTCGAATCAATTCGATATGCGGCTGAATCGATTTTTAAACATAATTTTTTTAATGGGAATATTCAACAAAACGTCTTACTTAGGGTTAGGATTCACACATTAAGCATGGAAGAATGTTATATTAATGGAACATTAAGCCTTAATATTTTATTTCAGTGCTGTTCAAACATGAAACAGACTGCAACCTGTTTGTTAAATGCAGTGGCTCAGTTATAATCCTGAATTTTCAGATAAATAAATACATTTTCATACAAATCTTACAGTGTACATGTAGAAGTTTACTCATTACTATTTTCAAAATTTGAGTAAAAGAAAATCTCAATAATCAATTTATAGATTCGTATCGGGATTAATCGGTATCGAATCGTGACCTATGAATCGTGATACGAATCGAATCGCCAGGTACTAGGCAATTCACACCCCTAGATATAAATAAAATAAACTGTGATAATAAGCAGTGGCTTAAAATAAAATTTTGGGGAATTAATTAAAGAAGTGAATATTAATGCTATTTTGCCATGGTCTGTGTTTTGGTTTGTTTTATTGGTCATGTTTTCTAGTGTGTCTCCCTTTGTCAATGTCTCGTCAAGTTTTAGCATGTCCTCCTGTGCTTGTCATCCCGGTGTCAACCAATCCGTGCCCTCAGCCACTTGTGTCTTGCCCCATGTGTGTCTTGTTGTCTCGTTAGTGTGTGTTCCCTGGTTTTGGTCAGTCCTTGTGGGATCACTGTTGCTGTCACACCCATGCCATGCCATGCCATGCCATGCCATGTCATGCCATGCCCCGTCGTCATCATTTCCTTGCTTTGCAGTGTTCCTGTTTGGTTTTTGCCTTGACTTGCGTTTTTGGATATTGTTACAATACGATACGATACGATACGATACGATATACTTTTATTTTCCCGTGGGGAACTTTTTCCTGGACTCCGTCCAGCTGCAGTTTACAGTAAGGAAAAAACAACAGAATAGAAAGAGATAAAATCAAAATTAAATAAGAAGTGCAGCAGTAGTTTACAGTGAGAAAAACAACGGAATAAAGAGAGATAATTAAAATAAATAATACACACACACTCCTATATATATATATATATATATATATATATTGCACCACTTAGTTAATGTCGGTTATTAAGTAATTTGATGGATGTCGGCAGGAGTTCTTGTAGTGGTTCAGCCTGGTTCTGGGGGCCCTGAATCTCCTGCCGGAAGGCAGTAGCTGGAACTCATGATGCAGAATGTGAGTCGGGTCAGTAACAATTTTCTGTGCCAGTCTGGTGACGGACTGCTCATAAAGCATCTGTAGGGAAGGATGATTCCCGACCCCCATGATCTTCATGGCAGTCCGCACCAGACCGGCAATCTGTGACCTTGACTGCACAGTCAGGTTGCCGTACCAGGCCGCATTGCCGTATCTGATGATACTTTCCAATGCAGTCCGGTAGAACAACAGCATGATCCTCTGCTCCACTCTATAGACCCTCAGTCTGCGTAGGAAATAGAGACGCTGTTGGAGTTTGGAGCAGAGACTTCATCCTCCAGCTGAGTGTGTTGTCAATGTGGACCCCCAGATACCTGTATGAACCCACCTGGCTGATGTGATTGCCTTTAATGACGACTGGCCCGTGGTCACCCACAGTTTTTGGATCAAATATCACCTCCTCTGTCTTCCCCACATTGAGCACAAGATGATTCCGGTCACACCACTGAACAAATTTTTCTATTTCTGAGAAATAGTCCAGTGGGCTACCGCCGGCCTGCAGCAAGCTGACGATAGCTGTGTCATCAGAGAACTTAATGATAAAGTTCTCAGGGTGTGATGTCACACAATCATTTGTGTACAATGTGAAGAGGACCGGGGAGCTGACGCAGCCCTGTGGGGCGCCTGTGTTTATCAATCTGGGTTCCGAGAGAGAGCTGTTGACCCTGACTTGCTGTGTGCGCTGTGTCAGGAAGGAGTGATACCACCTCGAGATGTACGGGTTCACATTCATCTCCTTCAGTTTACCCAAAAGCAGGTGCGGCTGCATTGTGTTGAACGCTGAGCTAAAGTCAACGAACAACACACGTGCATAAGCTTTAGGGACGTCCAGATGTTTGCTGACCAGAACCAAGTTGTTGACTTTGTTATTTTCGCCAAGTACCTTGTTTGCCTTTTTTCTTAATTAAATTCCCTTTTTTACTGCATCCTTGCCTGGCTGCTTTTGCTCCCTGCATTTGGGTCCTCCACCAAACTCTAGCCTTTCTGACATATTTTAGATGGAAAACAGCAAAGAAATGTTACGGTTTATCAAGAATTACAAAAGCAAACTCATACGACGTCATTGCATGGCGCAGTCGCTTCCTGTTCTTCTTCTTTTAAATTACTGGTGGATCACATCTCTTTAGTGTATACCGCCACCTACAGCGGCGGAGTCCCCTCTCAATATTCGCAAAAGAAGAACAAATGGAAACGAGCATAAGTCGCATGTCCGTTTTGTGCATTTTCAGTAAAACCGCCGTTAATTAAAAAAACTGCCGTAGTTAGAAGCGGACTTTTTTGGTTGCTGACCTGGGACCTGTTTGCCCTGGGTGACTTTGTCAGTGGCATTAAGCTCCAGAACACTTGGCTCCTCGAATCACTGAGATACACAAACCCCTCCACCACGATACATCTCAGGCTCACGGAGGCATTCAGGGACACCTGTCTAGGAAATGCCTCTAAAATGTGTATTGTCCCGCTGGACCTAACTGCACCGTTTGACACTTTGGACCACAATATTGGTTATTGGCTCAGTTACAATATGTTGTGGACATAAGTGGTCGTGCTTTGGATTCTTTTTGATTTGGCAGACAGAACTATATGTGTGTGTTGGTGTTCCAAGTCCTACTTTGCACCGCTGTCTTATTGGGATTCCACAAGGTTCAATTTTAGGGCTACAGCTTTTCTGTTTCTATTTGAGTATTTGTGGCCCTTCTTTTTCATTTGGAGACGGCATTTCTTTCCACTGCTATGCTGTTGTCAGGCAGATTTATGTGCCACTTAAGAAGAAAGGCGCCTTCTCCCTATACCTGCTTTGTAGGGGTGTGAATTTCCTAGCACCTGGCGATTCAATTTGTATCACGATTCATAGGTCACGATTCGATTCAATACCAATTAATCCCGATACGAATCTATAAATTAATTATTGCGATTTTTTTTTTACACAAATTTAGAAAATACTAATGAGTAAACTAGTACATGTACACTGTAAGATTTGTATGAAAATGTATTTATCTGAAAATTCAAGCTTATAACTGAGCCACTGAATTTAACAAACAGGTTGTAGTCTGTTTCATGTTTGAACAGCATTGAAATAAAATATTAAGGCTTATGTTCCATTAATAAAACATTCTTCCATGCTTAATGTGTGAATCCTAACCCTAAGTAAGACGTTTTGTTGAATATTCCCATAAAAAAATGTATGTTTAAAAATCGATTCGGCCGCCTTTCGAATCGATTCGAGAATTGCGCTCTGTAATATTGCGATATATTGCCGAATCGATTTTTTTCTAACACCCCTACTGCTTTGTATTATGAATTGTAGACATTAAAAGCTTGGATGGCCTTGAAACTGTAATAAGCAGAAAACCAAAGTGATTGTGTTGGTTCTTAGTGGCCTCCCTGTTGACTTGGGGCCCCTTGGCACACTTTGTAAAGCCAACTGTCTCAAACTTGGGTTTTAAATTGGACAGTAATTTTGGATTGGATTGGCTTTTTTTCCCTTCAATTTAAGGCAGCTGGCATAGGTGAAGCAGCAGCAGCAGCCTGAAACAGTAATCCATGCCTTCATCACATCTCGGCAGGATTACTGTAATACACTTATCTCTGGAATCACCCAGTCCTTCCATCACACATCTTCTCATGGTTCAAAATCCTGATGCTCAGATCTTGGCTAATAGAGCACATATAATTCATTTCCTGGTTTCCCTACATTGGCTGCTTGTGCACTTTAGTAATCATTTTAAGATTGGTCTTTAATTCATTCAAACCCCAAATAAATAAAATATGTTTATTAATACTTTGTCCTTTACTCCTCAAAACGTTTTTTTATTTATTTATTTATGTTTTTTTTTATGCTAGAGCATACAAAAGGCTTTGATACAGATTCTGACATGAAGAGGTTGCTTAAAGCAATGGTAGTTATTACAAGAAATGGCCAGCAGGTGACAGCTGAGTATAAGAGATCAGCCAGGGCCATGTTGCAACAAGCTCTTTTTGCCAGTGTTTTCAACAGGTTTGTGAATAATGATGAAACTTAGTTATATAAGTTAAAAAAAATTTTTTTTTTTAACTTAGTTATATTCTAATGCTAATTGCTGCAAAATGACAACAGATACAAATCTATATTTTTTCCTGAGGAAAGAAGAGACTCTAATCTTTCTTTTGGTAGGTTCCATGTTTTTAAAGAAATAGAACAGAATATTTTGTGGACCTTGCAAAATCAGTCAAAATCCAGTAAACAACCGGGAGCGAAGGGGGTTGCTTCAGTGAAAATGGCTTGGAGTGAATGAGTGAAATATCGAAATGGTCTCACAACGCCCTACCTCATTTAGCTGCTACATCCCTATGCCCCTCTGGTCAGCTGACCCCCTGGAGGTACCAAAGTCAAAGAGAAAGCTTAGAGGGAGCCTTTTTAATTACTTGTCCTAAACTGTGTAATGACCTCCCAGAGGACATCAGACAAGCACCTTCAGTATTTGTTTTTAAAAGCCACCGCTAAACTAATTTCTGTTCTTTGGCGTTTAACACAAGTTGAGAGTCTGCCCTTATTTTTGTGTCTTTTAATTTTGTATTGTTTTAATTGTTTTTGTTTTGGGTGGATACTTATGATGGATGGATATATATGTAAATATATCTGCACAGAGCACTCTTCCTCATATATATTTTATTCATTAACGTCAGTTCCACAGCCAGAACAGACTAGTATCTCATTTCACAAATAATGAAGAAACACCTCAGTGAGCATGTTCAGTTTGCTTTCCATTGGGGCAACAAAGGTCAATGCATCCATCAGCTGACAGCTCCTCCATAAACAACAATTACAATTTAGTATTGACATGGCCACCAACTTTTTTTTTACCATTAGTATTAGCTGTACTGTATCTTCTTAGCTTATATTTGTCATCAATTTCTCTCGGGGCCACTTGCAGAGAGGTTGGCTACAGTTCCGTGGATGTTGAATAATAGTGCAACTATGGTCATATAGCCTTGACCTTTAACATGATTTCCTTTCCAATCTCCTGACACAAATTTCTCCTTTGCTTTATCTTGTCCATGTTAAGGGTTCAACATGTCCCTATGGTAATAGTATCTATTCTTGGGATACCCTCATTTCTGGGCCTGTTTCATGAGCTTTTTATTTTTATTTTTTACATTTTATTTTATACAGTAATTAAGTTTACCAATTTTAAAGCAGTGTCTACCTTGAAAACAAGCACTGTGCCATCCACCCTTAAAATTGCTCTCATTAAACCCCTCCTTAAAGTCTTACCTTGGACCCTGGACCCATGTCGAATTACAGGACAATTTCAAATCTTCCGTTCATCTACAAACTCTTAGAATTTTTTTTTCCACCAAGCTAAACAACCACCTCAAATGCAATAGTCTGTATTCCAATCTGGTTTTCGCCCTTCCCACAGCACAGAAACAGCTCTTATCAGAGTCACCAGCAACCTACTGATGACTTCTGACTCCGGTTCAACTTCCCTCCTCATTCTTCTCGAGCTCTGTGTTGCATTTGACACTGTAGACCACCACATCCTCCTCCACCACCTCCAGCACAACATTGGTCTGGTTTCACTCTAAATTCTGTAGAGTAAATTTTACTCTATTTAGAGTGGGACCAAATAGACTCAGTTTTAGAGTAATATTTACACTTGGATGAGAGTAAAATAAATACTGTAATTGAAAAAATATATATACAGTGCTGCTCAAAAGTTTGTGAACCTCTTCAGCAATTTGGACTTTCTAATTGTTTCAACCTGATTTTGTTGTTCAATCTGAGCCATTACATTTTATATGAAATAACAGGTGTACGTTTAGCATTTCAATGCATTGTTTTTTTGTTTGTTTGTTTTTTTATCAATTGTGTAGTCAAAACTTAATTAAAAATAGTTTTTAGTAAATTCATGTAGGTGCAAAAGTAAGTGAACCCTTAACTGCTTTGCTTAAAACAAGCAGTCAAATAAGATCAAGTAGGACAAATTGGTAGCTAACCAAACTAACCACTGAAATGGAGCAATGAAATGAGAGGTTTAGCAAAAAAAAAAAAGTGCATCACTGACTGAAACAGAGACAAAACCACGTCACTTAAGTCTTACCCAGGTGAACCCATACAGGTCAGTCATGCTGAGAGGAAGAGAAATCTCAGGGGACCTCAGGAAGTGGGTAGTGACAGCACATCTGCCTGAGGAAAGCTATAAAGTCATCTAAAAAAAGTTGAGCTTCATCATTCTACTGTCAAGCAGATCATCTGCAACTAAAGAACACTGAAAAATACTACAATCTATCCTAAAAGTGGATGACCTTCTAAAATATCAGCAAGACCCACAAGACAAATGATAATTCAGGTGAAAGACAACCCGTGAATCACATCAAGGGATTTGCTGCATCTGGAGCATATTTGCATGCTTCAACAATCAGAAGAAAAGTCAACTAACAAGGGTTTCATGGAAGGCTTGCTAGGTAGAAGCCTCTGCTCACAAAAAAGATTAAAGCTGCCCGTCTCAACTTTGCCAGCAAGTACCTGGACAACACTGAAGCTTTTTGGAAGTCTCTTCTGTGGACAGATGAGTCCAAATTTTAACTGTTTGGTCACAACTAAAACAGTCATGTTTGGTGAAAAATCAACACTGTTCCAGCAACCTTCATCCTAGAGTGAAGCATGGGGTTGAGAAATTCTGGGCTGGCTTTTCATCCTCAGGACCTGGACAACTCCACATAATCCAGGGAATCATCAATTCAGAGGAATATTGTGAAATCCTGGAACATAACCTGAAGCCGTCCTTTGTGAAGTTACAGCCTGGTAGACGATGGATCATGCAATATGACTATAATCCAAAGCATTCCAGCAATACAACCAAGGAATGGCTGAAGAACAACAAGATTCATGTTCTGGATGTTTCCAGTCAAAATCCTGACTTAAATTCTTTCAAAATACGGTGGCAGGACCTGAAGCAGGCAGTTTATGTTAGACGCCCATCCAACCTCTCAACTGGCTGCATTTTGCAAGGAAATATATATTGATTCGTAGTGTGTTCAGCTGTGCATGAGTGTAAGTGCATTTACCAGCTAAATAAAAACCAACTTGGCAGTCAGTGTGAGAGACTGACACAACACAACCCAAGCTCTGCCTTGTCAAGAGCGCTGCGGCTGCACAGTGTTCCAAAACAAATTTCCCGTGTGACTTTTGACAAACATACAAAACTAAATACATATACGCTGTAGAAAATTAAGGACCAATTAAGAGATAATTAATTACTGTCCGCGTGCCAGAAGGCGACAACGCGCGGACAGATCTGCTCTCTCACTCTCTCTCTCTGCATGTGTGCCACGAGCGGCCGGCTTTCTTTCAGCACAGATATTAAGGAAGTCTATCCATGGTATATTTGTATCCGGGAAAAAATCAATTATCCGCACTGGACATTTGAACAACACGAGTATCCGGTACGGATAATTGATTTTTCCTCGTAATTATGATAATTACATAATTATGTTATACTTAAATATTTTGAGTAGAGTTTACCTAATATTTCTGTTTACATCCTACAACCAATTACTAATCATAATTGGGTAAAATAGACTCACAATTTCTTAGTATACTTCAACTCAAAATTGAGTACTATGTTGGACGTAACGTGTTATGAACAACAAAAAATTATCACAATAAAGTAGAATGAAATCATTTCATCATAAACAAATTAGTTCAAACAGTCTTCATGAGTGAGAAACCATACCACTTACATACGTGAAGATTTTTAGTACACAAGTACTTACCAATATGCTTATGTATGAAAGTATTTCACGTAGATATGTAAACATACATTACGTAACGCGGTCACTCTTCTGATGTTATAGCGTTATGTTATAGGAAGAATCTCTCTTCCTATCACTACTACGCGTCGTACATGGTTGAGAAGTCATTTATTGTTTGTATTACTGTCACAATTTCATGAAATAAAATGCCAAACATATTAAAAATACAAGCTAAGTAAAAAGTGTTTCTAATTGTGAATAAGTAAGAGTCATTGTACTTTTTAGACATTTGTGCCATCGTTTGCAGTGTGCAAATTGGAGATCACTCTGATTGGCTGTTTAGCTAGAAAATTCAAATAATTCCTCCTCTGGGCGAAAGACTTCCGCGGGCCGATAACGTCACACTATGGCAACTCCAATCAGACAAATTGCATTACACCTGATCCATTATGTGCTCGTTAAAACTCGTAGAGTGATGACGCAAACGCATATTGCGGTGCATACCGGTTGGGTATATTTTCCTACATTTTTCTCTTTTATAAGTCGGGTTTCCATCTACCCATTTTTTATTTTTGGTTATGGAAACAGGTCTTGCGAATAAACGCTGACAAGACCGGCTACACGTCGCACGTTTTGACCGGATATTACATCATATGTACATTTATAGTCCCAAAGCAATGTCGGACGATAAAGTAAGGCATGTTTGTGGGGACGACAAAACATAAATCTTTTTGGAATTAATTAAAGAAGCGAATACTAATGCAATTTTAGATGGAAAACAGCAGAGAAAAGGTACAGTTTACCAAGAATTACAAAAGCAAACTATTACGACGTCATTGCACGGCGCAGTCGCTTCCTGTTCTTCTTCTTCTTTTATATTACTGGTGGATCACATCTCTATGGTGTATACCGACACCTACAGCGGCAGAGTCCCCTCTCAATATTCGCAAAAGAAGAACAGATGGAAATGGGCATGAATCGCATTTCCGTTTTGCGCATTTTCAGTAAATTTGCTTAAAAATGCGAAACAAATGGATGGAGATCTGACTAATGTTTTATTCCGTTTTTGTCGGTACCACTTCTTACTTCTAATAGTGTAAGTTAAATTTACCCTGTTTGATCATTTCTTAGCTCTCTAATGCAATCAGGTCATTTTTAGATAATTTTTGTGGATTATATTTACCTCTCTCCAAAATTGTTTTTTAGTGTGTACATGATAATTCAATTCTATTACCATAGGGGGTGGTGGGCTTTGAAATGACGCCCTATGAGGCTACACAAAGACACACCAGAAAAATAAGAAAAACAATCACAAAATGTTCATTCAATGTGAGGTCCATGTCTCGGCTCCACACAAAGTGAAAGGCAGCAAAATGCGTTTGGGCAGTGACTGCGTCCTGAGGGTATTTGGTTGTTGCAATGCTGTATTGTGTTCAGGTTGTTAAACAGCAGGCAGCATTAATCCAAGGCTTTAACAATTATTTAACATAGGGGATCTGGAACTGTGTTTGTGCAGACAGCAGGCAGCAGCCTGCATTAGCATCATTTAATTAAGACTGCACTTATCCCAAATCCCAGTATACCTCCACCTCTGCTCTGTCACCCAGTTGGTAAACTAAAAAGTAAAGCTAAAGGTAAACTGTATATAAAATGTGTGTCTGACGTGTTCATCTCATGTTTATTTTTCTAACCTGATACTTTTTTTTTTACATAAATTTCCATTAGAAGATCAAATTATTGTTTTAAAATCCCAACCTCAATGTACTTCCATTAGCAGTTTACAACAGTCTTACGAAAGTTTATGAAAACAAGTTTATTGTCCCTAATAACAATCTTTTTTTTTTTAAATCCATTAAAATTTTGTTTATTTTGATTGCAATGCAGTAGGTGAGTTAAGGAGTCTGAGGGGAAATAATGTGGTCTAATAGTTACCTAATATCGATGCCAAGTTCACCGAACAAATGAGTATCTTGCGGTTATTAGACGCTAACACTGATAAGGCTATTACAGTAGTTTACGCTAATCCGTGCTTACAACAAAACGCAGCTTTGCTTTGAGCAGGTCTACTCAAATGTGAACACTAATGCATAAATCATACTCATTTTAATGATTCATTTTAAATTGTTATTTTTTGGGGTGGAATAAATTATTATTATTATTATTATTATTGTTGTTGTTTTATTATTATTATTGTTGTTGTTTGTTGCTGTTGTTATTATTATTATCATCAATATTATCATCCTTATTATTATAATTACAATTATACAACTTTTTTTAAAAAAATAATTACATATTTTTTTTAAAGACTTTGACCTTTTAACTCTTTGACTGCCAAAAACGTTAAATAATGTTTAGTAAAATCCTACGGAGGCCAAAGACATTAAAAGCCGTTCACTATGTTTTTCTTGTTTTTTTTTGGAAACGGGTGGAGGAAAGCCTTGGCCAGCTGTGCTGAAAGTATCAAGCAGATCTAGTTAGTATAATGACTATTTTTGGGCACTAGATGGCAGCGATGACTCTCTTTGGACAAGATTGGGTAGGCGTCAGTAGTAGAAGACGTGAGGCGGAGCTAGAGTGTTGAGGGGAGAATGGCTGAGGAAGCGAAAATGGCGACCGGTTGCAAGCAGCTCACGCTTGAGCATTTTTTTCAAAGACGAAAAGCATCGACCAATGCTAAAGAGCACATTGATGACGACGATGATGATGATGGTGACTCCGAGGTTGACGCCGAAGTTGGAAGCGTTGACGCGGCGGCTATGATCACGTCGTAAAGCCTCACCGGCTAGCGATGCTAACGCCGGAAAACGCGGAGCACAATCGAGCACTTCTGTACAGGCGGACGTTCAATCGGACGACGAAGAGTACCCAATGCATATTCATCGGAGGAGTGGGCACAGTCTGATAACGGAGAAGACACTGGTTCTGGACTAGGATTCCACCATGAATGGAGTGGATAAGATGGATCAGAACATCTCTTACCACCCGGTATTGGAACTGAAGGACATGAGGAAGCCAGACGTAACACCACCGTAACGTCACCGTATCATGATCCTGATAGTAGACTTGATGGTAACATGGCCAAACACACACTGCAGTATATACTTGCTATTCCCCGGAAAAAAAAGCCAGCAAGAAAGTGTAGCGTCTGCACGCGAAGGGGCAATCGCAGTGAAACTAATCTGTTGTGCAAATCCTGCTGCGTCCCCTTGCACGCAGGGGAGTGTTACAAAAAGAAAAACTGTAGTTGAAACATCCACACAATTGTAATTAGTACCACAGTTGCACACATTTGTAAATAGTTTGCCAAATTGTTGAATGTAAATAAACGTATTTTGCTATCAAAAAACACTTTTTCATTGTTGGTGGTAGTGTTTTACAGAAGTAAAGCACTGTTTAGGTTTTGTGGCATCATTCATGGGAAAAAAAAGGTGTCAAATTCACTAGAGTGCATGAAATATCGTTTCACAAAAAGCTTGATTTCTCCGTATTTTGTTTCAAAACAGAGCATTTGGGTGAAACTAACCATTTTCTAGACAGGTAGTAGACAGGAGCACAGGGAAATGCAGCGTAAGGTGAAAGTAGAAGTAGCAAAGGCCAAACAAGGGGCTTACGATGACTTGTATGCTAGGTTGGATAGTAAGGAGGGAGATAAAGGATAGGGATGGAAGCGTGTTGACAGATGCCAGTAGTGTGATGGGAAGATGGAAAGAGTACTTTGAAGAGTTGATGAATGAGGAAAATGAGAGGGAACAAAGAGTAGAAGAGGTGACCAGGAAGTAGCAAAGATTAGTAAGGATGAAGTGAGAAGCGGATTGTAGAGGATGAAATGTGGAAAGGCACTTGGTCCTGATGATATACCTGTTGAGGTATGGAAGTGTCTAGGAGAGGTAGCAGTAGAATTTCTGACTGGGTTGTTCAACAGGATCTTAGATAGTGAGAAGATGCCTGAGGAATTGATGAGAAGTGTGCTGGTGCCCATTTTTAAGAACAAGGGAGACGTGCAGAGTTGTGGCAACTACAGAGGAATAAAGCTAATGAGCCACACAATGAAGCTATGGCAAAGAGTAGTTGAAGCTAGACTGAAGGCAGAGGTGAACATTTGTGAGCAGCAGTATGGTTTCATGCCAAAGAACAGTACCACAGATGCAGTATTTGCTTTGAGGATGTTGATGGAGAAGTACAGAGAAGGTCAGAAGGAGCTGCATTGTGTCTTTGTAGATATGGAGAAAGCTTATGACAGGGTGCCCAGAGAGGAACTGTGATTTTGTATGAGGAAGTCTGGAGTAGCAGCGAAGTATGTTCAAGTGGTGCAGGACATGTATGAGGACTGTAAGACAGTTGTGAAGTGTGCTGTAGGTGTGACGTGGAGGTGGGACTACATCAGGGATCAGCTCTGAGCCCCTTCTTGTTTGCTATGGTAATGGACAGGATGACAGATGAGGTTAGACAGGAATCTCCATGGACAATGATGTTTGCAGATGACATTGTGATCTGTAGTGAGAGCATTGAACAGGTGGAGGAGAAGCTAGAGGCATGGAGGTTTGATCTGGAAAGGAGGGGAATGAAGGTTAGCCGTAGCAAGACGAAGTATCTGTGTGTGAAGGAGAGATAATGAGTATATTGGTAGAAGGATGCTGAGTTTCCAAATGCCAGGCAGGAGGTCTAGAGGAAGACCAAAGAGGAGATTTATGGATGTAGTCAAAGAGGACATGAAGGTAGTTGGTGTGAGAGCAGAGGATGCAGAGGACAGGGTTAGATGGAGGCAATTGATTCGCTGTGGCGACCCCTGAAGGGAAAAGCCGAAAGGAAAAGAAGACTAAGCCATTTCCAACAATAGTTGCAAAATGTTGCAAGTGCTGCTTGTCATGCCCCGAGCAGATGCTTGTGCTGTAAAGATTACAGTAGATGAAATCAGTACATCCCAAGCCAAAGTATCGCAATATCCGTTGTACATAAAGAAAAATGATGCCGTTTCATGGCATCGTCTGTACCAGAACCTCAGATCTACCCTTTACTATCTACGGCTAGTGTGTATACATGATGGTCTTATTATATGGACTATATAGAATATATCTTGCTTTACCGTAGAGCAGGGGTCTGCAACCTGCAGCCCTGGAGCCACACATGGCTCCCTCTAGTCCCTCTCCTGTGGCTCCCTAAATATTTTTTGCAGTAGAAATTGATATATATATATTTTTTTACATATTTACTTTTTTTGTTTTTATAAATATTTGGCTATTTTTGTATAATACATTACATACATATACATATACATATATATATATATATCCATTATTATATTATGTTCTTTTATTATTTATTTTATTTAAAAATAAATATTTTTACTAAATATGTCAGAGTCCAAATTTGTAAATTGTCAGAAAAAGAGAAGAAAGGTAAAAACGTTTGTAAAAATACCTAAAAATGTCCAACAAGTGACTATGAAATGTCCAGAAATATCCCCAAAAAACAAAAAACTACCATGTGATGTACACAAATTTAACAAAAAAGTCAGATTTTTTTTTTTAAATGGCAGAAAATAAAACATTCAAAAAGTTATCATAAAATGTCTAAAAACAAAAGAGGAAAGGCAGAAAATTACCATAAAATATCATTGGAATTGTCCCCCCCAAAAATAGTTAGAAAATTCATTAAAAAAAAAAAAAAAAAGCAGAAAGAAAAACATTTTAAAAAGTAACTATAAAATGTCCAAAAACAAAAGAAGAAATCCTAAAAATTATCATAGAAAGTACACAAAATTGTCAAAAGAAGTCAGAAAATTTAATTAAAAAAAAAAAGTCAGAAAAAAAGGCTTAAAAAGTAACTATAAAATCGAACAAAAAAAATCCCAAAACTTAGCATAAAATGTCCATAAAATTGACAAAAATGTTTTAAAAAAAAGCATGAAGAGAAACAATGTCAGTAAGGTGGGGGCTTTAGGACCCAGATGCGGGAAGGCAGGGCAAGGAGGCAGAGGTGCAGTCCAAAAAGACGTTTTAATATCTAATCAAAAAAAAACCTAACTTCAAAATACAAAATAACCTGAACTAACAAAACATGACAAAACAACTAAGGCGAGACTAACAACATGACATGGATCAGGATAAGGAAAAGGAAAAGAGGTCAGCGTGACGTGGCGAAAGACTTACGAACGTGGTAACAGCAAAAATGAACCGACACAGACAGGGGGGAGACAACCGACTAAATACACCAACACTAATGACATGACAAGACACACCTGGCTGAGGGCACTGATTGGATGACACATGAGGGTAATGGGGAAAGGTGGACACAATCAAGGTTGACACAGACACCACACGAGGAAGGGCAAGTGACCAGAAACGAGAGGAGTCAGACTTTTCACAATAAAACAGGAAATGACAAGACAAGGGGAAAACATGACAGGGAGTAAACAAGACTGAAAGTAAACATGACAAACAAACAGCTTTCATTATATGTCCATCCTGTTCTGCGGCTCTAGACAGATTTTTTGTTATTTATTTGGCCTACTTTGACAGTTAAGGTTGCTGCAATGTGCACACATTTATCAAATGGAACATTAACGAATATCAAAATACCTCATTAACATAATCAATTCCCAAAAATGTCTAATATACAGTCTATAAAATCTTTTACACAAATTAGCATTTAACGGCAAAGCCAAAATTAGTCTTTCTTTTGCAGGAAATCCCACAGATAACACACTACACACAATGTATGACACTTTTTTCTCCCTGAAAATACAATCATGGTATGTGTGTGTAATTTTCAGACCAGTTCTTGTAGGGAGACTTCACTCCCAATAATTGAGAACTGAAGAAGCCTTTTAAATTATACGTGAATTATCTTCAAGAAACAAGAACCAGTCCAGTGTCGATGATGTAAGAGAAGAATAAAATACACGTTTGTTACTCTTATGCAAGTGTAATGCACTTTAAAAAAAAAATATATATATATATATACTGCAACTGAACAAATTCCCGCCCCTAAACCTTCCGCCACAGGGAATATCTGCTTGTAATAAGCAAGAAACAGAATATTGTCGTTGGTTAATTAGTAGAGCTGCATATTGACGTGATTATATTATTCTATATACTGTAAATAACGTGTCATCTTAGCTTGTTAAGGACTTGCAATAGTCCCTCTCAGAAAATTGTACTCATTGAGGGAGGATGTATCTCATGGCTGTCGTATTAGCTTTATCTTTTAATGCAATTAGCTTAAATTAGCGTTAAATTGGTATTAGATCAAATTAGATGCAATGCACAGTGAATTCAAAGTCAGATTAACCGAGTGTGGCTTTAAAGAGCACAAAAAAAAAATGGAGATCTTAATGTGTTGTTTTCAATCAGCGCTTTCTGTCATTTGTTAATTGCATTTCATATCTATGTATAAATAATGTATGTGTTTAAATGATTTAGATGCTTGCATTGCTTAAAGCAAATAACAAAGTGAGAGTTGTCATAGTTGTGGCTGTATATACACATAAGTGGTTGTGTAAGACCTGTAGCAGCTGATTTGACACATCTCCCATGGGAAGCCGCATGAGCTTTTAAGATGACAGAGCAAAGTATCTTATAGCTAATGTAGTTATGACAGTCATTTGAGTTCACTGTAACATTGGTGCATACCTCAGATACAAGATATTTGAATTATCAATGTCTCCAAGGTATTGCCTTGAGAGGTCAAAAGGCAGAGCAGGACTCGACATCATGCTGGAACCAGGGTTAAAATAGTTTTGGAATTTTTATTTGAGTTAGTTTTTATTTCGTTTTGACTTTTAAATTTTGTTAGTTTTTATTAGTTTTAGTTATTTAAAAAATGCTTAATTTTAGTTTAGTTTTAGTTTCAGTATTAGTTTTTTTTATGTGAATTACTTGTGCACATTATTTAATAAACACCATGGTAAAATGAAAAAAGTAACACATTTCTTGCCTAGTGTTGCATTTCGGCTGAGTTAAATGAAAAAACAGGTGAGCCGAGCCATTGGAGCCAAAAGTCAAGCACGAATTGTCGCCTAGGAGTGACATCATCTGAAGTTGCTTTTCTATTGGCTGCTGCTAGATGACGTCACTTTTGTGTGACACACTTTCAAACGTCGTTATTCTGGATAATATCAAAATAGATCGACTTAAAATCACATTTAAAATAGTCTCAAAGGCTCATGTATTAAATTAGATACCAAAGACTAAAATGAAGGACATTTTCGTTATAAATATAGTTATTTTTAGTTAGTTTTGTAAATGTAAAATGTAGTTTAGTTAGTTTTCGTTTTTTTTTTTAAAAGCATTTTTGTTTTTATTTTATTTCATTGACAAAATTGTTTCCTCTAGGATTCCGTGATAGTGTAAACAAATGACACTTTCACAAAAAAATAATATATATATATAAATTTATTTTCCTATGATCACTTTGTACACTTTGTTTAAAGTAAAAAAAATGTTATGGTTGTAATGTTTCTGGGGAGGGGGGCATTGATAAAGTATATTCTATTTATCAATACATTTTGTCTTAATTGTGTCCTTTGTTTAAAAAGGAAACAACACAAAAACACTTAAAGGTTGAAAATTTATTTTGAATAAGCAATTTGATGATACAGCTACCTTAATTAAAAAAATATAGATATGCCACCATTTTCAAAAGGTATCAATATCGGTATTGGCGATATAGCCCTGCGTTTACTTGGTATCGGAGCGATACCAAAATTTGCAGTATCGCACATCACTAGCCAAAATTAGTCAAGGTAAAACAAAACCTTATAATCTTTAAAAAGAAAAACGGTGATTGAATCAACTAGAAGACAAGATGAAATTTTTTAACCAATAATTTTTCAAGTTGAGCAGAAACGCATCAATGAGAACCAAACAAGCACTTTTTCAATCAATTAAGCTCAGCTCAATGATACTTTTTCAGATATATTTTGTGCTTGAACTTTGCTCTTTTACAAAGCAACAGTGGCAATACATTTGGTGCATAATAGAATTGAGGGGGAAAAAAAGAGCGCTTCGATGACATCACAGTCGCCATAATCATGATAAATAGGAGCGCCAGAAATAGCAGCACAGGTTCAGCCGCATGCCCACAGACAGCCAAGGAGATTACAATTTGTTTTATGGACACACTGCAGATAACATTAACATTATTACGTTCTTTCCAAGTCAGCCGTTGAGAAGCTGACAAGAGAAGCTGGAAGTGAGAGTGGAGGAAATAGGTGAAGGGGCAAATGAGAGTGCATGGCAAGAGAAACTCAAGGAGTGAAATAGAGCAGAATGAGCATGTGTAAATCCCGCAGAGAGGGGAGGAGGAAAAGGACAAGTGGAAATCTTTCATTTTGATGTTTAATAGCAACAAGTTTTATTTTGAATATAAAATAATATATACCCTTTGTACTTTTGCACATTTACAGCAATTAGAGGTTTTGTAACAAATGAATGTCATAATACTATAAACAGGGTTTTCTAATTCTAATCGATTTGGCCAAGTGCCATTATAGAGAATTATAATAATTATTATTATTATTAAGAATTCCTCATGCTGTTTAGTGTGTGTTTAATTATATCTTGTTTTGAAATCCATGCTTTTAATTTGGAAGGCTGCTTTGTATTTTCATTTCCTGTTTCATGTTCTCCGTTTATTACAAATTCAATGTAGTATGTATAAGAGCTATAATTAGCATCTGCGAGGGCTGTAAACGGCACAGTTCTATTTTTAGCACCGCAGCTCTAAGACGTTAACGAGACAATTAAGCGTGCAGCAAACGTAAATGAGGCAATTAAACACGTCGAAGTTACACGAGCTACAAACATATATAAAACACATTGAACCACCAAGTGTTACCTTATAAGGAGACACACAGGAGACGGAACAAAACTTTCGTTCCCCCTAGTCTTTCTGACAGTTCCTGACCCAAAAATGGCCACAAGAGCGAGGGCCGACACCTGCATCGATATCCGTCGCGAGTACCCATACCATGAAATGGGCTGGTATCGGCCCGATACCAATACCTAGTATCGGTACCTGCCCATCCCTTGTATTCATCAACTCCTACATTCAAGTCACACTCCAATATATATATATATATATATATAATATACACATGAGTATGTACAGCACGGCTGCATATATTCCAATATTCCACACACACAACATTGCACCATATATCTTATTGCACTGAGTTAATGTCGGTTGTTAGTTTGATGGATGTCGGCAGGAATGAGTTCTTGTAGCGGTTCAGCCTGGTTCTGGGGGCCCTGAATCTCCTGCCGGAAGGCAGTAGCTGGAACTCATGATGCAGAATGTGAAGAGAGAATAGAAAGAGATAAAATCAAAATTAAATAAGAAGTGCAGCAGTAGTTTACAGTGAGAAAAACAACGGAATAGAGAGAGATAATTAAAATAAATAATACACACTCCTATATATATATATTGCACCACTTAGTTAATGTCGGTTATTAAGTAATTTGATGGATGTCGGCAGGAATGAGTTCTTGTAGCGGTTCAGCCTGGTTCTGGGGGCCCTAAATCTCCTGCCGGAAGGCAGTAGCTGGAACTCATGGTGCAGAATGTGAGTCTGGTCAGTAACAAATTTCTGTGCCAGTCTGGTGACGGACTGCTCATAAAGCATCTGTAGGGAAGGATGATTCCCGACCCCCATGATCTTCATGGCAGTCCGCACCAGACCGGCAATCTGTGACCTTGACTGCACAGTCAGGTTGCCGTACCAGGCCGCAATGCCGTATCTGATGATACTTTCCAATGCAGCCCGGTACAACAACAGCATGATCCTCTGCTCCACTCCATAGACCCTAAGTCTGCGTAGGAAATAGAGACGCTGTTGGAGGTTGGAGCAGAGACTTCCAACATGTACCCTCCAGCTGAGTGTGTTGTCAATGTGGACCCCCAGATACCTGTATGAACCCACCTGGCTGATGTGATTGTTTTTAATGACGACTGGCCTGTGGTCACCAACAGTTTTTGGATCAAATATCACCTCCTCTGTCTTCCCCACATTGAGCACAAGATGATTCTG
The DNA here is from genome assembly GCF_051991255.1 of Vanacampus margaritifer. Lineage (NCBI taxonomy): Eukaryota > Metazoa > Chordata > Actinopteri > Syngnathiformes > Syngnathidae > Vanacampus > Vanacampus margaritifer. Next base: position 5,180,456 of record NC_135448.1, read on the forward strand.
GTCACACCACTGGACAAATTTCTCTATTTCTGAGAAATAGTCCAGTGGGCTACCGCCGGCCTGCAGCAAGCTGACATTGTTTTTTGGGAACCGGGGTGATTACTGATTTTTTTCCAGAGACTGGGAATGGAGTGTGAGTCCACAGATCTCTGGAAGATGGGCTGCCATGCCGCTGTGAGCTCCTCTGCACAAGATTTTAGCAGAAGGGCAGATATCCCATCCAGTCCTGAGGCCTTTTTTGTGCAGACAGACCTAAAAGCAGATTGGACATCATGGGGATGAATCACCAGCCTTGAGTCCTGCTCATTCACTGAAATGGACCTCCCCACATTCAGAGGAGAAGTCCTGGGTTTCGAATCTTAAATAAAAGTCATTCAGCTCCTTCTGGAGGTCATTTAGGGTGCTGAGACCTTTTTGAGCAGGAGTCAAGTTGGTGATCCTCCTCATGGTGTCCCACATTTCCTTGGAGTTGTTAGCAGCAAAGTGTTGTTCTATAGTCTCTTGGTGCTTCCTTTTTGTTTCTTTAAGCATGTGTTTGAGTTATTTTTGAACCAGTTTGAGCTGGGCTCTGTCCTGGTTCTTAAATGCCTTTTTTTGCGGTTAATACAGTCTTTAATCTCCTTAGTAATGTACGGTTTGTTGTTGGGGTAAACAGTTATTTCCTTTGTTGGTATGATATTGTCCACACAGAATTGAATATAGTCAGTTACAGTCACAGCAGCAGTATCCACATCCAGCCCATGAAAGGTATTCCACTCCGTGCATAGGAAACATCCTTTAAGGGTCTCAATGCTGTCTTGAGACCAGATTTTAACAGTCTTTCTTTGTGGTTTGCTGCGTTTGAGAGCTGTTTTGTAGGTTGGGATGAGGTGAATTGTGTTGTGGTCTGAGTTGGAGAGAGGGGGGTGGGCTCTACTCACATATGCGTTCTTCACGTTCCCAAAGCATTTGTCCAGGACTCTGTCTCCCCTTGTTCCACATTTTACATATTGATGAAAACCCGGGAGAGACAGCTCCAATTTGCAGTGGTTTAGGTCCCCTAAGATGAAAACCAGGGCCTCCGGTTCATGTTTCAGCTAATACATAAAGTAAAAAATAATGAATCAATGTTATTCAAGGTTGCTTGGAAACCTAGCTGTTGATGTGACACAATAAGTAGAACATACTGTACATACTTCCTGATTGGGCTAATTGACCAGTGGAATGATGTCTACTAGCCCTCAGCTCTGATCCTTCTTCAAGACATTTTGTTTTGTTTTTGTTTTATTTATTTTTTCCTTTCGGACACATTATTACAGGCTACATCGATCACATCATATCATTTGCAACATTGACATCCGAAAGAAGGGCTGACGGGTAGAAGCCATGCTTATTAGCTCTTTGACTGCCAAAAATGTTAAATAACGTTTAGTAAAATCCTACGGAGGACTGCCAAAGACATTAAAAGACGTTCTCTATGTTTTTGTTTTTTTAAACGGGTGGAGGAAAGCCTTGGCCAGCTGTGCTGAAAGTATCAAGCAGATCTAGTTAGTTAGCGATGACTCTCTTTGGACAAGATTGGGTAGGCGTCAGTAGAAGACGTGAGGCGTAGCTAGAGTGTTGTGGAGAGAATGTCTGAGGAAGCGAAAATGGCGACCGGCTGCAAGCAGCTCACGCTTGAGCATTTTTTTCAAAGACGAAAAGCATCGACCAATGCTAAAGAGCACGTTGATGACGACGATGATGATGATGGTGACTACGAGGTTGACGCCGAAGTTGGAAGCGTTGGCGCGGCGGCTATGACCACGTCATAAAGCCTCACCGGCTAGCGATGCTAACGCCGGAAAACGGGGAGCACAACCGAGCACTTCTGCTACGTTCAATCGGACCAATCCGAGTCCAATGCATATTCATGGGAGGAGTGGGTACAGTCTGATCACGGAGAAGACACTGGTTCTCGACTACGATGCCACCATGAATGGAGTGGATGAGATGGATCAACCACCCGGTATAGGAACTGAAGGACAATGAGGAAGCCAGACATAACACCACCGTAACGTCACCGTATCATGATCCTGATAGTAGACTTGAAAATCCCAATGTCAACAAAATAGTTAGAAGTCACTCAACAGATGTGTCCTTGATTCTGAAGGCCAACTCATGTGATTAACTCATTCAAACCCAAAAATGTATAAATACGTTTTTTAATACTTTGCCCTGCACTCCCTAAAACATATTTATATGTTTGTGTGTGTTATTTTGTTGTTTTGCATACAGATGGCTTTGATGCAGCTTCTGTCCTGAAGAGGTCGCTTAAAGCAATCGTAGTTATTACACACACAAAAAGGGCCAGCAGGTGGCAGCAGAGTGTAAGAGATCAGCCTGGGCCATGTTGCAACAAGCTCTTTTTGCCAGTGTTTTTAGCAGGTTTGTGAATAATGATGAAACTTAGCTATATTCTAATGCTAATTGCTGCAAAACGGAAACAGATAGAAAATTTTTTTCCTGATGAAACAAGAGACTCTAATCTTTCTTTTGGTATGTTTTTATAGCAATAGAACACAATGTTCTGTGGGCCTTGCCAAAATCAGTCAAAATCCAGTAAAAGTAAGTAGGGGGTTGCTTCAGTGAAAATGACTGGGAGTGAATGAGTTCAATTTCACTTCTGCTTCGACGGAAAGGTGATTTCCCGCACTCAAACAAAATGTCTGAAAAATGGGCGACATGATTCAGTTTGATTTTAATATTTAATTGGTCTGATTTACATTACATGATCAGGGACGTTAGTAAAGTTACGTTAACTTGTTAGCCACAACAATCTGGACAACAACCGTTCAATAACTTACAGCAACTCGTTGATGAGCCATATTGTACTGACGACAAACATGTTTGAAACTTTATTGTAATCAGTTTTATACAGTATATGAAGTCTCACAGGCATATACTTACTATATAGAAGAAGATTAGGATTGTGTTTTCCTACTCATTCTATTCTACAAATACTATACTGATATGAGACTTCTGGAGTTACACACTACATCAACAACAAAATCGCATATGCTGTTCCTCAAGCATAATTGCACAATGGTTGAAAGAAGAATGAAAACAATGTTGTTTAAGTGATTTGGCCAGATGTGGTGTTCATTGTGGAAATGAATGAATTGAAAACAATGCAATTGCACAGACAAGCAGTGGTGATTGCAGTTGTCGTGTCTTCCTCCTAAAACGTCATGTTTTGCTCCTCTAAAAAAAACACACAGTTCTTCGTGTTATATAATGTTAAAAATTTGACAATTTCTCATTATTTGGGTGTGATTTAAAAACAAATAAAACATAATTAGTCACTTTTTTTTATTTGCTAATTGAAAATGGAAAGAATGAATGGTACATGGATTCTAAACAAACTACTAACAATAAAAATACCTTGCATGATTGTGTATTGAAAAGTCACAATTGGCAGATATTTATTTTCTTTGATGACTAAATCGACAATCCCAAATATAAGACTGGTTGTCTTAGAATTCCAAATGGATAACTGTACATTTTATGTAAAGTCATTTGATATTACCAACATGGGAGAGGCAGCAGTTGGAAGTTTCATGCAGTGGAAAAAGCACTAGTGACTAAGTATGGAGGTAAATATGGTGCAAAACTAACTTGTAAAAAAAATGTGTACCTGTAGAACAAAGTCTAAATTTGTATCTGTAAAAGTCGTGATTTGTACCTGTAAAAAAAATGTGTACCTGTAAAAAAAAATGTGTACCTGTAAAAAAAAATTTGGTATCTTTCAAAAAAAATTGTACCTGTAAAAAATAAAATAAAAAATTGTATCTGTAAAAACAAATTTGTACCTGTAAAAGTCATGATTTGTACCTGTACAAAAAAAATTGTACCTGTACAAAAAAGTGTAAATTTGTATCTGTAAAAGTTGTGATTTGTACCTGTAGAAATGACAACTTGTAGTCAAAGAAGTCGCCACTAGGAGTCACAAGTGTTTTTTCTGCTGCTGTCCAGTCACGTGAGTTTTGCACCAAATCTCTCGCTACAATTGGTGCAAAACTGATTCGTACTTGTAGAGCGCCGTGATTTGTACTCGTAAAGAAGAGGGCGGGCTCTGGAGGATTTGGGCGGGCTAAAGCTCAACCTCATTGGTTGAGCGAACGACAGTGGGTTGAACTCAAATGTCGCCACATTTTTATCATTAATATGTACAAATCCGAAATTCCAAACAAACAGAGTAGCCACACCAGTTTACGCGTCATTTTGGAAGAAGAGGAAGTCCCAGGCGTGAAAATTTCAACATGGTTCAATATACAAACACCGTGTGGAACAGCTGAAACGTTGGTTGACATGCAGAGCACTCAAAGTGGGCAGAAAGAAAGAAGTTTTAGTATGAAGGTAATAAATAAATAAAATAAAATGATTAAATACAGAGGATAAGGGGTTGAGGTTAAAATACCTGTAGCGGCTTAAAGATTCACCCGCAGTAAAAACGTTTGGTTTTCATTTTATTATGATAGTAAGAGTACAGATACTTGAATATAATGTTAGTCAAATACAAGTAGCTGAGTACTGTCCACTTTTGGTTATAGGTTTAGGTTATCTTGTAAAACATTCAATAGGGTTCTGTAGCCCTATAGTAATTTTCACATCTAAGCACTAAAGCAGCAGTTTATGAGGTTGTTTTTTTTAGATTTTTTTTTTTTTTTTTTTACAGGTACAAGCTATTGATCGTATGTTTACACTGGTAGGCTTCAAATCTTGAAATAAAAATTGTGACTTCAATGTGTTCAGTTTTCGTGACAATTAACAACATGAGATGAGCTAGCTAGCACCGGATTGCGAGCTTTAATTGTACAATAAATCTTACCTTCATACTAAAACTTCTTTCTTTCTGCCAACTTTGAGTGCTCTGCATGTCAACCAACGTTTATGCTGTTCCACAGGGTGTTTGTATATTGAACCATGTTGAAATTTTCACGCCTGAGACGTCCTCTTCTTCCAAAATGACGCGTAAACTGGTGTGGCTACTCTGTTTGGCTGGAATTTCGGATTTGTGCATATTAATGATAAAAATGTGGCGTCATTTGAATTCAACCCACTGTCGTTCGCTCAACCAATGAGGTTGAGCTTTAGCCCGCCCAAATCCTCCAGAGCCCGCCCTCTTCTTCTACGAGTACAAATCACGGAGCTCTACAAGTACGAATCAGTTTTGCATTTGTAGCGAGACATTTGGTGCAAAACTCACGTGACTGGACAGCAGCAGAAAAACCACTTGTGACTCCTAGTCTCGACTTCTTTGACTACAAGTTGTCATTTCTACAGGTACAAATCACAACTTTTACAGATACAAATTTACACTTTTTTATACAGGTACAAAACATTTTTTGTACAGGTACAAATCATGACTTTTACAGGTACAAATTTGTTTTTACAGATACCAAAAACTTTTACACATACAAAATTATTTTTTTCAGGTACAATTTTTTTTTACAGATACAATTTTTTTTTTACAGGTACACATTTTTTTTTACAGGTACGAATCACGACTTTTACAGATACAAATTTAGACTTTTTTCTACAGGTACAATTTTTTTTACAAGTTAGTTTTGCACCATATTTACCTCCATAACTAAGTTGTCACCACGTCCTATGCACCAAGTCACAGTTTTTGGCTCAACCCAGCGTGTGACCAAGTCTGTCGAGTGAGCCCACACACCGAGAGAGGAAGGGTAAGAACTTCAAATATGTATATCCTTCAAATGAGTAGCTAATGTTAGCTGGATTGATGATGCTGTTCCAGTGGCTGGTGACTGGTGTGCTACTCAGTTAACTAAATGTGCTGAAGTTGCTGGTTTGTACTCAAATGAATTAGCGTGATCATGTATTCATTCCCTCCCCAAAAAAGAGGACACTCGTCCCGGCCTTGAGATACTTAAATGATACTCAACGTTTGCCAAAAGATGCCATACATACTAACTATTTAAAAGTGTAGTGTGTAATATTTAGCGCTGTCGAGCGGTGAACTAATAATGCATTCATTTAAAAAACCTTCCACAGCTGGGGCCTGCATGTGGTCATCGCTGAGTCCCGTTGATTTTGGTTCCCGCCGCTTATCTCCCTCTGCTTTGCTCGTGCTAGATTTTGCTAGCTTCTCCCTCTAGCTGCTCTTGTTAGCCGTTCCTGCTAGTTCTTACTTGCCGGGCTGCTTGATCGCTCGCTCACTGCAAATGGTAATTCGTAGTGATAACACTTTATTTTCGTGAGGTAGTTATGGTTTGACGGAAAGGGCAATTCGGTCCAAAAATTACTTGCCATAATTGAAAGTTCGTACTGAAAATTTAGGTCTGTAAAGTGTCCTCCTTCGAAACAAAACAAAAACATTGACCTGTTGTCCTCCCATCGTTGTGGAGAACTTGTCGGCCACGCTTGGTTTCCGTCAGGTGCCGCTAGCTTGGTTGGAGCAAAAGCTCAACCTCATCAACTGCTGAAAGTCCACAAACGGCTGCCACCAGTGTTCACCTCATCACCGCAGGTATCCTTCCACCAATACAACTCAATCACAATAGTTCCCCAAATAAGAAACATAATAAGCCAACACAAACACATACGTCAATATAAAAATAAATCCACTTAGTAGTAATTGGTGGTTGGCTTGCAAAGTATGGCCTCTCTGAGGCTCCATAGTGTGCCTGGTCCAAAATTGGTGCATTTTATTAGTCCACCACTAGATGTCACTAAATAATACACACTGGACCTTTTAACATATGCCTCCTCTCTTTGGGTAGAAAATTAAATAAAAAACATAGTTCTCTTTTGAAGTCATATTTGATGAATGAATAAATAATGACACAATGTTGTAAGCCCAACCATTTTTTTCTCCCGCAATCGACTTTTCTTTTTTTTCTTTTTAATGGGGTGAACAAGCTGGTATCGTACAAAGTAGCTATTGGCTGTCCTAAAAGTCACTAGAAGTCGCTAAATGATGCCATTGTATAATTGTCAATTTGCATGTAATAATAATGGACGCTGTAGGAGAGAGGAATAACGTTGTGGAAGAGGAAAAAGTGAGTAAAGAACACCCTAGAGCAGAGGTCCCCAACCCTGGTCCTCAGGGACCGGTATCCAGTCTGTTTTCCATGCCTCCCACAGCCAACACAGGTGGAGATCATTATCAGCCTTCTCCAGAGATTGCTGATTAGCTGATGATATGAATCACCTGTGTTAGCTGTGGGAGGCATGGAAAACAGTCCTGGATACCGGTCCCTGAGGACCAGGGTTGGGGACCTCTGCCCTAGAGAACACCAAAAAAAAGTCGCTGGATTTGTCATTAGTCACTTTTGACCCAAAAAAGTCACCAAGTGGCTTGGAAAGTTGCCACGTTAAGCGAGAAAGTTAAAATGTTAAAATTACACATCACAAATTTTGGGGAGGTGGGGTCTTGGTTTGCTCTCCATCCCCCGCTATTCATCACTGAATCTCTTGTTAGCTTGTATATAGCATCTGATATACCCATGGAGCAACACTTTGGAGTAACCGAGTATAAATGTGATTTCTAGGGCAATATCAGCAGCCTTTCAGTATGGTGTAAACGTAAATCAATAGGTCAAAAGATTACAAGAATAATGCAAACAAAATGTGTGGTTTTATTGCTTCAACATTTCATGTTTCATGAAACAATGATATGTAAATGTGTTACTGCACTTTACAAGCACTGAACTTATCTAGACACCATATAAATAAATAAAATAGTCATATATAACGTTAAAAGAAAGCCTGCCAACAGACCAAAAGGAATTGGAGTTTTTGTTTTTGTTGCCTTCAAAATTGCAGCCATGGTGATTTGAAAATTGCAACCTACTACATAGCAATGTTGATTTGAATTTGATTATTTGTTTAGCCGCTGATCTATTTGCACTACACTTTTTGGGACACTGTGAACTAAGAGTACATTCAGTCAATTTGTTTTTGTAAACAGACTATGTAACTTGCAGTGATCATCCGGCAAAGACAGCTCATCTGACAACATTCGGCATTGCACCACTTTCTCATCACTTCGCTTGTCAAAAGTGAAATCTGAAAGTAATGTCTTTCTGTTTTATGAGAGTTCAAACAACACCCTCCTGTCAAAACAATTAATGTACACACACTATAAGTTTTAGAATGAAGACTTTCAATGTAAACACGAGATATTCCTATTGTGTTGAACATGCAAGACGCCACAATGTTGGCATTCATAGCTTATGGCAACTAACAATGGATGGACCAAATGTATATTGGAAGCTGTCTGAGACACTGTCTAGGGAGTTGGAAGAGGAGATTGGCTCCAAACTGTGGTCCATATGTGTACACAAACATAAAAGCCGGCAGCATCATACCCCTCTGAGACATTGAACAAACTCTTAAACATAGTTGTCTTTACTTTTACTGCATTTTAAGGTCTCCCTAGTCTGACGTGATTATGCAAAAGGATCTGTTTCCCATCGCAGATGGACAGAAAATGTTGCAGTCCTAGAAAGAAGAAAAAAATTTAGACGATGAGGACACCACTGTAGCCTTTTCTCAGAAGATTTCAACGAGCAAGCAAATCACCAAAGATGCTGCCCTTGTCAATATAAGATTTTTTGTACAAAGGCCTTCCTTGTTCCAGCTGTGTCAAAGCTGCTGCATGAATGCCTCCTGTAATCCACTATGCTGAGAAAAACAAACAAACAAAAAAAAAAACAGTATGGCTGGATCAAAAGATGATTAGAGAATCCACACTTTTGGAAAAACTAAACAAAACTGGATCTTCAAACCCCTAGCAACAAAAGTGAGTACATCCCTAAAGTAAAACTATCCAAATTGAGCACAGTTAGTCATTTTCTCCTCCCCAGTGTCATGTGACTCGTTAGTGTTACAAGGTCTTAGGTATGAATAGAGAGCAGGTGTGTTAAATGTGGTATTACAGCTCTCACACTCTCTCATACTGATCAGTGATGGATGGTGCCATGATGGAAAAAAACTGTAAAGTGACAAAAATGAAGACAAACAATACACAAACCAAAAGTTAGAAATATACTTAGTGTTGGGAAACAGTAACCACACTGTACAATAAATCACAATCAAATGATAATACGGAAGAGACACAGATGAGTCCAACAAAACAAGCGCATAGGGGTAAGCAATGTAATCAATCATCTGACACCAGCAACTGCTACAGCTGTCCTGAAAAATATACTGATTGTGATTGTAATGGCATACATATTTAGAATAATGAAAACAATTGAGTAATTGCATGAGTACGCAATTTATTGACATGATTTACATCCATTCACTCAAAATACCATTGCAATTTGATTATATTTGATTATATTGGATAATGCTGATTTTCCATTTTATTTTGTTACATTTTGCTTAAACTTAGTTTTGGAAAGCACACTATATGACCATCAGACGTCTCAAATGCAAATTTTCAATTGCAATCTTCATTATTTGCAGCCATTTTCACTGAAGCAACCCACTTTTTTTTCTACTGGATTTTGACTGATTTTGCAAGGTCTACAGAATATTCTGTTCTATTGCTATAAAAACATGGAACCTACCAAAAGAAAGATTAGAGTATCTTCTTTCATCAAGAAAAAAAAAATATTTCTACCTGTTTTCGTTTTGCAGCAATTAGCATTAGAATATAGCTTAGTTTCATCATTTACAAATCTGTTTAAAACACTGTGGAAAAGAGCCTTTTGCAACATGGCCCTGGTTGATCTCTTATACGCTGTTATTTTTGTATAAATTACCTTTGCTTTAAGCATTTTCTTCAGTTCAGAGGCTGCTCATAGCCTTCTGTATGCTCTTGCATAAAAAAAAACATTAAATTTGGGACCATGGCAATATTTAAAATAAAAAATTTTTAATACATTTTTGGGAGCAAATTTGTTCAAATCAGTTCACAATGGTTGGCATTTCCTTTCCGCCACTTTCTTTTCGGAGTCTGAAACTAATGTTTTTCTCTTTCCATCTTGGCCTATAGTAGAATGAAAAAAAAGCTCTTGTATGACTTTTAAACAGCTGGGGTCACATAATCTGTTATAGATGGTGGCCGACATCCGCAATTTTTCACATAGCAAATGATAGGAGTAAAATAATGTGATCCAACGGTGAGTGAGTTTCGCCGCACATGCCTCGAAAGATGGCGAGATAGGGGACGGGGACAGGGGACAGAGGGCAGAGAGAGAAAAACAGGATAGTGCAATTAGGGCAGTAATTACAAAACAAGGCTTATAACCGTTAGTCATTGTATAAACAATAATTACGGTGATTAGCAATAATGATGCAGGTACATATTTAACAACTATTAATGGCATAGGCTACTCCTAAATACTTATCACAACTGTACAATCATGGGCGCAGTTGGCAATGGGGCCAGGGGAGACACATCCCCCTTGGTTTCATAAAGACCACGATCCGTCCCCTCCACTGTCGCCACACGACAGCCAAAATCTCCGGTAAAACAGAACATTCCTCTACTACAAGTATGGAACCTGAACAGTGTATGTACTACAACTGCTGATGCGTTTATGTCACACAAAATAATGTTGGAACTTGTACCTCTCTGAGTCAGGATGTTAATCATCCCTCTTCCTAAAGTCGGCTCTCCAACTCAGCAAGCCAGAGTAGAACATATGCTATCTGCTAATCATGAAAACATTATAGTTATATGTTTTGTTGCACATTTATAAGGCTGCAAAGCGCTGAGCACACACAACTCTGGCGTGACAGTGGTTTGAGCTCTAAAATCCGGCTTTCATTTGAATATAACTTCACGGTACACGCGAGTCTTACCACGCTGTAAAGAATTAGGTGTTTGCTAAACGTGAACGACAGAAGGGACAACATTCAGCCGATGTTTATAACTTTTCTCCCCTTACTAAGCCATAGCTGAATTAAAATATACATACTTTAACATAGCATGTGGAAATTGGTACATCATTGTTTTTATTTCAACCAACAGCAAATTTTTTTACAGTGTAGGGTTTGTGATCACTAACCAGGGTGATGTCCTAATAAGTAACAAGTAGCCCCGCAATGCCTGCTATAGGAATTAAGGGGGTAAATGAAGAAACAAAAAATGATCACAGCATTTTGTCAAAAACAAACACTGGACAATCACATCCTATGCCTGTTGCCGAGTTGTGGCATTTAATAGTTCGTAATGTTGAGTATAGTACTAGTCACAACTATAAAAGAGTGAGAATCTACACAAATAAATTGCTATTTGCTCGTAATAATACTACTTTTGTTATTTAAAATCTGAATTTCATGTACATTTTACATAATTATTTTTATTTATTTAAATTTGTTGTTTATAATTAAATTTTACTTGAATTTAGTTGCTGCGTCCTTAGGAACCATGGTCATGTTCTACACAGTAAATCGGTCAGTGTTAAATTTCCATTGTTCGATCAAATATGCTGTAAGCAGTGTGATTTTAACAATGTTAGGATAAAAAGTTACACTGTCAGAGTAAATTTCCCTGAGTGTTGGGGTGGAAGTTGGGTGTAACCTGAATAGCAATACTTTGAGTGTTAAATTGACCACACCCTCAATTCTGGTCATGGAGAAACTTTCCAATTTTCTAGCGCACTGTCGACATTTCAATAGCGACACATCCAGTTGTTGTTTTCGGGGTGGCGTGGGTCAGTGGTAGCATGGTCGTCTCACAACCCTGAGAGCTTGCGTTCTATCCCAGGCCAGTGTGACTATGTCAAAGTATCCTTGAGCAAGATACTGAACCCCCAGTTACTCCTGATGCCATCAACAGTAGTCAAAATGTTAAGCGCTTTGAGGGACTTGTAAGGAGGAAAAACACGATATAAATGAAGTACCGTTAACAGAGTTAAGTGGAGTTTGGTAGAATTAAATGTTTAATAATGACACGAGTATAGAGTACTTTCAACGCTACTCAATGTTTACCAGTGTAGATTTTTAACACTATACAGTGTTGGAGTAACACTGGTTAAGTGTGAAAAAGCAGCACTTTGAAAAGTGTCAGATTAACACTCATTGGTGTGGACACATATAAACACTTTTCTAGTGTAAGATTTGACACTCTCAGTGTTAATCATTGGCAATTTTGCTGTGTACAGGAGAAAGAAAAAGAAGGAAGGAAAAAGGCTTTTAACATTACAAGATAAAAGAATAAGACTTTACAAGAGCTGTAACTATGATGTTGTTATAAGTAGTTTAAGTGTACTATCAACAGGACAATTGCTGACTTACAAATGTACTCTTTACACAGCCAAAAGTAATGTTGTAGCACACAGTAAATTCTGTAGAGTAAATTTGACTATTTAGAGTGGGACCAAATAGACTCAGTTTTAGAGTAATATTTACACTTGCAAGTGAGTAAAATAAAGAATTGAAAAAAAAAGAAGAAGAAAATCACTCAAAGATGGAGGAACAAACTCACAACCTTCAGCTTGGGAGACAGCCTATCTACTCCCTGAGCCACGCAGCTCCTGCTTTTGTGTTACTATATCGCTCATTGCAGCTGGAATCTTCATAACTCCAAGAGACCAAAAACATTGTTCTGGTCTCCTTTTGGAGATAAGCAAGCAGTAGGAGGAGCATAGCTCAGGTGGTAGTGTGGCAGTCTCCTAAAATGAAGGTCGTCAGTTCGTTCCTCAACCCTTGATTGACTTTTATTTATTATTATTTTTAATTCTTTATTTTACTCTCTTCCAAGTGTAAATATTATCCTACTCTAAAACCGAGTCTATTTGGTCCTACTCTAAATAGAGTCAAATTTACTATAAATAGAGTCACATTTACTCTACAGAATTTACTGTGCAGTGTTGTTGTCTGTGGCACTGCAAGCAGGAGCACCAACTACATGGGCTGAGGAGAGTGACAGAGTGGTTGATGCAGTGTATGGTGTACAGTATGAATGTGAGCATGGATAGATAAGGTGGCCCAATGCATTATAGATCACCTGACAACTAGACCTATGGCATTTTAAGTTAGAGGTATGATCAGGAGAAACCTGAGTCAACCATGACTATAATTTTGGACCAATTGGAGAGATTATAATCCTAGACAATAATCCTAGTTTAGGGTCACAAAAGTGTGCACATATTTTCTCAACATGAAATAGCGGCGAAAAATTACACATTTTAAATGTTGCACCGGTAGAAAAAACAACAACAAAAGCAGTCTTTGACACTTGTATGTGTGAGCCCAATGAAAATTCTTGATCTAACGGTTAGGGTTAGCAAGAGAGCGGCATCTTTATTTTCACGGCGAGCAAAGTCTAGTTTACCGTGTTTGGGAATTTGGCAAACTGCGCTCTGCCTTTGTCGGCAATGCGGCGTACCAAGGGCATTTTCTATTACACGCCCTGTCACACCTGACAATTTAGTGACAGAAAGTACACTACACTTTAGACAAGCAGGTCTAAATTGTGGCGCAAGTGGTGTTATGTGATTTTGGTGAATTTCTTCATGGCGCAGGCAGACATCATAATCTATATTTTAAAACACCCCTCTGGGCCACGGCACAGCTATGCAAGGAGGGTGGCGGGTGTCACGGACACAAACGATCGGGGTGGAAGACAGTCTCTGCGTCACAACGTTGTTCTGCAGATAGCCCTAGACAGCTTTACATGATCCGCAATTGGAGGTCTGCTTGCAGTTTCTTATAGACTAGTGCTGTCCTTAACAACTTAAAAAAAAAAAATCTAGTATCCTATCGATTATTCCATTGAATAATCGATTAAATATATTGTAGCTTCATTCTTGATAATGCTACTAGCGAATGTTAATCTAGCTATTGGTATTGCGAAGTGACTTTGTTTTTAAGGTCCGCCAACGTCCGCACTTGCAAACTCCTGTGTGTCCGTTGTTAAGTGCATTGTGGCCGTCCGTCCGTCCTCTTCCGCTTATCCGGGGTCGGGTCGCGGGGGCAGCAGCTTTAGCAGGGAAGCCCAGACTTCCCCCTCCCCAGCCACTTCAGCCAGCTCATCCGACGGGACCCCAAGGCGTTCCCAGGACAGCCGAGAGACATAGTCTCTCCAGCGTGTCCTGGGTCGTCCCCGGGGCCTCCTGCCGGTAGGACATGCCCGGAACACCTCCCCAGGGAGGCGTCCAGGAGGCATCCGAACCAGATGCCCGAGCCACCTCAACTGGTTCCTCTCAACGTGGAGGAGCAGCGACTCGACGCTGAGTCCCTCTCGGATGACCGAGCTTCTCACCCTATCTCTAAGGGAGAGCCCGGCTACCCTGCGGAGGAAACTCATTTCGGCCGCTTGTATCCGGGATCTTGTTCTTTCGGTCACGACCCACAGCTCGTGACCATAGGTGAGGGTAGGAACGTAGATCGACCGGTAAATCGAGAGCTTTGCCTTTCGGCTCAGCTCCTTCTTCACCACAACGGACCGATACAGCGTCCGCATCACTGCAGACGCTGCACCGATCCGCCTGTCGATCTCCCGCTCTAACCTACCCTCACTCGTGAACAAGACCCCAAGATACTTGAACTCCTCCACTTGGGGCAGGACCTCCTCCCCGACCCGGAGAGGGCACTCCACCCTTTTCCGACTGAGGACCATGGTCTCGGATTTGGAGGTGCTGATCCTCATCCCAACCGCTTCACACTCGGCTGCGAACCGCTCCAGTGAGAGCTGGAGGTCACGGCTTGATGAAGCCAACAGCACCACATCATCTGCAAAAAGCAGAGATGCAATGCTGAGGCCACCAAACCGGACCCCCTCAACGCCTCGGCTACGCCTAGAAATTCTGTCCATAAAAGTTATGAACAGAATCGGTGACAAAGGGCAACCTTGGCGGAGTCCAACCCTCACCGGAAACAAATTCGACTTACTGCCGGCAATGCGGACCAGACTCTGACATCGGTCGTACAGGGACCGAATATCAGGGGGCTTGGTAACCCATACTCCCGAAGCACCCCCTACAGAACTCCCCGAGGGACACGGTCAAACGCCTTCTCCAAGTCCACAAAGCACATGTGGACTGGTTGGGCGAATTCCCACGCACCCTCGAGGACCCTGCTGAGGGTGTAGAGCTGGTCCACTGTTCCACGGCCGGGACGAAAACCACACTGCTCCTCCTGGATCCGAGATTCGACCTCCCGACGGACCCTCCTCTCCAGCACCCCTGAATAGACCTTACCTGGGAGGCTGAGGAGTGTGATCCCTCTAAAGTTGGAACACACCTTCCGGTCCCCCTTCTTAAAAAGGGGAACCACCACCCCGGTCTGCCAATCCAGAGGCACCGTCCCCGATGTCCACGCGATGCTGCAGAGACGTGTCAACCACGACAGCCCCACAACATCCAGAGCCTTTAGGAACTCCGGGCGGATCTCATCCACCCCCGAGGCCCTGCCACCGAGAAGCTTTCAAACCACCTCGGCGACTTCGACCCCAGAGATAGGGGGGCCCACCTCAGAGTCCCCAGAAGTACTCTCCCCACCGGTTCACGACGTCCCGAGTCGAGGTCAACAGCACTCCGTCTCCACTATACACAGTGTTAACGGTGCACTGCTTTCCTCTCCTGAGACGCCGGATGGAGGACCAGAATTTCCTCGAAGCCGTCCGGAAGTCGTTTTCCATGGCCTCACCGAACTCCTCCCATGTCCGAGTTTTTGCCTCAGCGACCACCAAAGCCGCATTCCGCTTGGCCAGCCGGTACCCGTCAGCAGCCTCCGGAGTCCCACAGGCCAAAAAGGCCCGATAGGACTCCTTCTTCAGCTTGACGGCATCCCTTACCGCTGGTGTCCACCAGCGGGTTCGAGGATTGCCGCCATGACAGGCACCAACCACCTTACGGCCACAGCTCCGATCGGCCGCCTCAACAATTGAAGCGCGGAACATGGTCCACTCGGACTCAATGTCCCCCGCCTCCCCCGGGACAACAGAGAAGCTCTGCCGGAGATGGGCGTTGAAACTCTTTCTGACAGGGGATTCTGCCAGACGTTCCCAGCAGACCCTCACAGTACATTTGGGCCTGCCTGGTCGGACCGGCATCTTACCCCGCCATCGGAGCCAACACACCACCAGGTGGTGATCAGTTGACAGCTCCGTCCCTCTCTTAACCCGAGTGTCCAACACATACGGCCACAAGTCCGTTGACATGACTACAAAGTCGATCATCGAACTACGGCCTAGGGCAGAGGTGGGCAATCTCGGTCCTCGAGGGCCGGAGTCCTGCAGGTTTTGTAGGTTTCTCACTTCCAACACAAGCTGATTCCAATCAACAGGATCGTTATCAGGTTTATGCAGAGCTTGCTGATGAGCTGATCATATATCAGCTGTGTTGGAGAAGGGCAACACGCAAAACCTGCAGGACTGCGGCCCTCGATGCCCACCTCTGGCCTAGGGTGTCCTGGTGCCAGGTGCACATATGGACACTCTTGTGCTTGAACATGGTGTTCGTTATGGACAGTCCGTGGCGAGCACAGAAGTCCAATAACAAAACACCACTCGGGTTTCGATCGGGGGGGCCATTCCTCCCAATCACACCCCTCCAGGTATCACTGTCATTACCCACGTGAGCGTTGAAGTCCCCCAGTAGAACGAGGGAGTCCCCAGGGGGTGCGCTCTCCAGCACACCCTCCAAGGACTCCAGAAAGGGTGGGTACTCTGAGCTGCTGTTCGGTGCATAAGCACAAACAACAGTCATGACCTGTCCCCCCACCCGAAGGCGGAGGGAGGCTACCCTCTCATTCACCGGGGTAAACCCCAACGTACAGGCGGCTAGCTGGGGGGCAATGAGTATGCCCACACCTGCTCTGCGCCTCTCACCGTGGGCAACTCCAGAGTGGAAGAGGGTCCAGCCCCTCTCGAGAGGATTGGTACCAGAACCCAAGCCGTGTGTGGAGGTGAGTCCGACTATATCTAGTCGGAACTTCTCAGCCTCGCACACCAGCTCGAGCTCCTTCCCTGTCAGAGAGGTGACATTCCATGTCCCCAGAGCTAGCTTCAGTAGCCGGGGGTCAGACCGCCAAGGCCCCCGCCTTTGGCTGCCACCCAACTCACTGCGCACCCGACCCCTTTGGCCCCTTCCACCGGTGGTGAGCCCATGGGAAGGGAGACCCATGTTGCCTTTTCGGGCTGTGCCCGGCCGGTCCCCATGGGTATAGGCCCGGCCACCAAACGCTCGCCTTCGAGCCCCACCTCCAGGCTTAGCTCCAGAGGGGGGCCCCGGTGACCCGCGTCCGGGCAAGGGAAACGAAGATCCAAGGTTTGTGTTCGTCATTGGGGTCGTTTGAGCCATGCTTTGTCTGGTCCCTCACCTAGGACCTGTTTGCCTTGGGTGGCCCTACCAGGGGCATGAAGCCCCGGACAACATAGCTCCCAGGCTCATTGGGACACGCAAACCCCTCCACCACGATAAGGTGATGACTCACGGAGGGGGGCATTGTGTTGCATTGTGGCCAACTGGGTTAATTTGGCACACTTTGGTGGTAAAACTGTAGTATTAGTCGTTATGGCAAATGCTGGATGGCTTAGCCTGCACGCTACTTGAAGGAGTGAAAAAAATAATTTGAAGAATGAGTCTTGCTTTATGTTTAACATAGTCGATACTGCTTAGGGTTGTTGCTGACGCACATATGTGTTGGGCCGCCATCTTACATGTGTTTGGCTCCAATAAATTCATTCGAACTCTTATTTTTTTTGCGATTTTGACGCGGATTATTTTGTTACAAACATCACACATGCAGCGATGCTAATTTTCTCCCTTTTCGGTCTAAAGAGACCACAAACAAACCCTAGGAAGCATCTTAGTATTGTTTGGCTGAATGCCATTTGAATTCCGTCGGCAATAAGTGTCCGTGCGGAAATACAAAATGTTGGTTCTGGCAAATTCCAGGTGCCGTAAATATGTTTTGAAAAATTATTAAAATAGCTTTGACGCATGCATTTTCGCTTTGAGCAATTTTTGTGGTCGACCCAAATGACTTAGTCAACATTTTTTCCAACCCTAATATAGATATACTTTGCGCACTTTGATCTTGGGCACGTGCCTCTTTTCTACTGAATTGAAAGGGAATGAGTGGCGCCACTTTCTTTGACCTGTTAACAAGTCGGCTGTGTTCACTCCAATAATGGCGCAAACCCAACTTTCTAACTGCACCCATCTACAAAAATACTGAAAGAAAGAAAACTCCACACATACGCACAGTTAGACCGCACTTTGCACTAGACTTGTGCTGGCCATGAAAATAGCGACCCCTGTCTTGTTATCCTGGCAGCCACAGACTATAATTTTGTCTTTAACTCATGCACTCCCAGCCATTTTCACTGAAGCAACCTCCTTTGCTCCCGGCTGTTTTCCTGGATTTTGACAGATTTTGCAAGGCCCACAGAATGTTGTGTTCTATTGCTAAAAAACATGGAACCTACCAAAAGAAAGATTAGAGTCCCTTCCTTGATCAGGAAAAAATATATATTTATAAACAACAACTAAAAAATAAATATATTTGTATCTGTTTCCGTTTTGCAGCAATTAGCATCAGAATATTGCTATGTTTCATCATTATTCACCAATCTGTTAAAAACATTGGGGAAAAGAGCTTGTTGCAACATGGCCCTGGTTGATCTCTTACACTCTGCAGCCACCTGCTGGCCGTTTTTTGTAATAACTACAATTGCTTTAAGCGATCTATTGTATTCTCTTCTCTAGCATAAAAAAAAAAAAACATTCAAGTGTATAAATAAGATTTTGGGACCATGGCAACATTTAATGAGTTAATCTGAGTTTAATTTTAAGAAAATTATTTTAAAATGATTTAAGAAAATTTTATTAAATTTGTTTTCAATAAATAAAATCTGCAAAACAGCAGAGTTAGCCGCATGTTTTCTAAAAAATACTGCTCATGAAAACTGAACAGTACCAATTTAAACGCAACTTTTACTCAAAAGCAGTCTTAATTACTGATACTAACAAACTGTGATGTGATGAGTAGTGTAAACCAGTTAAAGGCAGTTCCTTTAATGCAAAAAAAATTATGTCATCCATTCTGTCGAAGCCTGCTAAGACCTAACGTGACAAGTACAGCGATAGTAACTCTGTCAGAGGAGACAAGAAGGTCGTTAGTAACCTTGATTAGTGCTGTCTCAGTATAATGATGCGCTGTAAATCCTGACTCAAAGTCCTCAAATTGTTTTGTAGAAAGAAGTTGAAAGTTTGCGACTGCTTTTGAGAAAATCCTGGACAGAAAATAAAGACTGGTTGTCAGTTTATAATTGGCAAACGACATCGAGATCAAGAGTGACCTTATTTTTTTTCAATTACACAAATTTAAATGTCTGTGCTCTGTCAATAAAGACATATTGATTACATTAAGGACAAGGGAAGTCAACCAGCGGTAGGGATCCTTAAGTAGACGAGAAGGGACTGGGTCGAATAAGCAAATTGACGATTTTGAAATGAAATACCGTGGAGGCCCAATCTGAAGGACTAATCGGACAAAAGTCTGCATTAGTCCTTTTAACTTCCTCCAATGACGCCAGGTTTGGTGCAATTGATGAGGTAATCACATTTATATCTTATGATCTTAGGATCTTATGATTAATGATGCACAGATTAAAAAACCACGGCAGGGTTTTTACTTTCTGGAGCTGGATTTGCCACCTCTGATTGATGCACCATAAATGACACATTGTTAATGGCAAATCAAGAGTATCTTCTAGATGCTGATTATGTATTTTTAGGGACGTAAGAGAATTGTGAGTGTTGTTCAAAATCGAACACAACCTTGTCTGTCTTGTAAAGTCACTCATGGATTTCTGACTTAAAGGCCATTACCGTATTTCACCGGAGCTTCTAATGGCTCTGCTATTAAACTATATCCATCACTGTGTTTTCGAGAGCTCTGTGTTTCAAGCACCAAAGCCATTGTACTCACTCACACTTTCTACCATCTCATCCCTTGGCCTGCAGGGATCTTGGCATCATGTTGAGCCAATTGTGCCGCACTGCAGTGATCCAGAAAACCCACGCAGCCCAACATTCTGGCCTGCGTGACCTGGCAATCCGTGTAACAGCAGTGTTCGCAATCGATTGAGGGCTTTGTAGCCCCCAGTCAAGTCCCGTCTGGAAAAGCTGCCCGCTGCGCCATTCAGAAGCAAAGAACACCAAGCTTGTTATTTTTCACTCGATACATATGGATGGCAAAAAATGTTGTTGTATGAGAGGAGTACTAGCCTTCAATTAGGATACATCTTGTTATTTCTCAGATCCTAAATTCTGTTGTTGCATCAGTGGGCATAATTTGATTGTACACTGCAGGAGAAGCAGCAGCATCTGTGAGAAATGTTAAAAAGGATTTAAGAACATAAGAAGAGCATACAGACTTGTGCAAAATGTACCAATATAGTGACTGGCCTGGGTGTAAACAAAGTCAAAAAAAAAAGCTGTGGATAAGTGTTGTGTAATTGTTTTAATGTTGGGGTAGCTTTATATGGAGGACCTGCTAAAATAACAAATAAATAAATGATTAAATAAATAAAAGTGAAAATTAAAAAACGGATATAAAAAATATTGTTTGTATTTATTGATTGATATTTAATTCTATTTATATATTTATTTTTGTATTTATCTTGACATTTATTTAAATTTTTTGAATCATGTTTTTTATTTTGTATGTATATATATATATATATATATAGTATAATATATAGTTGTTTTTATTTCCCTTTATATTTATTTTTTGTAATAAATTTTTGAATTAGATATTTTTTTATCCGTTTTTAATTTCACATTTATTTAACAATTTATTTATTTTTAATTTTGGCAGTTTTGGTCCTCCTTAGCTTTAGTTGTCCATGCTCGACCAAATTGTCTGGCTAGTGCCACATGTTTCTTGGGAGCTCGACTGTGCCTTGTGGTAGTTTGGCGCCCCTTAACTAGTTTCTATTTTCTATAAAAATGTATCCTGTTCTATATGATGGGAAGCTCTGACTTATCCCAGCTGACTTGCTTGACTGCACTACCATGCTCCATCCGCACTGCCAATGGTCAATTGGCAGATCTATTGGTGTGCACGTCTAAAAAAACCACTTCATTACACTGACATTTAGTGGTACAGATCATCATTAATCCACGGTCGGTTTGAATCAAGCCCCACGGTGCGAATCACGCACGATCCGCGGATTGGTTGGTGGAAAAAAACAATACAAAGTGCACATTCACAGTCGACACCATTCAGACATGTCAAGGAAGTTGAAACTCATATTCAATCGCTAATTAAAGGACGATAAGAAACCGTTAATGAATTAAGCCGTCATTGTAAGCGGCTAGCAGTAAGCTGTTAGCATTACTTACGAGTGCCTGTGACTGGTAGCTGTAAATGAGTACCTGGCTTACTTGAATTATTTTTTCAATATTCTGGACCAAGGCCACTTTGTAATTCACTCTCTTTAAAGCAAGGGAATGTACCCTAAATTGCACTGCGAGGTGTTTTCATTATTATTATTATTATTTAAAAAAAAGATAAATAGAACTTATTCATTTATTTTACAAGACAATTTTTCCCATTAAATAAAATAACCAACAATAAAACATTTAACTAAAAATGTCAAATATAACCGTTTAGATTTTAGGAACACAGCTTGTAAGCCATTAATACTTTATTTTACACATGGACCATTTATGAAATAAGATGTTTCTGCCTCATAATGCACTTAAAGAGTATTCTATATTTTATTTTAAAACTGGTTCAGATGATGAATGTATCAAGAAAATGTTCAATGGGGAAAAATGCTGTTTTTATTTTATATATAAATATATATATATATTATGGGTGTCAAAATTACCGCGTTCTTATCTCGTTAACTGAAAAGTGCCTTTAACGGCAATATAAAAAAATAAATAACGCTCGATTAACGACCGTCACGTATATGGGAAAGCCTCAACTAAGGAGCCATTTGGACTGTGTAGCACATCCACCCGTTCCCTGCTTTGAAAGAACGCACTCGGTTAGCCGTTAGCAACGAGCTAACCGTTGCTCCGAGCGGTGCATGCCCATGAGAGCCAAGAGCTGAATGGACGCTGTCTTGTCACTTGGAGTGACCCCAAGCCATTTGATCTTTAGTTGTGAAGCATGTTTTACCCAGCAACTCCACATATAAATATAAATATAAATTGAGATATAAAATGTTTGATTAATGTGCGATTAATCATCAGTTAATTGTTGAAGCTATGTGATTAATTACAATGATGAATGTTTCTAGAGAGGAACATAGTGTGGTGTTAAGCACAATTGAAATTTAAAATAGTTGATTATCTAAAAAGGAAAACCAGCAGTCCAGAATCAATCAGAAATTATTAACTCATTCACTTCCAGCCATTTTCGCTGAAGCAACCCCCTTCGCTCCCGGCAGTTTTACTGGATTTTGACTGATTTTGCAAGGCCCACAGAATATTCTGTTCTATTGCTATAAAAACATGGAACATACCAAAAAAAGATTAGTGTCTCTTCTTTCATCAGGAAAAAATGTATATTTCTATCTGTTTCTTTTTTGCAATTAGCATTATAGTATAGCTAGCTGAGTTTCATCATTATTCACAAATCTGTTGAAAACACTGGGGGAAAAAAGCCTTTTTGCAACTTGGCCCTCGCTAATTTCTTATACTCTGCTGCTACCAGCTGGCCATTTTCTGTAATAACTATCATTGCTTTAAGAGGCTGCATCAAAGCCCTCTGTATACTCTAGCAGAAAAAAAAACATAAAAAATGTATAAATAAGTTTTTGGGAACATGGTAATATTTAAAATAGAACGTTTTTATACGTTTTTGGGAGCAAATGAGTTAAATGTGTTTTTTTTAATGGGGGAAGGGTGTATGGGATTTTACGATAATCTTCCATGTTTAGGGACTATACTCCTATAAACCAGTCTTCAGAAATTAGTTATAGCGAAAGCTCAACCAACCATGTCTGAACTAAGATGTTATACGCCAGCATATCTTATATCATCTCTTCTCACTGCTTCACTGTTGCTGCCTTGTTGCATCGCTACTAGTGGCGTGTACCCACATAGTAAATGAACATATTTGTGCACCATAGGTGGGCTCTTTCTGGCAAGTGCAGCACATTAACTCTGATGACTTAAGTCAATGGTGGTATAGATTGAAGCTGCGTAGCTGTTTCTCTCATCTCATTGTCACTTTGAGCCTGTGCTCTATTTTAGAACAGCCCCCCCAAGTCTTACTGCCGAGTCGGTAACAGAAAGCCCATGAATATCAGATGTAGCCCCCAGCTTCTGGAGTCCTACCAAGACCGTCGCGCGAGCAACACTTAAAGATCCCTCTTCTTCCTCTCACTCACTCTGCTTTCGAACGGCATCTATTTAAACCCCCCTGCTGTAACAAGCACTTTTATGATCATCAAACAGATGTCAGGCACAGGCGGTATATGTGAGGTGTGTGGGTCCACCGGGAAGGTGAAAAACGCTCATTCTCTGCAGCAAGTAGCAGCACAAGGCCAACGCAATGCAGTAGTTAAGGTTTTGCCTTCATTCAGCTCCCCCAGTAACAAGAGTAATTTAGTTTAATGGCTGCACTGGTGGCAGTGGTTTCATATAGTGTAGCGTGGCCCACTTTGAAGACAAGTGCTCAGCAATAGATTCAACAGCTCTGGGCTCAGGTGGAGGGAGGACACAGTAGTAGAAGCACTTAATGCATATTAACATCTCACACCATGTGTGCAATACTGACAGTGAAGAGCCTCAAACTGACAGTGAAGAGCCTCAAAGCTTTCTATGGTCCATTTGTCATGTAACATGTCAACAGTTTGGGACTGTAACAAATAATTGGAATGGGTTAGCAATGTAAAATCAATATTAATTTAAGTAATGTTTTATTGTGGTAGTAGTTTACAATTGTGTAGTGCAGCACTACATACTGATAGGTCCATGCATCCATTTTCTATTCTGTTTGTCCTCATTAGTATCCTGAAGTCACCAGCCAATCACGGGGCACATATAGACAAATATTCACATTCACATCTAAGGGCCATTTTGAAGTCTAACCTTTTAAAGTTCAACCTATTATCCATAGGTGCTTTATAATCTCCCCCTTTATAAGGTGAAAGATACGGAAGAGGATCAGGGCCAGTGAAGAGAGAAAAAAGTTTGGCAGGATTCTCAGAATTCATACTTAAAAGTCAGAATTCTGAGAATAAACTGAGAATTCTTACTTTAAAGTCAGAATTCTGAGATTAAAGTCAGAATTCTCACTTAAAAAAATTATATTACTATAATATTCAATAGTGACAGCACTACATAAATGTGCACACAAGTGGTGATGTGTCAGTTCAGAATTAACCAATCCCATTCATATCCGTGTTAAACTTGAAACGACTGTCAGCAAACACCTGCCACCATTTAATGTGCCTCTGATTAAATTTGTATATTTTGGTATGCTTTTCCGAATATATATATATATATATATATATATATATATATATATATATATATATATATATATATATATATATATATAGGCTTTCAAGTGGAAGTCTAAAGGTTTAGTGCTAACACTGACTTATTACGACATAAAGCTAAGCAACTCTCTGTAATCTTTTTTCCTTTTCTTTTTGCAACTAAACAGACTGACTCAACCATAATGAATCCTTAAATAGACAGTGTATAGATTTTTTTTTGTACCACCTGTTCAATCATTCAAAACACTGTTAATTTCAATTCCATCAAATTTTTATTGCGTTTTGAGAGTACAGTGGTTTTAATGTCTGCCTCAATATCGAAAAGTTCTGTATTTGAATCGCAACTCAGCCTTTCTTGTGTGGAATTTGCATTTTGTCAGTGCGCTTGTGGAGGTTTTCTGCAGATGAAAGCTGTTAAAAAGCTTTGTTCAGTGATAACAAACATATATTGTACTTGCGTATTTCTCTGGCTGTCAACAGCCTTCTTTCATTGCTTCAGTTCAGGTTTTTTTTTTTTTTTTGTGCTGTCATCACCAAGGCTGACATTTGTGTCTGGAGCCCTGCATGCTGAAAGCTGCATGCCAATGTAGACTCATGCAGCCAACCCTGACAGTTGCTTTTGACAGACAGCAGCGTGCGGTTGTTCGTGCCTGTGCATGGAATAGAAACAAGGTGTGCCAGCTTGGTTTATTTTTCATGCCCAACATGGTCACCTCATTCGAATCCAAATGCATTAAGTTAGACAAACTGAATAGAGAGCTCAACTCATGTAATAGTTTAGAAATTATACAGTTTTTTAAATTTTTTATTAAATCGTTTCAGTAAGGTTATGTTGTTTAGGATGTTGGGCAAGTACCGATACCAGGTGTCGGTATCGGGCCGATACCAGGCCACATTTCATGGTATCGGTACTCACGGCGGCTACCGATACTGGTATCGGCCCCCGCTCTTGTGGCCATTTTTCGGTCTGGAACTGTCAGAAAGACTGGGGGGAAGGAAAGTTTTGTTCCGTCTCGTTCGTTTCCTGTATGTCTCCTTATGAGGTAACACTTGTTCATTTCATTACTTCCGGCAGCGCCTTTTCGGTGTGTGATACTGAGAATATGTAAGTACTCTTGTTGTGACTAATATCACCCTATATCTGGGGTTCATATATGTTTGTAGCTCATGTAACTTCAGCGTGTTTAATTGCCTCGTTTACGTTTGCCATGTGCTTTATTGCCTCATGAACGTCTTCAAGCTGCGGTGCTAAAAATAGAATGGTGTCGTTTACGGCCCTCGCAGACGCTAATTATAGATCTTATACATACTACATTATATTTGTAATGTGTCTTTCTGATGATGATGAACGGAGAACGTGAAACAGGAAACGGAACTACAGAGCAGCCTTCCAAATTAAAACCATGAATTTCAAAACAAGATATAATTAAACATCACACACTGAATAGCTTGAGGAATACTTAGCATGGTAGATATTACTAAATTGCTTGAAGCCCTGTTGTAGTGAATTGAATTATTTGCACTTCACTGTATTCCTTAAAAATAAGTTGTACAAACACATATTTTGATTGGGACTTTTTTTTCTGGACACTGTTTTGTCTGTTTCACCTTATTTCCTTATGTCCTGTGGTCAATAATGACTTTAGGCCTGTGGCTCTAACTTCCATTGTTATGAAGTGTTTCGAGAGGCTGATGGTGACTCGACTCAGGGGGGAGGTGGATGCACACTTAGACTCCCTTCAGTTTGCCTACAAGCGGGGTCGCGGCACTGACGATGCTATCAACAGCATCTCACATCTGGTCAGCAAACATCTGGACGTCCCTAAAGCTTATGCACGTGTGTTGTTCGTTGACTTTAGCTCAGCGTTCAAGACAATGCAGCCGCACCTGCTTTTGGGTAAACTGAAGGAGATGAATGTGAACCCATACATCTCGAGGTGGTATCACTCCTTCCTGACACAGCGCACACAGCAAGTCAGGGTCAACAGCTCCCTCTCGGAACCCAAATTGATAAGCACAGGCGCCCCACAGGGCTGCGTCAGCTCCCCGGTCCTCTTCACATTGTACACAAATGATTGTGTGACATCACACCCAGAGAACTTTACCATTAAGTTCTCTGATGACACAGCTATCATCAGCTTGCTGTAGGCCGGCGGTAGCCCACTGGACTATTTCTCAGAAATAGAGAAATTTGTCCAGTGGTGTGACCGGAATCATCTTGTGCTCAATGTGGGGAAGACAGAGGAGGTGATATTTGATCCAAAAACTGTTGGTGACCACAGGCCAGTCGTCATTAAAGGCAATCACATCAGCCAGGTGGGTTCATACAGGTATCTGGGGGTCCACATTGACAACACACTCAGCTGGAGGGTACACGTTGGAAGTCTCTGCTCCAAACTCCAACAGCGTCTCTATTTCCTACGCAGACTGAGGGTCTATGGAGTGGAGCAGAGGATCATGCTGTTGTTCTACCGGGCTGCATTGGAAAGTATCATCAGATACGGCATTGCGGCCTGGTACGGCAACCTGATTGTGCAGTCAAGGTCACAGATTGCCGGTCTGGTGCGGACTGCCATGAAGATCATGGGGGTCAGGAATCATCCTTCCCTACAGATGCTTTATGAGCAGTCCGTCACCAGACTGGCACAGAAAATTGTTACTGACCCGACTCACATTCTGCATCATGACTTTCAGCTACTGTCCTCCGGCAGGAGATTCAAGGCCCCCAGAACCAGGCTGAACCGCTACAAGAACTCATTCCTGCCGACATCCATCAAATTGCTTAAGAACCGACATTAACTAAGTGGTGCAATATATATATATAGGAGTGTGTGTGTATTATTTATTTTAATTATCTCTCTCTATTCTGTTGTTTTTCTTACTGTAAATTACTGCTGCACTTCTTATTTAATTTTGATTTTACCTCTTTCTATTCTGTTGTTTTTTTTTCCCTCACTGTAAACTGCAGCTGGACGGAGTCCAGGAAAAAGTTCCCCACGGGAAAATAAAAGTATATCGTATCGTATCGTATTTATCGATTTTTTGAAATTCTTTTTATTGTGTGCTCTATGCAAAATTACTTTTATGAGCAAATTGAAAAATATATAATTGCCATTAATTGAATTCAATATTAAGGAAATTTGCTTTGGTTGGTATCGTGAGTACTGAAGATTTGTGTATCGGTATCGGTCCCAAAAAAGGTGGTATCAAACATCCTTATTAGGAACCATTCTCAGCATCGTGTAGTGCATGACTGCTTGGCACACATTATAAATGACTGGAGAAATTTCATTGAACATTTTCTGCTGTCATTTATAATGTATAGTGTTGTCATGTATCAGGCAATACTGTCACATGCTTTTTGGCTTTAAATGTGCTGCACACTTGCAATGCCTCATTAGCCCTGATGAAGACTCTCTGAGTCGAAACGTGTTGGCCAATAAAATCCTCAGATAGTCGTCAGATAGTACCTCAGTTTTTTTTAATGCCATTTTATTTTTATTTTTTCCACATAGTTTGAAGAGTGCCTGTTACATACAAGTTTTTCCTCCTACCTTCATGCTACAGGCACATCTTCAATGTTTTCGATCCACTGCACCACCACCATCCTCCTATTTGTTTCCTATATAATGTATAATGCTTCAGTGTCACTCAGAATTGAAGATTTCAAAGAGCAGAATCTTTTGATACAGCTCTTGTGTTAGAGCTCATTAATTTGTTCAAGCACTCGTACTGTTGGAACTGGTAGGTGTATGTGCACATTCTAATGAGGTCCAATGCAAGAGCTGTCTGAAACACGATCCAAACAAGCTGGGACACTTATCACTGTGTTACATCACCTTTCCCTTTAACAACACTCACTAAGCGTTTGGGAATGGAGGACACTAATTGTTGAAGCTTTGTAGGTGGAATTATTTCACATTCTTGCTTGATATACAACTTTGGTTGCAGTCCAGCATCTCCCTTCTTGTATTTTGAGCTTTACAATGCTCCATACATGAACCATGTAAAAATAATGTTTCTGCCTCATATTGTACTGTGATTATTTGTTTTTATTTAATGGAAATGGAGTTCCTGTGTGAGAAGTGTGTTTCTCCGTGTTAAGTTTTAACAGGTTGACTTGTTCACTGTCATTCTTGTCAAAAGACTGTCAGGGAAGTCTGCCTTGCACAGACAGGTTCCTCTTTTGGCTCTTGAAAAATAACACTGCATCCATTTGGATAAGCTGTTTAGCTCATTTTCATATTTGTGCTTTGTTTTACGTTTTTCCCACTTTATCAGTAGTCCTGGACCGCTGTTGAAAGTGGTGACATATGAGGTGTGTCAGAAAAGTGGTTTCACGAAAGCTATTTTAAATCCAAATACAAACTTCAGGTTTTACCCTTTGACGTAATCCCCCTGAAGTCTAACACACTTCCTCAGCCTTCCTCACTACGCCTTTATGTAGTCATGGAAGGATTCTTTTGGGAAGCTCTGTCATCACAGATCTTGATGTCGTCCACATCTTCAAAACAGGTCACCTTTATAATCACCTTTGGCTTGGGAAGCGGGGTTGGTGGTGGAATCACACTGAGCCAGGTTGGGTGAGTAGGGAGGTTTCTGTAATACGGCAATGTTCTTCTCGGCCGGGAACTGTCTGATGCTCAGGTACATTGTCATGATAAACAGCCAAGAGTTATCCTACCACAACTTTTACCATTTCACAATCAGCATAGCTTTATTGTCATTGTACCAACAAAACTGAATACAGTTAGAACCTGTCCAAGAGACATAAAAAAGAATGACAAACAGAGGGAGAAAGAAAGGTAATCCTGACGGGTCACCCAAAACAGCGCCCCAGTTCCCATGTGAAAAGATGAAAAAAATAAGGAAGAGAAGGAGGAAAAACAACCCAAGACTATGCTTCTAAGATAGGATTCTCACCTCTCGTGCATTGAACGAAGCAAAGGCCTAATAAAGAATCTTTGTAGATGTGGTGGTTGATTGTCTGGCCCACAAGGCACACCTCTTATGGCTGACTGGCCAAGGAACAAGCAAGCAGTGTGTGCTTGTCTTGAGCTTTTTACAAGGTTTTAATTTAGTTTGGTTTTACAATCATTTTACAATCATTCATGCTGTGACTGAACAAGATTGCATGGCTTGACTTACGACTTACGAAATCAAGTGCTGTGATTCCACTTAAAATATTATGGGGACATGACTTTACAAGTTTGTTTTTGCTACAGTAACTTGGGCCTTGTTTGAAACTTGATGACGTGAGACTTAAGTGCTGTAATATTGACTTTTAGACATGCTAAATGACTAGATCAATGCTTTTTTTTCTAGATCAATGCTTTTGATTGCGGTGCATGTGTTGATGTGTTCTAATAGGATATACAATTTGTAAAGCTGTAGTTTTTTTTTTTTGTAAGCTTGTGGACATGCTAGCATCAAAATTTATTGCTGGTTAATTGCTAAAATGGTTTGAGGTCCGTTGGTGTGGGTGGAAGCAGTTTACAACAATTGGAACATGATATTCTCTTATTGAGGCCACATCTGGTGTGCTTCAAGGGTCTGTGCTTTGCTCTAAGCTTTTACCTACATTGTTAATTTACAATCATTACTGAACTTTCTTTTCAGATAATGCAGATGACTTTTTTGCTCTTTTGATTCTGTGTGGGGTTTAATTTGGTTGTCAGGCTTGCAGTGTACAGTTGGTCCAGAAAGGCAAATGGAAATAGTAGCAGTTTTGCAGTTGACAATACTGCAGTAAGATTATAGTAATAAGAAGGATGTTGAAGTACGGCATACTAAAGTTAGTTGTAATGAGGTAGTCTGTGTTTTCTTACCATGGAAATTACAAAAAAGCTTTTTTGAAGATAAGTTTTATGTTTGAGAAATTCCATACGCATAACAAATTCTAGGTGAGGTTTTATAAGACAACAACAATAATAATAATAATATTAAAATAATACATTTTATTTTAATGCACTTTTCAACACTGGATCTCAGAGCGCTGCAAGTTAAAAGCACGTTAAAAGTGAAAATGAAAATATAAAATAGACAGATCATGATCACGTCAGCAGTTAGTTTTTTAATTAATAAAGTTTTTGGGCCAACTGCAAAAGAGTCCAGGCTGTGTGTAGACCTTAGCTGTTTTTTTTTTTCAGAGGTGAGATGCAGCCAAGCAGAAGGCTTGGGCGCCCATGGCGCAGAACTTGGTTGTGGGAGGTTGGTGAGGAGGTTGCCTGCACATCTGTGAATATGGCTGGAAGATTGTAGAGTGTAAGTGGAGGTGTGTGTCCACTGAGGCATTTATGGATGAGCAGTACAATTTTGTAATTGATCCGGAATGTTACAGGGAGCTTGTCCAGTGAGTAAAATATTAGAGTTATGAGTTCATATTTACAGACTCTCATCAGGACTGCCAGTTTTTGAGATGTATTGCAGTTTTCCAGGAATGCCAGTGAGAAGCCAATTCCACAGAACAGTGCAAGTGCAATGTAAGTTTACCCGTACATTGTCTCTTTTTGTCTGGGTATTCATATGAGAGATGCCTAGCAAAACTCATTCAGTCCTTGGTAAATCATCGCATTATGATACAAGATCATTTGTGACTTATTGGTCTTTGTTGTTGGATTGCATGGGAGGTCATACTATTATTTTTGTTTAGTTGTGGGATTGCTGCAAGCAATGAGTTCTACTATATTCCAAATTCAAATTACACACAACCTTTCAGCATATACTGGCGTATTCACTACAATTATATATAATGCACACAGATTCATCTACAGCAGAGATGGCTCAGTGGATAGAGCACTTTCAAACCCCGCTTGGACAACTCTTTAGGACAATGTTGAATAATAATCATTGTCAAATTATTTTACAGCCATTATTTTTTATGTCATGTCAAATGTAGCCACAAGGTGGCACAAGCCAGTGTCTTCTTGTGCTGACCCCAAGCCCGGATAAATACAGAGGGTTGTGTCAGGAAGGGCATTCGACGTAAAACATTGGCCAAATCAAGCATGCAAATCAAATGTATGACTTCCATACCGGATCGGTTGAGGCCCAGGTTAACAACGACCGCCATCGGTGCTGTTGACCTACAGGGTGACAGTAGAAATTGGACTACTGTTGGTCCAAGACGGAGAGGAGGAAGGTAGGAAGAAAGAGAAGAGGAACACCAAGAGTCTAGGACTGAGAGTAGGGACTTTGAATGTTGGAACTATGACAAGAAAAGGTAGAGACCTGGTTGACATGATGCAGAGGAGGAAGGTGGACATACTGTGTGTTCAGGCGAGCAGGTGGAAAGGGAGCAAAGCTAGAAGTTTAGGAGCAGCGCTCGTTATTCTATCATGGTGTAGATAGGAAGAGAAATGGAGTAGGAGTTATCGTGAAGGAGGAGTCCTGGAGGTAAAAAGAGTGTCAGATACAGTGATGAGGCTGAATCTAGGAATCAAAGGTGTGATGATCAATGTTCTTAGTGGGTATGCGCCACAGGCAGGATTGAGGATGTGAGCTGGAAGAGAAAGAGAACTTTTGGTTGGACCTTGATTAAATGATTCAGAGCATCCCTAGAAGTGAGAAAGTTGTCATTGGTGCAGACTTCAATGGACACGTTGGTGCAGGAAACAGAGGTGATGAGGAGGTGATGGGCAAGTTTGGTATCCAGGAGAGGAACGCATAAGTACAGATGGTGGTTGACTTTGCAAAAAGAATGGAAATGGCTGTTGCGAATACTTTCTTCCAGAAGAGGCAGGAACATAGTGTGTCCTACAAGAGTGGAGGTAAGAGTACACAGGTGGACTACATCTTGTGCAGACGGTGTAATCAGAAGGAGATTAGCGACTGCAAATGAGTGTAGGTGAGAGTGTAGCCAGACAACATAGGATGGTAGTGTGTAGGATGACTCTGGTGGTGAGGAATACAAAGACGGCAAAGATAGAGCAGAGGACGAAATGGTGGAAGCTGAAAAAGGAAGAGTGTTGTATGACTTTCAGAAAGGAGATTAGTAATTATTTTAGTAATACAAAGAACCTCAAACTTTGAATGTGGCGACTTCAGATTATGAATAAATAAACGAGAATTTGGATTTTATTCGTTGTGTTTCTCCAAACTGAAAGTAAACAGAACGTGGTGCCCCGATAAGCGGTTGGGGAAATTACGACTTCCTCAAGCGCTGATCAAATTACTAATTCGTCCAAAAGACAACATAAATTATCGCTACACTATGTACACTGTAAAACCTTGTTTCCACCAACGATATCTACCCTAATTTACTCTACTCTGCTCTGCTCTACTTGGCTCTAGACCAAAAAGCAGTGCGTCACCACTGCCACGGCCACCACCCGGGAGCCCCTCCTCACCTTCCCAGTGATGTCATGCTAAAGCGACCGCAGCTAGCGTGCACTGCACACACAGGCAAAAACAATGGCGAGTGCCTGTTTATTTCAGCCTGTAGACATCAAATGAATATTGCAGCAACCAGAAGACTGCATTCAATAATGTTAAAAAGGTTTGCACCTCCCCAAAAGCCCAAGCATGAATCTGTTTGGAAGCCATTGTTATCCTCTCTTCATTGTTAATAGCAGCTGTTTTCCCGGGGTGATGGTTTGCGTGGGAGCATAGTTTAGGAATTGCTTTTTCCTCTCATCCCATGTGTTTTCTACTTCTCATCTAAGTAAGAAATAACAGACGCCGTCTGGCGACCCATCAGATTCCCGTTCCTGTCTCCTCCTGTTTTAGGTGTCACTGACTTTTTCATGTTTTTTGGACAGGAAACTTAATTTTGTTGCTCTGTACGTGCGACGTGTGCAATAACAATACATTTGTGGGCGGCGTGGCTCAATGGTAGAGTGGTCGTCTCCCAACCCAGAGGTTGTGAGTTTGATCCCATGCCATTGTGACCACGTCAAAGTATCCTTGAGCAAGATACTAAACACCTTGTTGCCCCTGATGCTGCGACATCGGTAGGTGAATGAGTAGTCGGATGTAAAGCGCTTTGAGGGCCTTGCAAGGTGGAAAAGCGCGATATAAATTAAGTACTATTTGATTTAATTCGATGGTAATGGCAGTAAAACCCTGGAACACATTATTTATTCATTACTTCTTACTGGTTGCATTGTTATTAAATGCAGGCAAATTGGAGGTCGACCAGCATCTTAGTTCTGTGAAAATTAATACTGAAAAAACATTAGTTTACATAAAAATCTTTGTTGATGATAACACTTTAAAACACGACTGCTTTAGTATCTATATTTGGGAGAATTTGCTGGAAAAACTCCAAATTGATTTCCAGAAGCCATCATCCTTTGTCTGTCATGTCCTTGGAAAGCAGTTAAACAAACTGTGTATGCAGAGCAACCTTCTCTGAAGTCACAGCAATAAAGCAGATATACAGTATGTGTCCCTTCTATAGCATGGATAATCAAAATTAATGGAAGAGGCGCACAGAGATACATATCGACTCACATAAGAAAATGAAAAGCAGCCAGGTAGAGCTTTGCCTGCAACCGGAATGGGAAAGCAAAGCATGATAGATCCCTAGCTCCAGACGAAAGCAAATAACAACAAATTGCCTGAGGATGAAAGGAAAAAGTAACTAATTAGAATGAAGTGCAAGGATCAGAATCAGTTGCAACAGTGCTTACTGCATGGAGATAAATATATATATTATGGAGATAATGTTAAGAAGTGAAATACTCAAACGTGAAATTGTTACACTCCTGCATAATCCTAATGCTATGATTTTCTTTACACCATGAGTAGGATTAAGATTCTAGTTATTTTCAAAATGTGTTATAGGGGAGGTGTTAGTTATAAATCTCTTGACTGTGCCAAATCACGAGAGTAATATTACCATAAATATCCAATTAAGTGATTATTACAATTCCACGTCAGCCTTGAGAGTGAAATTCACTCTGTATCATGAGTACTCGTAGAAGGATTGTGCTCACCATGTAACTTTATCTCATGTTACTCCTACAGAGGTCATGCCTTCATGCAACAGAAAACTAATTCAAATAGCATTTCCCCCCCCCCCCCCCCCCCCCATAGTGCCAGCGACAATGTCACCCTGTGCAGCAGCACATATTGCACATGCCAGATATTGCCACTGAACACAATTACCTAGTTTAGGGCGGCATAACTTAGAGTACATTGTTGCTTGGCATACGTCATTTTCATTGGTCTCTTTTTTAATTTAGAGCCAAAGTGTTTTTCATATGTAACTGTAATTGCAATTTTACTGTAGCATTAGCATTGGTTAGTACAAATTCCAGTTACGCCGACACCATAAGACTCATCATCGGAAACTAAGGACCTACTGTATTGACTATAAAAAAGAATTAAAAAAAAAAAAACTCTTGATCTTTAACCATCTTTTACCTTGTACTATCTTGTGACATCAATGTGGCAAAAAACAATGTTGACGTTAGTAGAGGAGTTGTCTTTAGACAAAAGGACACACATGCACACACACACACACACACACACACATTTTTTGGAGAAGTGGGTGGATGGGAGTGGGAGATACAATTTCCCTCTGCTCCATCTCACCTGCTCCCAATTTTAATGCACCACACACATACACTTGTATATACACTGGGTGTGGTCACATTCACGATGTAGAGTTTGCCAGTCGGCGAGCTGGCGAATTCAGTAACAGGGTTAGTTTTCACTAGGCACGCTGGCGTGACGCCCGGACCCTTCCCTGCAGGGCCTGGGGTTCTGGGGTGCTTCCTCTTCTCCTTCCCTCCCCAGTGAAAAATGTTTTTGATTGACTTCAGTGTTCATTTGAATATAATTAAGCCTCAAAGTGTTTCAGATCTCATTGGTTAAATGGTCACAGTAGATCTTTCTGAAGACACTCGCGTAGCGCTCACATTGACAGAATTGTTTAATGTGAAGTTAATGAAGTTAAAATGAGCTAGCATGCATACTGTAAAATGCAGCTTTTATGTATGTAACCTACTGTATGTGACCACCAGCCCAAATGTGATCGATGGAAACAACAGGTCACATTAGTGCCAGTAGAGAGCGGCTGTGCTGACTCGGCAATGGGGGTTATATTGATCATGTTTGAAGTAATACTGCACAAAATCAGTCTCTGTGATAGCCTCCAAACATTTATTTGACGTTTGTTTTTTGTTTTTTTTAATGGCCAGGAATGAAGATTAAAACCTTACTGGTAAAGAAACACAAATCAAGCGTAATTATACTGTATATTATTACTCTTATTATGAATGAATTACTATAAATAGATAGCTGAATACTCCAACATATTTCCTAATGAAATAATTAAGCTTCTTATGCTATTTATTAGGGGTGACAAAATTAGTGAGTTTATTTTGAGTTAATTTGAAGTTCCTTTTAGGCCACTCATTTTTTTTATTTGAATGCGCAGTTAATGACCGCCCCTTACTTGCAAAACCTGTACTGGGGGAAAATCCAGTTGCAACGCAGCAGACACATCAATGTCAAAATTTAGCAGTAATAAATGTAATAATAATGCGTATATTTGTGGAGCCTTTGATTAAGTTGTATTTCACAATTTTAATAATGTGCAGAATTTCAAAAGGTAATTTATTTTAAAGGTTAGATAGCTCTTAATATGAAAAGAAAAATGCACTGAGCTGACACCAACGTCTGACAATGCAATTATGCCATCTAGTGGCAAAAAAATGACCTCAATACAAATCAATATCAGACTCTTATCGCGTACATCTTTTTAATTTTATCTAAATGTTATGAATTATTATGAAATGAATGTATCTTTGTAGCTTTGGCTAAACAATTACTTTTTTGGCATACAAGGATGAACCGCAGAAACGGGCAATGCTAGCAAAAGCCCAAGCTGGTGTACAAGGTCAATTAGTTCCGACTAGACAGTCGGGCTAACTTCGACAAACAGCTTGGGACACCTGCTGTTAGGTTGGCGCTGATGGTGGTTAATTGAATAAAAAAAAAAAATTGCATTAAATTGTATTGCAAAACAGTTTCTTCCCCTGATTGCAGTTTATGACGCAATTATTGTTGTTTGGTATTTAGAGATAACAATAAAACCTAGCAATTAAACAAGAATGGATGGAGACACATTGATGATATTTCCACCAACCGTTTTGAAACCAATTCAGTTACTGTTTCGGTCATTGTTTTCCAAAGTAAAAGCAGATGTTTGCAAGATAATCAGTCTGCTTTCATAAAAGACTACAGAAATCTGAGAACAATTACCGTCATAAATCAGAGAATTTGGGTGATTTTAAGTTAAATAATGGCATTAAACGATTATACGATTATTGAAGTAGTCAATTATTTTGTTAAGTGATTAGTTGTCGATTAATCGGTTTATGTAATACCTCTATATATTACTTTAGTACAATATTGTAGACTTTAATTTACACCAATACGATCGGCTGAATTGGGATTGGACGATATTTTGCATTTTATGAAAAATCGGTGATCGTGTGTAATGTCTTAATTTGCCTGATCGATTAGTCATATCATTGAACGAAATAAGACATGATGTTGTTTTAGTTAGTTTATGTTGTTTTGTATTTCAGCTGTTTTTCAGCAATTTTTAAAGATCTTCTCATTCGTTTTAATTGACGGCAAATATACACGGGTTTTTGTGGCCGGGCCTGTCCCTATCCCCTGTGAATGGCGGCAAACATCTGTAGAGTAAATCTAAAAGTTTTTTAAATAGATATATTGCTCCATCTTCTGATCGAAACGTTTTTTTTCTTCAAACTTGTTGATCGTGATCGGATGAAAATTCCTGATTGTGTAAAGTCTATTGTAAAAGTTATATAGGGTTCTAGGCAGTGTTGAGAACGTTACTTTAAAAAAGTAATTAGTTATAGTTACTCATTACTTATTTATAAAAGTAACTGAGTTAGTAATTAAATTACTCCATAATAAAAGTAATTTGTTACCAGGCAAATTAAATATTTTCACTACTTAAATATTTGGATTTGTAATTTTCTTTTATTATTATTATTATTATTGTTGTTGTTGTTATTATTAAACAAGGAATTCAAATTATGTCCAGGCTAAATAGGGTGTTTTCATTTATTTTTGTGAATATTTATGTCACACTAATGCCTCACTCCATAATGACGCATCATATAATAATAATAATAATAATAATAATAAATATAGGGCAGCACGGTGGCTGACTGGTTAGCACGTCCGCCTCCCAGTGCAGAGGACGTGAGATCGAGTCCGGGCTTCGGCCTTCCTGGGTGGAGTTTGCATGTTCTCCCCGTGCTTGCGTGGGTTTCACCGGGTACTCCGGTTTCCTCCCACATTCCAAAGACATGCATGGCAGGTTAATTGAACACTCCAAATTGTCCATAGGTGTGATTGTGAGTATGGTTGTTCGTCTCTGTGTGCCCTGCGATTGGCTGGCAACCAGTTCAGGGTGTACCCCGCCTACTGCCCGAAGCCAGCTGGGATAGGCTCCAGCACCCCCGCGACCCTAGTGAGGAAAAGCGGTCAAGAAAATGGATGGATGGATGGATAATAATAATAATTAATAAATCATTACATTTTGGAGTGGTGATGTATGTTCTACCACTGCCAATTACTACAGCAATCATAATAATAATAAAAATAAATACTGGATATATGGTGATTTGTGGCACATATGTCGTCTATAGGTAATTTGTAGACAGTCCAGCCATTCCCTCCAGGATTTCGCGGGCATTTTTTTATGATTGTTGCTGGCTAAAATAGTCAATAATATATAAAAGAAATTGCCAGTGCTATGAAATATACAGTGCTTGTCAAAATGGGGGGCTTTAGGACCCAGATGCGGGAAGGCAGAGGTGTAGTCCAAAAAAAAGGGATTTAATTTCTAAAGTTCAAAAACATAAAACAAAGCATGAACTTGAACTTGAACAAAAGAGGGAACAAAAAACAGACAGCAACAAAACATGAACTTGAACTAGAACTGGAACTTGGGAGGGAACCGAAAACAGGCAGCATGACATGAGGACAAACGTACATACCACATTGCACCAACACAGACAGAGGAGAGACAGCAGACTAAATACACCAACACTAATGACGCAACAAGACACACCTGGACCAGACACAAGTGGCTGAGGGCACTGATTGGACAACACAAGGAAGGGCAGGGTCACAATCAACAAGACAAGGAAAACACACAAGGAAAGCAGAAACTGAACATGACAGAACCAAAACCAAAACATGACAGAACCCCTCCGTTGAGGGACGGCTTCCAGACGTCCCTTTAATAATTTCAAAAACAGGGTGGGCGGAGGGGGGTCACGGAGGCGGGAACCTGACACATCCCTCCAGTCTAGTCCGGGGGACGTCCCGGGCGCCAGACGAGGCGAGGACGCCCTGGGTCCTGAGGCTGCCGTGGAGGCGGCCGACGAGGCGCGAAGACTTGAGGCTGCCGACGAGGCGGCCGACGAGGCGCGAAGACTTGAGGCTGCCGACGAGGCGGCCGACGAGGCGCGAAGACTTGAGGCTGCCGACGAGGCGGCCGACGAGGCGCGAAGACTTGAGGCTGCCGACGAGGCGGCCGACGAGGCGCGAAGACTTGAGGCTGCCGACGAGGCGGCCGACGAGGCGCGAAGACTTGAGGCTGCCGACGAGGCGGCCGACGAGGCGCGAAGACTTGAGGCTGCCGACGAGGCGCGAAGACTTGAGGCTGCCGACGAGGCGCGAAGACTTGAGGCTGTCGCGGAGCCGGTGCGAAGACTTGAGGCTGTCGCGGAGCCGGCACGGAGTCCGGGGGCTGTCGCGGAGCCGGCACGGAGTCCGGGGCCTGACGCGGAGCTGATACGGGATCTTGGGGCTGACGTGAAAACGGGACGGAAACCTGGGCCTGACGCGGAGCTGATACGGGATCTTGGGGCTGACGCGAAAACGGGACGGAATCTTGGGGCTGACGCGGAGCCGGGACGGAGTCCGGGGGCCGACGCGGAGCCGGGACGGAGACCTGAGGCCCCGGGGGCCGACGCGGAGCCGGCTCGGAGACCTGAGGCCCCGGGGGCCGACGCGGAGCCGGCTCGGAGACCTGAGGCCCCGGGGGCCGACGCGGAGCCGGCTCGGAGACCTGAGGCCCCGGGGGCCGACGCGGAGCCGGCTCGGAGACCTGAGGCCCCGGGGGCCGACGCGGAGCCGGCTCGGAGACCTGAGGCCCCGGGGGCCGACGCGGAGCCGGCTCGGAGACCTGAGGCCCCGGGGGCCGACGCGGAGCCGGCTCGGAGACCTGAGGCCCCGGGGGCCGACGCGGAGCCGGCTCGGAGACCTGAGGCCCCGGGGGCCGACGCGGAGCCGGCTCGGAGACCTGAGGCCCCGGGGGCCGACGCGGAGCCGGCTCGGAGACCTGAGGCCCCGGGGGCCGACGCGGAGCCGGCTCGGAGACCTGAGGCCCCGGGGGCCGACGCGGAGCCGGCTCGGAGACCTGAGGCCCCGGGGGCCGACGCGGAGCCGGCTCGGAGACCTGAGGCCCCGGGGGCCGACGCGGAGCCGGCTCGGAGACCTGAGGCCCCGGGGGCCGACGCGGAGCCGGCTCGGAGACCTGAGGACTTGGAGCTGCCGCGGAGCCGGCACGGAGTCCGGGAGCTGCCGCGGAGCCGGCACGGAGTCCGGGAGCTGCCGCGGAGCCGGCACGGAGTCCGGGAGCTGCCGCGGAGCCGGCACGGAGTCCGGGAGCTGCCGCGGAGCCGGCACGGAGTCCGGGAGCTGCCGCGGAGCCGGCACGGAGTCCGGGAGCTGCCGCGGAGCCGGCACGGAGTCCGGGAGCTGCCGCGGAGCCGGCACGGGAACCTGGGACTGTGGCGGCAGACGTGATTCGGGGACTGAGAAAAGCGGCAGACGTGGTTCGGGGACTTGGGGCGGACGTGGCTGACGTGGCACGATAGGGACTTGGGGCTGCGACGTTAGACCTGGCAGGATAGGGACTTGAGGCTGCAGCAGCAGTCCTGGCAGAGAGGCTTGAAGCTGTGGCGGCAGACCTGGCAGAGGACTTGAGGCTGTGGCGGCAGACGTGGTTCGGGGACTGAGAACAGCGGCAGACGTGGTTCGGGAACTGGGAACAGCGGTGGCAGACGTGGCACGATAGGGACTTGGGGCGGACGTGGCTGACGTGGCACGATAGGGACTTGGGGCTGCGACGTTAGACCTGGCAGGATAGGGACTTGAGGCTGCGGCGGCAGTCCTGGCAGGGAAAGGGACATGAGGCTGCGGCGGCAGTCCTGGCAGAGAGGCTTGAAGCTGTGGCGGCAGACCTGGCAGAGGACTTGAGGCAGCGGCGGCAGGCGTGGTAGGACAGGGACTTGAGGCTGCGGCTGAGCCGATACGGGGACCTGGGGCTGCGGCGGAGCCGACACGGGGACCTGGGGCTGCGGCGGCAGACGTGGCTTGGGGGGTTGCGGCTGGCGACTCCGAGCGCCACCATCTGAAGCCCAACTCCCTTAATCAAAGAGGACAGCAGGTCCATTTGGGCGGCCATGACGTGCTGGAGCTCCTCCTGGCGCGACAGGCGCGCCTCCTGATTCCCCATCATGGTTTTCAGCACTCCCGCTGGGTCCTTCTCTGGTTGGTGCATTCTGTCAAAACGGGGGGCTTTAGGACCCAGATGCGGGAAGGCAGAGCAAGGAGGCAGAGGTGTAGTCCAAAAAAAAGGGATTTAATTTCTAAAGTTCAAAAACATAAAACAAAGCATGAACTTGAACAAAAGAGGGAACAAAAAACAGACAGCAACAAAACATGAACTTGAACTAGAACTTGGGAGGGAACCGAAAACAGGCAGCATGACATGAGGACAAACGTACATACCACATTGCACCAACACAGACAGAGGAGAGACAGCAGACTAAATACACCAACACTAATGACGCAACAAGACACACCTGGACCAGACACAAGTGGCTGAGGGCACTGATTGGACAACACAAGGAAGGGCAGGGTCACAATCAACAAGACAAGGAAAACACACAAGGAAAGCAGAAACTGAACATGACAGAACCAAAACCAAAACCAAAACATGACAGAACCAAAACATGACAGAAACAAAACATGAACTAGAACTAGAACTTGGGAGGGAACCGAAAACAGGCAGCATGACATGAGGACAAACGTACATACCACATTGCACCAACATAGACAGAGGAGAGACAGCAGACTAAATACACCAACACTAATGACGCAACAAGACACACCTGGACCAGACACAAGTGGCTGAGGGCACTGATTGGACAACACAAGGAAGGGCAGGGCACAATCAACAAGACAAGGAAAGCAGAAACTGAACATGACAGAACCAAAACCAAAACCAAAACATGACAGAACCAAAACATGACAGTGCTTAATTCTATCATGGCCAAAATCATAACTGATAACTATTACTCCATTTAATCTGAGAGGTTTTACTTAATCCTACTCCTTTTTGTATATGTACAATCTAATTCCAAAATTTTAGTTTAGCATAATGTTGTCCAATTATTATTATTATTTTTTTAAATCATTCATTCCCTCACCTGGATCTGTGTTGTAACATCTAAAAAAAATAAAGACTGGTGAGACAGAGGAAGAACATCGCTGTGCAAAGTGCTGCGAGAGAGGCAACAAGTCAGTAGGGATGACACGCTGAGACTGACCTGAAATAAATGATGACAGTGGAATCGCAGCCCGTTGGGTTAGGGTTAATCTTAATGAACCTGACAAATATAAATGTGCTCTATCTCCTCTGGGTGAGAATTATTTCACGAGGAGCATTTAATAGAATTGGGGTGAAAGTGTTTTGTTAAAAATACACCGATTTGGTAGTGACGACAAGAAGGTGGGCGGAGGGGTCGTGGGGGCGTACGGTGGAAGGGGATTGGAGGGTGGAAGATAAATGAGCTGGCCTGTGTTATGGGATTGCAAATTCAAAGTGGTTTGTGAAACAGAGAGAACATCCCTCCTCCTCTCCCTCCTCCTCCTCCTCTTCCTCCTCTTCCTTTCACACGCTCCCACACGCGGCTGCCGTGCTGCTGCAGTCAAACCTCGGTCGGACACGCGCACCTCTTGTCCTCTTCTCCCGTCTTCCTCGACAATTGGGATACTTTTCCGTTTTGAGACATTTTTGCGCCAGTCGAGTCCCGCTCATCTTATTTGGCTCCTCTCAATGGAAACCAACAGATGATGCTCGTGCACTGCGGCGCTCCCGAGCCAACGTGTGTCGTAATGCGCCTTTGGAACAGAAAGCAGAGAATGTAGGAGGGCTGACGAACCAAGACAGAGCGGATCGGAGCAGAATTACACTCTTTCGGCTTGTTTCTTCATGATGGATTTTCTTCATATTTGTCAATGGGGAAAAACTGGTTCTTAGAAACAATCTTAAATGAGAACATTTTTAGACATCTGAAAAGCTAGACTTCATATCCAAGTTGGGACTAACTCTATCCTGCTCTTTTCTTTGGAATGTCCTACCAGTTTTAGCTAACTTTGAGTCACCTATTTTGGGCTATTTAGACGAAAAAGTGAACTTACTATGGATTTTGGCATAAAGACTAATTAGTATCTATCTATCTATCTATCTATCTATCTATCTATCTATCTATCTATCTATCTATCTATCTATCTATCTATCTATCTATCTATCTATCTATCTATCTATCTATCTATCTATCTATCTATCTATCTATCTATCTATCTATCTACCTATCTATCTATCTATCTATCTATCTATCTATCTGAAAAGGAATAAGTAAATCAAAAAGCATCTGTCAGTAAAATAGTCTTCCAAATGTCATCCCATCTCTGAGGGCAAATCAGATGCGTTCATGGAAATAAATTTTTCTGGCCTACTCACTCACACAAGCCGCGCTGTGGGCTCCAAAGTTCTGGTAGAATAAACTTTATCAAGTACCTCCGA
This sequence comes from Vanacampus margaritifer, assembly GCF_051991255.1. Taxonomy (NCBI): domain Eukaryota; kingdom Metazoa; phylum Chordata; class Actinopteri; order Syngnathiformes; family Syngnathidae; genus Vanacampus; species Vanacampus margaritifer. Next base: position 5,223,754 of record NC_135448.1, read on the forward strand.
GCCTCCGATAGCATGGCTTGGGTCCGGCGAAGCAGCTCTCACAGCAGGTCTGCCCCCGGCTTGTGTCTGACCCTGACCCTCGCTGTGCTCCTGTTGTGCCCCTCTCCAGCTCTTGGCAAGAAGAAGCTATACATCGGAGCTCTCTTCCCTATGAGCGGAGGCTGGCCCGGAGGGCAAGCATGCCTTCCTGCCGCGAAGATGGCCTTGGCTCTGGTGAATGAGAGGGCCGATATTCTTCCAGACTACGAGCTGGAGTTAATACATTATGACAGCATGGTGAGTAACTTAGAATCTTTTTGACTTGACATATATTTGATACTATTGCATCTGAACTACTGTACATGCCACCTGGTTTGGAATGCACAAGGTGCAGAGGTCAACAACATTGGTGGGACATTACTAGATGGTAATTTTTCAATTCGCACTGTGTGAATGTAGACCTAAATGACCTACAACACTACTAGTGATTAAAAAAAAGTAGTAAGTAAACTTCAATCTTTTTGCACACTTGTTTGTAGGGCCTGACCAATATGCTTTTTTTAGGCCGATGCAGATTTTTGGCAGTAAAAAATACCGATTACCAATTAATCTGCTGATTGTTTGAAAATATACACCATGCATAAAATTACCCCCGCCCCCCTCATTCCTTTTCAATGGGTGTCACTTACGCACAAAATTTAGCTATTAAGATTCTCTGTATGACCTTATCAACAAATTTCATGAAGTATACAAGGTTATTGTATAGATTTATGTGTCAATATTAAAACCATTCCTACTTGTTTACAAATGTTGGAAAGCATTAACATTTTCTTTTAAATATGTACGTTTTTTAATCTTGTGTTATTTTCACAAGTCTTGGGACTAACTGAGCTAACCTGGTACCTCAGGGATGGTATTTCGTCTGATGTTATGTGGAAATGTGTGTTAAGACAAAAAAATCCTTGGATGTTTGCATCCTTGAATTTTGAGAAAAGAAAGTCTTTAAGTCCTTGAAATATCAACTTTAAATATAACTTGAAAGGAGGATGACAAAAATAAGAAAGTGAAATAAGAATATAATGAACTAAAATAATAGCAATTGAAAAAACAGTAATAACAAATACTGACTGTTCCTGTGCGTTTTGGCCTCTTGGGGGCAGTGTGGTGCCGTGCATCCATGGTGTACACACTTAGAGTGAGTACAGAAGAAAGTTGCTAATTCTATTAAAACAACTTGTTTTTCACACATTGGAAATAATTTGTTCCTTTGTGTAGTGTTATCTTACCTGTGGATATGTGTTCCCACAGCCTTTGTGTGTGGATATTCGTTATTGAAAGGAAAAACATTCCCAAGTCGATGCTAACTTCCTGTTAGCAATTGAATAGGATCCTCCCTTCGCTTTTAGAATTAGCACTAGGCTAGCGACGTTTTAAAAACGAAGCATGGTTTGTATTTAAATATACAGTGGATGTAATTTTTATCGTTGTGTGTTTAGTTTTACAGTTAACTCCAACTGTGGTGTCATTAAACAGTTAAAAGGATGCATAGGGACAACAGAATAACCAGAATAACATGCGCTACACACTAGCTAGTTGATAATGCTACGCAAGCAAAATGGTGCATTCTTTCACAGTGACGGATACTTCAGTTTTCTTCAATAACATTTTAGGGGGAAAATAATCGGCCTTTTGGCCCAATTGTCCAATTGTTTTGGTCGATGTTTGAAGGCCCGACTTGTTTGTTATGATATTATCTCTAAAAGCTTATTTGTCTATGAGCAAGGACAATCATATTAACATGAACACCACGTTATAAATACGTGTCTAAGTCTCCATAAGCTGCTGCTTCACCCTTCGTCTTTACTGTTGGTTCGTTTTACTGTAAAACTCTGTATTGACTGTCTTTCTTTTTTGACTGAAGCTGATCGAATCAATCAATTAATCAATATTTTATCTCAGCTGGAATGCAAATTACAATCACCATAATGATACATGTTACTAGGTGTGCAAGAAATAATAAATTCTTAAATGTGTCATGACCCTTAATGCAGATGAAAGCAACTATGAATAGATTGATGAATTGTAATAGTTACTAAGTTGAAGTATTTCTGGAAGAGTGGAAAAAAGTGACAGGTGGACTGTATGTGCTGCATGTAACAGAACCACTGCACCAACTTAATTTATTTGCTCCCAAAAACGTATAAAAACGTTCTATTTTACATATTGCTATGGTCCCAAAAACGTATACACATTTTCTATTTTACATATTGCCTTGGTCTCAAAAACATATTTATACGTTTGTTTGTTTGTTTATTTTTTATGTACGAGCATACAGAAGGCTTTGTTGCAGCCTCTTACCTGAATAGGTCGCTTAAAGAAATGGTAGTCATTACAAAAAACAGTCAGCAGGTGGCAGCAGAGTATAAGAAATCAGCCAGGGCCATGTTGCAACAAGCTTTTTTCCCCGGTGTTTTCAACAGGTTTGTGAATAATGATGAAACTTAGCTATATTCTAATGCTAATTGCTGCAAAACGGAAACAGATAATAAAAAATATATTTTTCTGATGAAAGAAGAGACTCTAATCTTTTTTTTGGTAGGTTCCATGTTTTCAGTGCAATAGAACTGAATATTATGTGAACCTTGCAAAATCAGTCAAAGTCCAGTAAAACAGCTGGGAGTTAAGAGGGTTGCTTCAGTGAAAATGGCTGGGAGTGAATTAATCAATTTAACATCATAACATGTATGTTAATAGAATGCGGTAGGAAGCAAAATAATCTGGAAAGAACGAAAGCACAGGGAGAACATCCTAACACTACAATAAAAATAAATAAATCTATCTGAAAGTGCTGCCCTGAGCTCTACATATTATAATAAATTTAACAGCCATCCCCCAGTGGAGAGGATAGAGCATGTAGAGTGAAAATGTGTGATATTGTGGCTTAATACCGAAATCAGCTGAGTGGAATAACTGGCACTGTCTAAGAAGTGTAGCATGGGAATTTATACTATGCATGTATGGTATATGCAATATATGGGGAATACATGCTACGGTGAGCTTCTTTTGGATCACTGTTTGCTACATTAATTCCCTTATATCGTTACACCATTTCTGTCAAACAGCTGATATGATGCAGATTGCTCACTGTGATGAATTCCATTGTGGACAGGCAACCACATGTTGCCCTACTCGTGACATGAAAAATGAAGATAAATATATATATATATCAATACATACAGTAACATCCAAGTATTGGACATTAATTAATTAATTTGACATCAAAAGATATTAGACAAAAAAATAAATCTGCAACTGACACTCAATTTAGAAGACTGACTGATCAATTTGGTTGCATCATTATTAAAATTGGCAGACAAAATATTTCTCTAGCCTTACAGCTTCTTTTTTTCCTGATGCCGTTGTGTTTTTCAGCAATGATGATGAATGGGCTTGCCTCAGAACATTACTTCCCACTGGTTTTCACAAATGAGCTTGTATATTTGGAATCAGGCGCAGATTCACTCTCTTTCCAAAAGTGTTGCTTTTTCCATCACTTTGGTAAATTTCCCCAGAATTTCTGAGGCTTGTCTCTGTACTTTTTGGAATGCTCCAGGCTGGGCTTCTCATTTTACTTGCAAGTTAGGAGTTTGCATCTTCTGGTAGAGCCTCTGTAACCAAGGTTATTTTTTAGGGATGGGAGACTAGCGATACAAGGTATCTGTATTGGGTCGATACTCGGCCTTATTTTAAGGGCTCAGCACTCGGTACTTCTTATGGCTATTTTTTACGAACAAGAACTACAAATTAGAAATTATTAGAATAGAAAATTGCCATTAATAATTAATTAATTTCATGCAATTTTCTGTTTGTTAAAATGATATATTGGGATATATAGGTATTTCTTTAAAATTATCTATCATTGTTTTTAGGATTTTTTGGGGTATCAAAATTACTAGTGGTATTAGTACTTGGTATCAGTATCAGTCTGAAAGAATTGGTTTTGAATATGCCTAGGTATTTTAGTTAGCAAAAACCAATGGTGGGAAAAAGAAGGGGGGAAAACAGTTTCGTTAACAAAATAAAATAAAAATGAAAATGCTTAACAAAAAAAAAAACACATAATGTTTACTAAGTGAACTAAAACTAACTAATAACAGCAATTTTTAGCAATTTAATACATGAGCATTTGGGGTTGAAGCAGTATTATGCATTGCACTTATTGTAATTCAAAGTCTGTTATACAGTACCTGTATTGATTGTGGATGGTTGGTTTTAAAATATTTTTGGGGGTTTTAGATTGTCTACACAATATTTGCAGTGATGTTTTTTAAATGTTGCACACAAGAAATACACACAAAAACTACAAAGCAAAACTAATACTAAAACTAATAAAAACTCAAATGGAGCATTTAAAGAAAACAAACTACAACTAATAAGAAGTTTTGAAAACTAATTATAACTAACAATTAAAAAAAAACTCAAAATGAAACACATGTATATTTGTGCTCTGTACCTTTTTGCGTGCAGTCTTCTGCTGACAGTAGAGTGTGATGTCTTCACTCCTGTCCTCTGGAGGGAGGTTGTTTATCATAACTAAAAGGTGGGTCTTTTTTCAAAGCTCTCAAAAGTTTCTGTCATCACTTGCTGCTGTTTTAGTTGACCATATTACAGGGAGACTTAGAGCATTAAAAAATATATATATATTATTTATTTCTGTAATATACTTTTAAGGACCAAAATGGTGCCATGTAAATGATTTTGCCCCCTTAATTGTCGAATTATAATTTCTCGACCACACAAGTTCCCTCACACACTGCATATTAACATACTGACACAAACACGCAATTGAATGCGTGTGTGACATGCTGCTGCTTTTAAAAGCATCCCCGTGATTTGTTCGAGTTGCTCTGTATCACGTCCCCACTCCAAATGCCAGAGGCGAGCAGGGTGTTGGATGGCATTAGATGTAGATTGGCATGACAACAGTAACCTTGGCAACGTCACTTCAAACAAACACTATTTCGCCTCTGAGATTGAATAAAACCCAGCATCAAGATAACGGAGTCACTACGTTGGGTTGAAAATACATGACTATGTTTGACTATGGTTGACTGCTTTTTAAACTTGTCTCAGTGGAAAGCAGTGTTAAGTTTGCAATAAATTTTAAAGTAGTTTTAGTCATAGTCTTTTGACTATATAATGAGAGTTTTAGTCATATTTTAGTCATCAGATTGTATTTTTGTTTTAATCAAATTTTAGTCAACGGAAATAAATAAAGAGCAATTTCAGTCGATGAAATAAAGAGCAATATTAGTCGACGAAATAAAGAGCAATTTTAGTAGACGAAAATTAGGGCTGAGCAATAAATCTAATTAATTCAATACATTGTCATTTTAAAAATCTAATCATTGAAAATTTTCTAAATCGTGAAATCGAATTTTGTCTTTTGGATTATTAAAAGCTGTTGTTCTCATGTTGTGTTACATTCAAATGTTTTTGTGGCAGAATGCTGGATGGGTGCTTTACAAGACATGTTTACAATAGCTACCAACTACTTCATTGTGGCATTTAAGAAAAAACTATGAATGTTAAGTTTATGTCAAAACTAACATTTTGCACAGGAATTATTTTTGAATAAATAAAACCTTTAAATAAATGTTTGTTGGATTTATTAGATTAAAATCGATTAAAATCATAATCGTCCTGAATGTCTGTAAAAATCGAGATTTTATTTTTTGGCCATATCGCCCAGCCCTAACAAAATAAAGAGCAATTTAGTCAATGAAATAAAAAGCAATGTTAGTCGACGAAATAAAAAGCAATGTTAGTCGACGAAATAGAGAGCAATTTTAGTCAACTAAATTGACAATCTAATGGATGTTTTCCTTCAGCATACATTTCAACTTTTAAATAGAAAATTGAAACACACCTATTTGTAACTGTAGTTTAACACGCAAGACGCATTTAACACAACAGTGTTTTTAGTCAACTTTGTTTCAATGAAAAATGTTGAACGGACAATAATGTGCCGTCTTAAAACTTAGTTTTCATCTAAATAAAAAAAAAAGTGTGTAATTGCTTGAGATAAATTTTACAGTAAACATGTTTGAACATTAAATACATTGCAGTGAACAGTTTCTGATCGGTTCTTTTCCCCCACCTGCGTTTCATTCCTTCTTCTGATTGGATTTTGTGAATTTTCGTCACTGTGTTGTTTTCGGTTTTGTCATTGACAACATTCAACCAATTTAGTTATCGTCATTGTTCAATGATTGGCTTCTATTTTAATTTTTGTTTCATTTTGTTTTTTTATTTCAAAAAAGTGTTTGTGACGAATAATATGACAAAAAAATTTAGTCGGTGAAATAATCACTGGTGGAAAGTAACACTGAGTTCAGTTAGGTAAAGCAAAAAATACTGCCTGCCCTTGTGCCTGACCAGTTGCACATACCACGCACAGACTCAGCATTGCAACAAAGCCTGTGTTAACAGGCGGTAAACAAAGCAGAGAATTTCTCACTTGAAAAAGATGATTAAATGTATGTCAGGTTCCTGTGGTGCTGAAATGGGAAGACAGGTCCCAAAGGTTCCTGGATGTATGAGGAAGCCATGGGGGTGCACATACAACCTATAGCATCTCATTTAAATGTGCTGGGAATTTCCCCAGAGTGGCGGGGTGCAAGAGGTTTGACTGATTGACAGACTAATCCTTCAATCATGACAATACCATTCACATACCAACATACACTATTTACCCCTGAATTGCGGTGGTTAATGTTCCACTACTATCCTGCCCCTGCAAGAAGCAAAATTCTGCTATGTTTAAATACATCCTAATTTATTTTAAAACAATGCAACATATTTAAACACAAATAATATATTGTATGTCTAGTATGAAAAGTAGAATACCAAATGTACTAGACTAAGTGCAATTTCTGGAGAAAATGCGTGGGAATGCTGGAAATGCTGAACTGCACCACTGAGCAGTATCAGAGGGGCTGGCAATGATGATCAGTTATATGTATGGAAGTGGGCGTGGAAAATGAGACTTAGAAAAATGTCAATGTCTGTCCCATTGAAAATTAGGGAAAAGTTGACATTTAAAGTTAAATTGTGCAAATACTGTAAGTAATGTGGAATCAGACGATATATACCCCCGGGAGGCGTGAATTTTTGAAGCAAGTTGAAACGGTGTAAACCAGTATTATTAGGTGGGAGTTGTTACATGGCAAAAAAAAGTGTGGAGAATAAAAAGTGCCTGATATTGTAATACTACTACTACTAATAATAATAATGATAATAAAGGTTAGAAACACCATCAATAACAATAACACTTACAAAAATATCTACGATAAAGCAGGACTACAAAAACTGAACAGCGAAATACCAGGGGACTACTGTACTTTTCAACATACTAAAATAGTTCTCAAATGTGCAAAAGACATGTCTGTGACATGCATTTGCCTGTTTTAGGGGTGTGTCACTTTTATGTAAATAGCTGCACCAGGCCATGCCTACGCCATACCCTTCTCTCTCAAAGGGGCAGTGATTTAGGTCAATGTTGTGACTGGAAACGACTGGTCATGGGAGCAGCAGAAAAGAAAAATACAGATATGTCTTTTACACATTTAAGAACTATTTTAATATGTGGAAAAGTGGCATAACGTTTTACCATAAGAAAAAGTATCATAACGTTACTACAGAGACTATGTTGTACGTAGTGTTAGTTGGGATTGTTTAGGCAATGGTTATTTTGCCGCAACTGGCAAATCTCGAGCGAACATTATGTCTCCGATTTGCTGCGAATGTTTGTAGACTTTTACAAGCGGTTATGAACAACACAAATGTGCACATTTAGATTAGAAAGGACAGGAAGTAAGGCTAAATAAAAAATGTTAAACTTATCTTCTTTCTTGTTTGCAGTCGTGTCACACTGTTGGCACCGATCCATTATGTTTAAACGTGTTGCTAATCCAGCTCTGAACAGACTTTCACTAACAAAACAGTACTTTGAGAAATGATGTCTGTCGGTACACGTCCTTCAAAAATAAAATTAATCCACTGTCTTCTCAAAGTCTTGGGACGAAGGAAGCAACCACTTTTTCCTGATCAATGTTTCCCCTCTCCACGGAGCATTTGCGAGCGGGGGGAGAAAAAGAAAGGCACAGCCAGCTTCTCGAATTTCAGTGGGCGTGACAAACCTTTACCAGAGGTGGTGCCACTAACCCAAAAGGGCTGGTGCGAGTGCACTTCCGTGTCCTTTTTTACGTCACTAAGTCACGGAAGTTTGATCTGCCCATTTGAAGCACACATTTTAGAAAGTAGGAGAAAGCTAAAGAAGTCACGGATGGACTTTTTTTTATACCTGGTTGGATTGTAGACAGGCTGGGATGCATATTATTGATAGAAAACCCCACTAAAGTGCATTTTCACCTTTAAGATTTCATTGTATCTTTCAACCCAGCAAATAAAATAAACAGCAGTCAAAACTTCTTGCGACCTTGCTGCCATTCAATTAGCAATTTCAAGTGTGCTTTTCAGTTATTTTGTTACTTTTCCTTAAATATAATATCCTTGCTTCCAAGTCGATTAAATCACTTTTTTGGCCCATCCATTTTCTTAACCGCTTTTCCTCACAAGTGTCGCTGGAGCCTATCCCAGCTGGCTTCGGGAAGTAGGCGGGGTACACCCTGAACTGGTTGCCAGCCAATCGCAGGGCACACATAGACGGACAACCATCCACACTCACATTCACACCTATGGACAACTTTTTGGATTGTTCAATTAACCTGCCATGCATACATACAAACTCCACCCAAGCCGAAGCCCGGACTCGATCTCACGTCCTCTGGACTGGGAGGCGGACGTGCTAACCAGTCAGCCACCGTGCCGCCCCTTTCAAGTTTATATTATTAATTATTCAGACTACCCACCATGCCTTGCTGCAATTGTAAATTTGGTAAATGGACTACTTTTTATATAGCGCTTTATCTACAACAGGGGTCAGCAACCTTTCCTGTCAAAAGAGCCATTTTAGGTCAAATAAATAAACAAAAATCTTTCTGGAGCTGCAAAACATTTGAACATTGTTATGAAAGAAACAGTGTGTTAGTGTTAGTCTAATGTACTGAGGGCCCAAGAGCTAATTAGAGCTGCACCATAACAGGAAAATATGCAGCATCCAATACTTTGAGGTTAATTTCGTCTTCCGGTTATTTTTATTTTTCGCTTTTGCATACATTTTTAGATTATCTGCCTTTCTGTCAAATGTCTGACATTTTTGTCAATTTTATGGAAATATTGTAATTTTCTGCCTCTCCCTGCTTGTTCGGATATATTTACTTTTTAAATGTTTTCTTTTCTGCCATTTTTTAAATTCTATTCTCTGATATTTTTGGCAATTTAATGGACATTTTATAGTAATTTGTAAAACTTTTTAATTTACCTTTTAATTTACCTTTCGTCTTTTCTGCCCGTCTTCATGGTTTGCTGAATATTTTATGGCTTTTTTATTATTCTTATTCTTATTATTTTTTTAAAACTTTTTCCTGCATTTTTTGCTATTAATTTCTGACATTTTTGGGCAATTTTGTGGACATTTTATTTAGTATCTCAGTTCAGTATCTTGCTCAAGGATACTTTGATGTGGTCAGTGGCATGGGATCAAACCCACAACTTCTGGGTTACGAGACGGCCACTCTACTACTGATCCACGCCACCCTGGTTAGTCTATTGTGAGGTTACTACTGCTCTATATAATGAAGTAATAGTTCCTTAATAAAAATATGTGAGTATGAATAAAAAGTACTTGGCATTGAAACAACTTTCACAAGTACAATTACTCAAGCAAACCTAACAGAGTAAATTTGGCAAGTTATTACTCACCTTTAATAATAATTATGCTAGTTAGATTGAGTTGAATAACAAAAAAAAGTTGTTGTTTTTCTGGGAAGTTTTTTTATGTCGTTTATCTTGTCTGTTAATATTGCTGATTTTGCTGATGAAAATCGTTTGATAATTAGTGTCCTAGGCGGACCTTGATAAATACATGGAAATATATAAACATTTGCCGACTTATATTTGCTGACTTATATAGGGATATAGTGAGTGCATGTAAGCGGGTTAAAGCAAAAGTTATCTGTAAAGTTCCGTTAGTAACTTGACTCACCCGAACCAGCTCGGTAACACGGACATTTCAAGTTCACTGTCATGTCGCCATATCGACAAACTCAAGGTGAAGCACTCTGATGATGCTGAAATGTATAGCTGAAATTTTTTATCCAAGGTTAAATATATGTTCCATTGCACAGTGTTTACAATTGAATGACTCCACAAAAGGAAATTAATTAATCTTGAAATCAGTGTGGAGACTTGACGGATGAGGTTTGACTTTTGGAGTTTGAGTTCCCACGCAATATATCGTACTGTCTTGATGACAGGTTTTTTTTGGAAGGGGTTTGCCCTTCTCATTCAATCATTTGTAAGAGCTTTATCTCTGCAGCGCTGGTGATTATCACTCAACCAAATTGATAAGATGAGCGTGGCCTGCTTTGTATTCTCGTTGTTCTGCTATCGTTTTGATGAATGTAGAACAGCTACAATGCTATATGGGATCATTATATAATACTGTCATTCTTTACTCCTGTTGCCCAAAGCTGTGGAGTTGTAACAGTTGGTCACCTCCCCAGCTTAGATCATGCTGAATTCTTATCACAAAAGATAGGAAAAATAAATTATGATTAATTGGAAAAAAAATGTCAAAGGTACAAGCCTGCTGGTATGTTTCCCCGCACATTTGACGAGGTAACATCCCATCACAGCAGCTAATGTCAGGTGTCTAGGGACTGGTCTTTAATCAACTGTATGCAACCGAGATTGATTAATATGCTGCATCTGGGTGATTATAATTTCATTAATAATTTTCTACAGATCTGATTTGTGTGCATGCGTGTTTGTGTGCGTGAGTGTGAGTGTGCTGTGTGTCATGCTGAGTCTGCATGACATTTCCGTGTGCATATTTAACCAGTGTTTGTATGCATAACACGATCTGTTCGCTGATGAATGGCGTACACCCCCATGAGTGAGCCTTGGAAACACTGTTCTAAGTAAATCATGACACATCAAATACAGAATGGTTCATTTCTGACAAAAAACAAACTCCATGATAAAACTTTTTTTTTTTTTGCTAAGGGTTGCAATGTACATACTTTTTTTTTTTTTTTTTTAAAGGGGAAGTCAACCCCAATTCTTTCTCTTATACAATATGTTCTATGCAGCCCACTAGTCTAAATGTGGCATTCTGGCTAATATTGTGTTAGTGGAATATGAGTTAAGTAGCAAAATCAAGCCGTTTTTATCCATCTCAGGGGGCGGCCATTTTGCCACTTGGCCGCTTCCTGATATGGATAAAAATGGCTATATTGTGTTTCATAACTCACAAATCTAACATTAATCAGAATGTCAAGTATAGACTAGTGATATCACATATAACATATTATTGTCAAGAAATGTTTACCCGTAGGTGTTATTTAACCATTTTCTGGCATTTTCATGTTTTTCTGTGTTTCATCAAAAAAAAAGCATTGGGGGGCACTAGGGACACACATTTTTGCTGGAAGTATCAAGCAGATCAAATTAGTATAATGACTATTTATGGGCACTAGATGGCAGCGATGACTCTCTTTGGACAAGATCGGGTAGGCGTCAGTAGAAGACGTGAGGCGGAGCTAGTGTTGAGGGGAGAATGGCTGAGGAAGCGAAAATGGCGACCAGTTGCAAGCAGCTCACGCTTGAGCATTTTTTTCAAAGACGAAAAGCATCGACCAATGCTAAAGATCACATTGATGACGACGATGATGATGATGGTGACTCCGAGGTTGACACCGAAGTTGGAAGCGTTGACGCGGCGGGTTCGATCACGTCGTAAAGCCTCACCGGCTAGCGATGCTAACGCCGGAAAACGCGGAGCACAACCGAGCACTTCTGCACAGGCGGACGTTCAATTGGACGATGAAGAGTACCCCGAGTCCAATGCATATTCATCGGAGGAGTGGATACAGTCTGATCATGGAGAAGACACTGGTTCTGGCTTACGATGCCACCATGAATGGAGTGGATAAGATGGATCAGAACATCTACCACCCGGTTTAGGAACTGAAGGACATGAGGAAGCCAGACGTAACACCAGGTCACCGTATCATGATCTTGAGAGTAGACTTGATGGCAACATGGCCAAACACACACTGCAGTATATACCTGCTACTCCCCAGAAAAAAAGGCCAGCAAGAAAGTGTAGGGTCTGCACGCGAAGGGGCAATCGCAGTGAAACTAATCTGTTGTGCAAATCCTGCTGTGTCCCCTTGCACGCAGGGGAGTGTTACACAAAATGAAAAACTGTAGTTGAAACATCCACACAATTGTAAATAGTACCACAGTTGCACACATTTGTAAATAGTTTGCCAAATTGTTACACTGATGAATGTAAATAAACATATTTTGCTATCAAAAAACACTTTTTCATTGTTGGTGGTAGTGTTATACAGAAGTAAAAGCACTGTTTAGGTGTTTGTGGCATCATTCATGGGAAAAAAAGGTGTCAAATTCACTAGAGTGCATGAAATAATATTGTTTAAAAAAAAAGCTTGATTTCTCCGTATTTTGGTCCAAAACAGAGCATTTGGGTGAAACTAACCATTTTCTATTGTTGATTAGTGAAAAACGGAATAAGGTAGAAACAAACTTTTTTTTCTGATGAAAGATGAGAGTTTAATATTTCATTTGGTAGTATCTGTGTTTCCATAGTCCAAACACAAACCTTGAAAGATCAGTCAAAATGCTTAAATCAGCTGGCACCCACAGCATCCCTTTTCTGAAAACGGTTGGCAGTCAAAGAGTTCAAAATCACAAGAATTTAGTCAAAATAAAATTGTTGCCCACGGGGTTTACACAAATGCCCCAAATGACAAATGAAAATCGCAAAATTACCAATGATCCAGCAGAAAGTTAACCATCTGTGGCTTGCACTCCTCTACATGATTAAAGGTTAGTATGCCCTTAGCATTATCACTTAAATTGCTTATTGATTTTTCATTTGCGAAAGTTGTAAATGGAAAGCAAGGCTTGCTATTTGTATGTGTGACTCAAGATAATGGAACTTGACTGGTGGGTAAATGTTTTTCCCCAGTCTCCACATAGAAAAATGGAGCCTCCCCTGACGAGGCTGTCAGGACTGAGATGACCTTGAAACATGCCTCACCTTGCCTCTTTGGTAATGCATGTGGGCTACCTTACTCACTGGCTATATTACATATGAATGAGAGCTGACATATTTTGCTCACTATATGTTCAGTAACAGTTGACATATACGTGCTAATTTTCACTTAAATATGATTTTTTTTTTAAAAAGCCCATAGTACAACAGATGAAAAATCTAATTTGATTAAAATGGTGAATGGAATGGACTTACACAGCACTGCATCCTGCATCATACGATGGTTGATCAATATTCAGTATTAATACAAAATGTGTTTGATAGAATGTTCAATTTAAACAAAATAAAGAAAACCCCAACCCTGGCATTGTGTGTGTTATAGGCAGAGGCAACAGTATGCAATTACAAGCATGTAAGAGAAAATCTTGAGCACAAAAGTATGTTTTGAGCACAGCCGTGTCACCAAGTGCTCGTCTCCTGAGTGTCCACCAGAACATAAAGCCGCTTGTACCAACAAATAAGTGCACACAAAAATGTGATACACTTTTTAGCCATATCACCCAGCCCTAATATACATTCATACATACTATACATCCATACGTACATATAGCTGTGGAAGCGCTCCAAGTTTGATGGCATTTAGTTGTATACGGTTTGCAACTTACTCAGTAATGGGACCACTGTTGTTTATTATCTATATTAATGACATTTGTAATGTTGGCAAATCTTTGAAATCCATCCTTTTTGCAGAAGACACAAACATTCTGGTTGCTGTGGAAAACTTGCAGAAACGTCTGTCCACGCTGACTGTTGAGATCAGTAAAAAAAAAATAAAAATAGTTTGCTAGAAATTATTTACCGCTAAATCTAAATAAACCAAAAATCCTGATATTTGGAAACTGTAAAAAAAAATCTGAAAATATCCAGGTGCAGATTGAAAAGTTATATGAAAATAAACAGATCTTGTACATGTATAATATAAATAACTAGACAAAGTGCAATTTCTGCAGAAATTGCATGGGAATGCTATTAGCTGAATGCATGTGCTTAAATAATTTCAGTGACTTTATAATCAATATCCTGATATAATAATCAGTTGGTATCGAACCATCGCATGTACTAAAATGTGGTCCAAGCAGGGTTTGAACCCAGGTTCTCTATGGTGGAAGGCAACTGCTCTAACCACTGAGCTAACTTGACGGGTTCAATAGCATAAAAGCATTCCCACAATAAATAATTAATTAATAATACAGGGAGTCCTCGAGTTGCGTCGTACACGACCTATGTCGTTTCGACCTCGTCTGTTGCACCTTCTTTTTCGTTAACTCCCCACAGTAAACACGCCATTGTACAGTTATTTAAAGTTGTGTTGTTACCTCCAGCAACGGACGTCCATCGAGCAGGTCGGCTCGCCATCAGGCGTGTCACATTTCCGTGTTTAAATTGGAATTAGCTCAGCTCTGCTGTCCGTCAGCAATGAATGTTTGTGCAGAAACCTAAAATATTGGTTCCGGCTCTTCCGGGTCGCGCAAATATGTTTTTTAAAATTACTGTACAAATTATTTTGATGTAAATATCGACTTTAATGGTGAAATCCGACTTAATTCAAAATTCGGGTTACATCGCTAGCGTAGGAACGTAACTCCGCCGTAACTAGAGGACTCCCTGTATAAAAGATGTAGGATCTTATGTAAGGGGTAGGACTACATAAGTCTATATTTCCTCCTACCCCATTTCAAGCATGAGAAAATGTTTATTTTGCCTTTATCATATTTTAAGATTTTGTTTATGTTGTCTTTCTTGATTATTATTTTGTTTTGTTTTGTTTTTGTTTACATGTTCCAAATAAAGACAAAAAAATACAAATAAAATCACTGATAGCCGTACAATTTCTGTGTCAACAGTGTGATCCCGGAGAAGCCACCAAGCTACTTTATGACCTTCTGTATACAGAACCCATCAAGATTGTCCTGATGCCTGGGTGCAGCTCAGTGTCCACACTGGTGGCAGAAGCTGCTCGAATGTGGAACCTCATAGTGGTAAGATTTTGGTGTCCGTTACATAAAAGTATTCAGAAATTGGTAGCCAGCGTACATAGGTTTGATCTATGCAGGCAATCTTTTCAGTGAGACATCGTTATTCTCAATAGGCAGTGTAAATTTCATTTTCTTTCTTTACTGATTACTCTCAGGCTCATGGGGAAATCCAACTTACACTCTGCTGTAAATAAAGTTAACTACTGCAATATAAATACATTGAAACATTACAACCCTTGTAACTTTAATGACTTAAGTTACAGCGCTTTGGTCATTAAAGTTACTCCCGACACAAACGTTTAAGCACTTTTTGGATTAAAAAATAAATAAAAACTAATGTAAAACTTGAAAACTATAAAACATTTAAACTCTGATAAGAAGGGATGACTCGCATAGCAGCGAGCCAATGGGAGGGTAATAAACATGCCACCATCTGTATGCATCTTTATGCATTTGTAATTTACTTTTGAATTGTATTATTCTTCTTAAAGGGACAGTAATGTGAAAAATCTACTTTTTGGAGCTTTTAGCCATGTTAAAATACTAATTCCGCACCAAAAACATCTGCGATGTGTTTTTTTCCTCCATTTGCCCCTCTATGAGAAATTCTAGGTCATTCTGCTCTCCACGCATCAGCCCCTCCCAGCCTGAGAAAACGAGCGGGTGCTCACTGTATGACGTCATTAGGTGTGGACATACCCCCGCACCGCCTCTGCGGACTAAACGCACGCCCACTGTCTCTGAGACCTCTATGCTCGCAGCATTCTGATAAAAGACTTAATCAGTAAACTTTCTTTCCAAATGAATTAAAAGCAATCGATTATCCTTCACATTTGTGATGCCAATTGGCCGTCTTAAATTCCCAGAAAGGTTCCATGGCTGACACTTGTGTAAACTACAAATAAACTGGGCGAATGGTGTAGTGGTTAGCACGGTCACGTGCAGAAGCAGATGGTCCCGGGGTTCATGATCTCATTCAGGTTTTTTTCCCTCACTCTCTTCTACGACGGCATATTAGGGCCACGTATACATATATATATATTTTTTTTTATAGAGGGTGGGGCAATATTCTGAGGAAAACAATTCATAAATTTGTCACTTTGTTAAGTGGCAAATTTGCGATAAAAAAAAACTCAGACCAGAAACTTACGAGAAATGCACGTAGTGTAACTATAGTCTAATGTGAGGATTCGTTGGTGGTTAATGTGACACTGTTAATAAAATGAAAAGGCAGGATGGAGACTGATTCATTCTTTATTTAAACTTTACTTGTCATACACAGTAGCTAGATAGACAACACTTCCTGATCCCTCTCAGCTGACTAACACTAACCAAGCAGAAGCTAGCATACTGTAGGTAGATGCAAGTAAGTGAATGACGGAGAGCAGCAGATTCGACACATCTACTTAGTTACTTGTACAAAAAATACCAAAATGTATGAATGTGTAAACAATAATTCTGGAAACATTAATGTACAAGTAAATATTTATTTTAACAAATAAACTTAAATGATTGATCCTCACGGTCTGGGCCTACACAAAGGCTTCAAAGTACCAATGCTTAACATGATATGGTTAAAGCCCTTACTATCTCCTTATTTGGAAACCCGGCCGAATAGTATTGGCAACATCCGAGTAGTACGCTATGTGTATTTCTTGTAAGTTTCTGAGTTTTTTTCTCACAAATCTGCCACTTAAAAAAGTCGCAAATTTGCCACTTTATAGAATGGCATTTGCGAGTTTTTTTCTCTCAGAATATTGCCTCTGCCCTCTAAAAAAATATATTTATACGTGGCCCTAATACGCCTCTTCTTCCCTTTCTTCCCCTCCTCCTCCACTACAATTTCTTGCGGCAAGGAGCCGTTTTGTTTAAAATGTTTATTGAAGAATTGAACATCATCTAATTTCCACATTTACAGAAGACGTCATTCAGAGGAGTGCTCAAACGCAGTGCGCCAGATTTTGTGGGTGGCGCGCGCAGCAGCTGGCTCGGACGAGAGGGTTTTACAGAACCGGGCGTTTTATTTTCACGTTAGAAAAATAGCCAGCAAAATACAAAATATTTAATTAAAAATTAATTAATTTAATTAATTACATCGCTTTGGTGTCAACGGTAAGATTTAATCATTAAATGCCTATAGTTAACTGTGGAAGGGCTTAAAATACCGTGATATAATACCTTTAAAGTGTAATCACCGTCACCAAAAGACAAAGTGTATTACAAAGCTCGTGTTAGAAGTGGTTAATTGAGTGTATTACTCACATAATTTCACAGTCAATTATAACGAGTTTATATCTAATTTGCAATGTATCATTAATTGTAATTTTATGCCTTCCAACATTAACAACCATGGGGACAAGTTGTGATGGGAGGTGTTGGCACTCGCTATCAGTGCTCCAATGCTTATACCCAAATGTACAGAAAGAAAGAACAAATATACAGATTAAGTCTTTGAACTGCAGCAAACAGGTTTTAGTATTTAATATTTAGTATTTAGATTTAAGACAAGACTCAAATGGCTGCATAATTTACATTGAAAAGTATGTTTAAATTAATGACTATAGAAAGTACTAAATTACTAACGACAACTGCTCTATTTCAAAGTATAAAATTAATTCAGTTCAGTTATCAAATCTGTGCAGCTCACAAATTACAGGTGTGTTCTGTCGGTCATGGCCCTTACTGACTGACTGGGTCTACTCTATTATCTATTTTTAAAACAGGATAGCAATTATGTCATTGTGTTCTTCGGGCAATGCTGGTAAAAGGCGCGCACTCTTCCATTTTTCATGCAGTCGGCTATTTATATGATAACGTTCCTCCACTTGCTTCCCGTAAGACAGTGACCCATATTCCTTCACCATTGTCCGCCATTGTGACTAAGATACCATACAGGGCTTGAAGGAGGCTGATCCTATCTTGAATTTTAGCTGGCTAACTTGAATGTACTATTTATTCACAGCACTGAAACACAATTCACACTAGTATTCACACCTGTGGCTAGCTTAGCGAATCCAACTATTCTTCATGCTATCAACCGGTGGGAGGAAGCCACGAAATCCATAGCAAACCAACAAAGCATAGACAGAATGTGTAAACTCACACAGAGAGGCTACTACAACTGGCTGGCCAGGGGGTTCAAACTTGGCAACGAGAGTTCTACTATTTCAACACACCTATTCAACATTTCCAATACTGCAATGGGTGTTATTTATCTATTAGCAGACACTGTGTATTATTTATTTATCAGTTGATCCACATTTCCAAGTCAGAGAAGTAGTACAGATTAAGATTGTTTGCCTTTATTGAGAATTCCGAACATCCGGGCATTTCTGCTTTTTCGTTAAAAACAAACGACATATTTGCATTGCTTTTGCCTGTGACTATCATAACAACAACAATGTAAACAACAAAGATGGCTGATTACGATAAATTGTTTGGTTTTCTGGTTAATGCAGTCAGTCCAAATCACGCTGGGTTATGTGAAGTTATGTATTTCAAATAATTAATTTGATAACTAGGGATGTTCGATACCAATACCGATACCAAGTGGCAATACCATTAGTTCTTCCATCCATCCATTTTCCTAACCGCATATTTCTCACAAGGGTCGCGAGGGTGCTGGAGCCTGTACCAGTACATAGGATGCATAAAATTTCCCCAAAAACAATGACAGATCATTTTTTTAAAACATATATCCCAACTACAGCAAATTTCCTTAAAATTGGATGAAATTAATGGCAATTGCATTTGTTAAATTTGCTCATAAAAGTCGACGACGTTAACGAGGCAATTAAGCATGCGGCAAACGTAAACAAGCCAGTTAAATACAGCGAAGTTACAAACATATATAACACACATTGAACCACAGGTATAGGTGATATTACTTACAACAAGAGTACTTAATTATTCTCAGTAACGCACACCGAAATGATGCTGCCGGAAGTAATGAAATGAACAAGTGTTACCTCATAAGGAGACACACAGGAAACAAACGAGATGGAACAAAACTTTCGTTCCCCGCAGTCTTTCTGACAGCTCCTCACCGAAAAATGGGCACAAGAGCGGGGGCTGATACCAGTATCGATATCCCTCGCTAGTACTGATACCATCAAATGTGGCCTGGCCCGATCGGTACTCGCCCATCCCTAGTCAGAATAAATAAAGAGATACATTTGTTTTTTAATTGTTTAAATTATGTTTTGCCATTCACGGTCTGTTGCTGCATTCGAGGAAGGTGGGAAGTCGGACATATCCCACTTGGAATCTCCCAGTTCTGACCTCAAAGCGTTTGAAGCGAATGTAAACAACAAAGATGGCTGATTCCTATAAATTGTTTGTAATTCTGGTTAACACAGTCAGTCAAAATCATGTTGAGTTATGTAAAGTTACTTTTTTTAATAACAAAATTAATGTTAAAATAAATAAATAGATTAATATGTTTCTAATTGTGTAAATTATGTTTTGCCAATCATGGTCTTTGTCTCTACGGGGTTCACCATTGCTGAGTGACGTCAGATATAAAACAGTCGGTGAAGTCGGGGTCCTTTTTTTTCAGCTTCGTAACTCAGATTTTTTAGTTCAGGACACTGACACACGTAACTCAGTTTAGTTTTTGTTCCCGTGCATATTTCCTGGCATGAAATCGTAAAAGTCCGACTTCCCACCTTCCTCGAATGCAGCATGTGTCTATTGTCGAGTGAAGTCAATTTTAAGCTAGTCGGTGATGGTCCTTTTTTCAAGTTCAAAGAGGCGATCTGTTGCACTCTTCCAGTTTTGAAGTCGGAAAAGTCCGACTTCCCACCTTCCCCTTGTCCTCGAATGCAGCATTAGACCGCCATGTTGACTTGTGACATAAGCTCGTAATTGTCAATAATTCTGTTTATTAAGGTAACAATAAAAAACATTATTGCAAAATTATTGATACTGAACTGTTCCTACAAATACATTGGTTTACATTTGTAACCACTTTGAATCATTTTTGAAATACACAGGTAGACAGCAGAAAATAATATGGCTTGGAATCCTGATGTGCTGTTCATGTTGACCGTTACAAATGACTTTCAAATGGAATTGAGTCATTGCACTTAAAAAATAAATACATAAATAAATAATCACAGTCCCACAAATGAAAAATCCAATTTGATCAAAATGGTAAATGGAGTGCACCCATATAGCGGTTTATTCAATCTATTCGTTGGCCAAAGCTTTTTACAAATTCTGACATCCACTTACTTAAAAACTATTGAACCACCCAATGCGTAGTTAGATACGCCGTCCGCCAAACTACTTACTAGGTACGCAGGTTGCTGCCACTTCAAATTCGGGACAGTTTTTCGTTTTTTTTTTTTTAAATGGCTTACTTCGATTCAGATCGGTTATTGTAACTATTAACTTGTAAATTACAAATCCTCGTTGCGGCGGACGAGCTGCTTCTTCTAGCTAAGCTAGCTAGCAAGCTCTCTTGGGCTGAAGATGGCTAATGCCCTGTTGAAGTGCGTGATGGAGTGAGGGAGAGGCCGGCAGCAAGCCAATGCCAGAGGCATTGATACACTGCCGAAATGGGTTTCATTGACCGTAGTGATTAACAGTTTAATTAATATTATCATTAGCTGGCTAACACATGCATATTCTGTATCACTTGTATCACTCAAAGGAACTCTCTGAACTCCCAATTCAAGTGACACACAGTCCGAAAATTATGATTTTAGCAATAGCAATAGTGTTAATCTTATCAGGCATTTTTTAATTTTGTCTCAGTTTTAGTCCAGTTTCAATCACGCTTGTTAGTTTTTTTAGTTAGTCAACCTCCTCCTGTTTTTATTTAGTCCATTTTTAGTCGACTACAAATCTAGCACTTTAGCTTTTATTTTAGTCCAAGAAAACACAATTTTATTCGTCTAGTTTTAGTCAACAAAAACTGTCACTATTTTAGTCTAGTTTTAGTCAGGACAATCATTTTACCCCTGTATATTTTTTGTCAGCAGATTATGTTGAACATTTCGGATCTAAAACTATTTCACATCAAATTTTCTCTTATGTGTTGGATGAAAAACAACTTTATACACAATTACAGTATATCAACAAGTGACTGTCTTCATGCTATGACCTAGTAAGTTAGCCAGCATTAGTTAGCGGTCCGATTATGATTACTGTTGGCACGCTATAGCCGTTGGATTAATGTTAATATGTTTTAACTATTTACTTCTTTTTTTTTAACTTTTCACGGTGAATCCACTTCCTGTCTGTCCCATGTGTTTGTACATGTTGCACTTGCTAGTTGCAGATTTGATAGGGAGAGGGTGTCACATTGTATCACATGACAATGACAGATTAGCACAGACAGAATTGTACAAAATCATATAATTTTTGTCTCATCTTTGTTTATGAACTAAAATGTCCATAGATTTTAGTCCAGTTGTTATTAAGTGAAGTACATTTTCCTCTTGTTTTCATTAGTCATCAAAAATGCATACAAATATAGTCCCACTTATTGTTTATTAATGAATGTTTTTAGTCTAGTCTGGTCTAGTTTTAGTCCGGTAAAAATGTGTGTTGACGGAAATATATTTGTTTAGTTTTCTTTGACGAAATTAACGCTACATAGTAAATAAGCTATTTGACATGAAACTTCTTGGCTAGCCCAGCATTAATATTTGGTAGGTGAATGTTGAAATTTCCCGACACGACTGATTTCTTCTTCCAATTCACTTTTCCAAAGAATTGAATTGTCTAACTGAAACAGAAGACAAAACATCATGCCTACAGTATGTAGTTATTTATTCAGAACATTCTCCTTCCCTCTCAGTTGTCCTATGGGTCCAGTTCTCCAGCTCTGTCCAATCGCCAGCGCTTTCCTACTTTCTTTCGCACTCATCCGTCTGCTACGCTGCACAACCCCACTAGAGTCCAGCTCTTCCAGAAGTGGAAATGGACCAAGATTGCCACCATTCAGCAGACAACAGAGGTTTTCACATCAGTGAGTAAAACATGCTTGAGATGAAGCCTCATATGTGTTAACTGTCTATTTGTGTTCGCTTCTAATTGTGTAGAAGCGGAAAGAGTCAAGCATTCAAGGTTTTAATGGTGCATGATAGAAGCTGCCTTCCTAATAGGTTTGATTCAAAGAGCAAAATGTGAAGTTCATTGGAGACTACGAACTATTATAAATCCCTTTGCTGTGCTAAATGCTTCTGTAATCGAGAATATGAAGATTACTGTTTTACCTACAGACCAGCTGCCTGTAAACCATGCAATAAAAACCACGTGTAACGGCAGTAAAAATAAAAATAGGCCACTTTTTTAATGTTTACAGTTGCAGGGTGACTTTAATTGCTCCTCTTTCCTTATTTCCCATTTTCTCACCACTCTTTTGTCTCCCCTATTTCTATTATGTCCTAATTTATTTGTCCCCACCTCTATCTCACCTGCCCTTATTTGTGTGTTTATATCATCCCCCAGCCACTGCTATCTTTGTAAACAAGCGCCTCATCTCACCGTGATGCTTTTATTTGAAGGAGGTGTCGTCTCTTCTTCATGTCTCTTTTTCTGACCTGAACTGAATTGCTTTCTTTTTTTTTTTTTTTTTTTTTTTTTTTTCTTTTTTGGGAGATCTCAGTATTGATCATTTGAAATGTCATCATCATTGTTCTCCCTTTTTTTTTTTTTTGTTTTTTGGATGTGTGTTTGTGCGTGTGTGCGTGCGTGTGTGTGTGCGTGCGTGCGTGCGTGCGAAAAAAAAAAAAAAATAAGAATTCCCATACCGTTCACCTAAACCGAACACTTCAAAATCCAGCCAGAGTCGTGGGGCCGCCAGGAGACCCAAAGGGGGACCAAAGAAAAGAAAGAAAAGCGAAGCCCAGCACCGACCAGACACCACCCACCGGGCCACTAACCTTCACCAACCCCAAAGACATCCAAACTCCAACAAATCAGGGAAACCTCAAGGGCCCAAAGGAGAAACTGAGGAAAGGTAGAAAGGACAGACGAAGCAGAGTGAGATCCACAGACACCAGCCTCCACCGAATCAATGACCTGAGGGAGAAACAAATTGTGTCTGAGTCTCGATAGATGCTGATGTGGTGGATCTAGCATGCATGAAAATCTCCACCAAAGAGGGGAGCCGTCGACCCCCGCCAGGACAGAGCAAGCGCAACACCTCAGGGCCCCCCAGGCCGCGGCCGCGCCAAAGGACGACCCCCGGGCCCCGCAGGGGCCACCGGCCGGAGAGCAAACCCCGGAGCAGGAGCGCCCCCCACCCCAACGCGGCCCGCGCCCCCAACCCAACGCAGCAGGACGGGGCACTGCAGGCCCACCAGGCACCCCACCGGCCCACAACCTCGCTCCCCCCCCCGCCCCCCACCCCCGCCACCCACCCCAACCCAGCCCCAACCGCCCCCAGGCCCCCAAATCCCCAGACACCCTCCCCACCCCAGCACCCCCCACCCCGGCACCCCCACCACCACCCCCCCACCAACCAAGCCGCCAACGCCCCCCGCCCCCACCCCCACCAACCGACAGCCCCCCAGCCCCCGACCCCAGACCCCGGGGACACACCGCACCCAGGCATCCGCGCCGAAGAGGGGGCCGGGCAGCGGAGCGGAGAGGGCACCCGCGCCCACCCCACCACGCGGAGGGACGGAACACCAGGGGCAGAAGGGGAGATGGGGGCACCGGAGGACGGGCGGCATCCCCGAACCCCAGGCCCAGCGGGGAGAGGCCCCGGTCGTCACCCCAACGATCAAAGTGAAAAACTAACCCTGTTACTAAGTTCGCCAGCTCGCCGACTGGCGAACTCTACCCCTAAACCGTGTGTGTGACCCCACCCAGTGTATATACATAAGTGTGTGCGTGTGGTGCATTAAAAATTGGGGGCAGGTGAACCGGAGCAGAGGGAAATGATATCCCCCCCTGCTCCGATCCATCCGCCCCCCAGGCATGTCAATGAGCGTATGTGGTGCATTAAAATAAATTAATGGGGGGGGGGGGTGCACACGGACAGGCGACCGCAGCACTGCTTCATACCGCGGCCGCCCCAACCGATGCCGCCCCCCCCCCCCCCCCCCCAGTTGTGTGGTGCATTAAAATTTGGAGGGGAGTTGCAGGGCGGAGACGGTGTCTCCACCCCACCCCACCCCCCCCCAAAGTGTGTTATGTGCCCTAAAATGTATTGTGCAAAACTAGTGCAGTGAGTTAAGAGGAGCGACCAGCTGGGCCCCCCCCAACCGGGCGGGGGGGGGAGGCGCACCCGCCCACCAAAACCCCCACCCACCCCACCGGGACCCCGGCGGGGCTTGCCCCCCGGATACCGGGGCCCGCCCGAAGTGCCCGGAGGCCCACCGGAGCGGGGCGGGCACAACACCAATCCCGCCCACTCCCCCGGCCCCCGGAGCGCCGAGACCCGGGCCACGGACGGAACCCCCGGCCTAGGGGAGGGGGAGGGGGAGGGGACGGGGGAAGGAGACGACAGGAAGGGCAGGAGGCAGCAGCAGGGCCGCAGAGAGAGGGGGAGAGGAGGAGGAAGGGCGACGAGGGAGAAGGGACAGGGAGGCGGAGGACGGGCGGGGAGAGGTGAAGAGGGAGAGGAAGCAAGGGGGGGGAAGGGGGAGGGGAGAGGGAACCACGGGGCACCCCGGCGGCCCACAGGCCCCGACCCGCGTCGCCGGACCCAGAGCGACGGACCGCGCCGGGGCGGCGCCGCCCCGGACACCAGGGAGAGCCCCGCAACACAGCACCCACCACGAGACCCAGGGAACGACCAAGACGCAGCCGCCACCCAGCAGCCAACAGAGGGGCAGACCCGCCCACGCCCAGCCAGGGGGGACAGCACCTGTAGCGTTAGTCCCCTGGCATGCAGTGAATCCGAATATTAGCCTTTAGTGCCCATTGGAGGTGAATCTGTTCGATCCTGTTGGCAGCAACTGGGTTCCTGACTATAAAAACACAACCATTAGTAACAAACTGCCAAATGCAGAGACATCAATGTAAGTTATCACGATGTGGTGGCTCTCGCTAACAGGCAGAATTAAATAACCAGAATTAGGTTAAAATATTCTATATACGTAGACCATATTTCTATGAATTTTGATATTTGTTTTTTATTTGAGGCCGATATTTTTTCCATTAAAATGTGATTTATGAGGAGGTTAGACCATTGGTCGATATTCAGAGTTTGTTTATTTTTCCAGTTAACAAGAATTGTTTTTTTAGCGATAGTAAGGGCTACAAGTGTAGATTGAAATTGTTTATGTGGTAGGTCAGTTGTTGTTAGGTCACCTAGCAAACACAAGTTTGGAGATAAAGGTATCCTATAGTCCAAGATAGCGGAAAGTTTTCCGGAGCTATAGACAAGTCTGTCTCCCATTTTAAGATGGGTAAAGACATTTTATCCGTATATGAAAGTAACTTATATATTTTTGAAAGTTTTTTTGTTGTTGTCGGAGAAAGCTTGGTAATATCTTTAGCTAAGCCAGGCGGTTGGAGCGTACCCTGAAGTGTTGGAATTTGTTTCTTTATCATATTTTTAACTTGCAGATAATGTAAAAAATTTCCGTTTGTTATTTTGTATTTTTGGAGCAAAGATGTATATGATATAAACATATTATCTGAGAAGAGATGGTGAAGATGTGTGATTCCTTTCCGCTCCCACACACCTAAATAAAACGTTTGGTTGTTAATTCGAAAGTCAGGGTTATGCCATAGGGGAGAAAGCCCACAGGGCTCCACTTGGGCTTTTGTAGTTTCTAATGCCTTCCACCAAGCAGTCAGGGTGGCGGAGATCATTGGGTTTTTAAAACAATTATGTCGCTTAATCGATGTTGTAATAAAGAGTAAATCTCGAAGTCTGAGGTTATTACAATCCTTCTGTTCTAGTTCCAGCCAACAGTTAGTATCTCTGTTGGGTTGTGCCCATAGAACGATATATTGTAGCTGGTTAGCTATATAGTAGTACATAAAATTTGGTGCCTCTAGGCCACCTTTGGATTTACTTTTCTGAAGAGTAGATAGACTAATCTTTGCTTTTTTTTTTTTTCCAGTAAAATTTTGTAACGGCTGAGTCCAACAACTGGAACCATTTAGCCGTAGGTTTAAATGGAATCATTGAGAAAAAATAGTTTATTTTAGGTAAAACTTTCATTTTAACGGTGGCTATTCGTCCTATTAAAGAAATAGGAAGATTATTCCAGCGTTCCAAGTCACTATGAATGTTATCCAGAAGTGGAGAAAAATTTAAATGAATTAAATCAGTTAATTTAGGTGAGATTTTTATGCCTAAGTATTTTAAATTACCTATAGGAAATGAGTAATGTGGGTCCTGGCTTGCAGGGTTCCATGAATTTTCTGTAATAGGTAGAAGTGTTGATTTTGTCCAGTTAATAGAATAATCTGACAACTGTGAGAATTTAGTTATTAAGTTAAATACTTCCCCTAACGAAATCGCCGGGTTTTCTAGATAAAGTAAAATATCATCGGCATATAGATTAATTTTATGTTCTGTTACCCCAGAGTGAATTCCTTGAATCCTTCTTTCCTGGCGTATGGCTATTGCAAGTGGCTCGATAAATATTGCAAATAATAAAGGGGATAGTGGGCATCCCTGTCTTGTGCCTCTCTGCAAAATAAAGCTCCTAGATATAATCCCGTTAGTAGTAACTGTAGCTTTGGGAGAATCATATAATACTGACACCCAGTGGATAAATGATTTCCCAAAGCCAAATTTATTTAAAACAGCAAAGAGGAAGGACCAGTTAACTTTGTCAAAAGCTTTTTCTGCATCCAACGATATAATAACTGCCTTCTTATCATGCCGCTGTGACATGCTAATAAGGTTAAAGAGCCTCCTAATATTATTAGTAGAGTGGCGATCTTTAATAAAGCCTGTTTGGTCGCTATGAATAATTGTCGAGATTACTGTTTCTAATCTAGATGTGAAAGCCTTAGTAATAATTTTGATATCAGTGTTAATTAGTGAAATCGGACGGTAACTTGATGGAAGGGTGGGGTCTTTTTCTGGCTTTAATAAAAGTTTAATTGCTGCTGTATTCATGTGTGGACGTATGTAACCATTAGTTTTAATTTCTGTTACTACTCTTAAGAATAGCGGAGCAAGCATTAACCAGTAGTGCTTAAAAAATATAGCCGGATAACCATCTGGGCCAGGTGCCTTGCCATTAGGCATACTATCTAGAGCACTGTACAACTCGTTTATAGTAAGTGGCGCTTCTAACATATCTTTATATTCAGTAGTTAACTGAGGCATATTTAAGCTACTGAGGAATGCCTCAATATGCTCAGGGTTAGGTTTGTTAGTTTCTGAGTATAGGTTGCGATAATAGTTATAAAAAATTTGATTAATTTCTTCTGGTGATTGTGTACATTCACCAGTTGTCCCTTTAATAGCCGTTATAAGAGATTTTTCCCGATTGCGTTGAAGTTGGTTTGCAAGAAATTTACCTGATTTGTTATTATATTCAAAGTTGTTGTATCTCAATTGTTGTATTATAAACTCTGTCTTTTTAGTTAGCATATCGTCTAACTGTATTTTTGTATTTTGTAAGTCAGTCCATATTTGGTCATTTGGGTTTATTGCGTACTCATCCGTCAGTTGTTTAATTTTATCTTCCAAGTCATTTTCAAATTTTTGATCCTGTTTCTTTTTATAAGATGAATATGGTATAATTTTACCTCTAATTACTGCTTTCCCAGCTTCCCAGAGAAGAGATGGCGATAGGCCTGGAGAGTCATTTATTTCCAAAAAGTCTGCCCACTCTTTCCTTATAATTTTATCAAACTCTGCATCGTTTAGCAGAGAGATGTTAAAACGCCATGTTGGTGGTGGTTTAAAAGTATAATCAACTTGTAGGGAAAGTGAGACTGGTGCGTGGTCGCTAATAATAATAGGATGTATTTTTGTAACAGTTTTATCAGCAATAGAGTTATTTGTAAGAAAATAATCAATTCTTGAAAAAGACCGGTGTACAGCGGAAAAGAAGGTAAATTCCTTCTTATTTGGGTTTTTAAGTCTCCAGCTGTCGACGAGGCCAAAATCATCCATATATTCCCCTATTACTTTAGTAGATTGTAATCGCCTTATACATGTTGTGTTATTAGAACGGTCTATTAATGGATTTAAGACTGTGTTAAAGTCTCCTCCAATAATAATAGTAGAGTTCGCTGCTAAATCAAACAGCTGAGAGAAAAATTCATGGAAAAAGGCCGGATCATCATTATTAGGGGCATATAAATTGCCAAGTGTATATATCTTATTAAATATAGTTATCTGAATAATAATGTATCGGCCCTCTGGGTCTGTTATTGTATTATTTAGAGTAAAGAGTAAATTCTTATGTATGAGTATACAGACTCCTCTTTGTCTGCTGTTATAAGGGGCAGAGTATGCTTGGCTAAAATTCTTATCAATAAGTAATTTTTCTTCAGATTTTTGTAGGTGGGTTTCTTGCAGGAGGCAAATATCTGCTTTTAATTTTAAGAGATGGTCTAAAGTTTTTATTCTTTTTGCCTGTGAGCGAGCGCCACAAACATTCCAGGAAACCAGAACTAATTTATGCATACAAACAATATAGGCTCAGTCCTGTGTAAATATCTGCATAGGCCATTTGTCAATACTGGCATGTTATAGGATAGAATCAAAGTAGTTAGGTGATTTATATAATTTGTGTAAAATATAAGGAAATGTGTAAGTAAATATAACAGTGAAAAAACGGGTAGGGATGTGAAAGTGAAGGACGTTAGTGGGGAGTTAAACAACATTATAATACACCAGTAACTGGTAACCCAAGCGAGATTTTTTTTTTTTTGTTTAAATCTACTTTTAGATATAGTTATGTATTATTATTATATTTATAATATAGCGTAAACATAATGAGTATTCATATTTTAGGTTTTATAACCACATATACATTAT
This sequence comes from Vanacampus margaritifer, assembly GCF_051991255.1. Classification (NCBI taxonomy): domain Eukaryota; kingdom Metazoa; phylum Chordata; class Actinopteri; order Syngnathiformes; family Syngnathidae; genus Vanacampus; species Vanacampus margaritifer. The sequence goes on from NC_135448.1 coordinate 5,252,903, forward strand.
ATGTATATGTATATGTATACGTATACATCTAATAATCAAACAAAGTTTAGTTCCATCGATGCTAATTAGAACAGCCAGGGAGTGGAGTTGGGGTTCCGGAATAGTTGGCCATCGATGTATAGTTTATCAACGACCATCATAGTCCGTTTACCCTCCTGCCTATTTTGTTTCATTATAGGAAACAGTACCTTTCGCCGCTCATTAATCTCTCTAGGGAATTGGTCATTCATTCCGAATGAGGTCCCTTTAAGCTCCCGTCCTTTACTTTTAACAAATACTTTTTGTTTAAAATGCTCAAATTTGGCGATAATAGGACGGGGTCTATTGCCCCTACGGGCTCCAAGCCGATGTACCCGGTGAAAGGAGATGTTATTTACCGTCTCCTGAGGAATTTTTAACGATGTCGTCATAATTTTTTTTATCTCAACCTCTGGATTGTCAGAGGTGTTCTCGGATATACCTGAGAATATTAAATTATCCTGCATGCTACGGGATTGAACATCCAGAATAGTTTCTTTTAACATTTTATTTTCCTTTTTAATGGTTTCTAACTCGGCTGAAACAGTCACGAGTGTAGCGTGTATCTCGGCATTGTTGCGTTGGAGATCATTTATTTGTTGGCTGAAGAATTCCATACTTACCTTAAATCCTTTCACCTCCTCGCAGATTAGGGAGAGGACCTCTAACTTTTTATTTATGGACTCCAGCATACTGACCGAGACCTCCGTAGTAGTTAGGTCGTCCGTGTCCGTCGCTGAGTCATTCTTTCTCTTTTTAGAGGGTTTCTTAGACGGTTTCTCGACGGAAGAGTCCTCCATCGCGCAGTTGTAAAAATAACCGTCAATGAAGCGTTCGAGGTCCTCCACGTCGGATGGTATTCCAAATCTGTCGGATGAAAGAGAAAAGAGAAAAGCCAAGATATATGATGGTTAAACTCGAATTAATTTAGCATAATAGAGCTAGTTCTATCTTAGCAGCAGGGCGCTGCCATGTTGGGGTGTCCCGGTCTCGCTGTAGGTCTCGCGATAATCACAGCATCTCGCGCATGCGTCTCCCTCCTAAATGAATCCTACTGAATTGCTTTCTGTTTTCGACAGACCCTGGATGATCTGGAAGAGAGGGTAAAGGAGGCTGGGATTGAAATCAGCGTTCGTCAGAGTTTTCTCACAGACCCTGCTGTGGCTGTCAAAAATCTCAAGGTGCCTCAAATTCACAATTCCTCCTACGTAAAGCACACTGAGTTCTTTTAGTGGTTCCAATTTGCCACATGCTGTGGGTAAATCGCAGACATTTTAAGACAACCATAATCCATCCTGTGACGCTGGTCGATTTCCAGTTTGTTTTAATTTCCTTTCCTTTCAATTATACTATATACATTCCCCTCCAAAGACATTAAGGCCAGTTTACAGTTATCGGCTGTAGAATGAAAACGTTTGGTTTTAAATGAATATAACGAGATCAACCGGTCAGCTTTTTGGTGATAAAAAAGATTTTAGGTCAGAGGTGGCAAATCCAGGTCCAGAAAGGACTGCCAAAGTTTGGCTTTAGCCCCTGATGCTAGCGAGCTAGCAAGGTAGCTCCCTAGCAGGTAAATCAGCACTATAGGAGCTAGCTAGCATCGTTTACCTGCTAGCTAGCTAGCGCTAGGGGCTAAAGCCAAACTGTGGCAAGGTTTTTACTTTCTGGACCTGGATTTGCCACCTCTGAGGTGTACAAAATTATGACTTAATATTTATTAAGCCCATAACCCAGTGACATCTCCAAACGCTTGTATTCTTCTTTTGTGATGCTTTTCCATATTGTCATGCTACAGCCTCTCAGTTGTTGCTTATTAGTTGGATTTCTTGCGAAAGTCTCCTATTCAGCAACTTCCATTACTTCAACCTGATCAATTGATGATGCATTGGCAGTATGATTTTTTTACCCCCATACATTTACCTCTACATGTGTGTGCATGTGCATATGTGCGTTTTTATACAGTTGTCTATATAAAGTACACACAGATAAGTGATAATGTCATAATTTTGTGTTTTACTATGTGTGATCTAGTTGGTCTTCAGTCCTCAGGTCCTTCATGTTAATGTTATGAAATGCACATTGCACATGTTAATTATGTATTATTTATGTTGAAAAAAAATGACAAAGGTGTGTTTCTGAAAGGTATTTTTGTGAAATAAATTTTCTTGGTTTGACTTAATTATAAAAGAGGGTCACAAATTAATGACCGTAACAAAATGGTAGTCCCAGCATGTTGAAAATGCCTGATTTTAAATAACATTTTTAACAGCCACATAAGTAAATAAAGAATTCAAAAAAGTAAATAAAAAATTGAAGAAATTAAATCTTTGCATATTAAGACTAAACTAAATTGCTTGCTGAAAGTGAGTCAACATTTGCATCATACTTTAACATTCTTTACTTGATTGATAAATAGGACAACTTCTGCATGTTATGGTGGTCAGGTTTTTAATATAAATTGTACAATTTGATACCCTTAAAAAGAGCCAAGAGACACTTTGCGGTGTGCATTCCTTTGTTCTTTTATTAATGTTGTCGACTTACTATTTATTGCCTTACCAAGACAGTATGGCACTAAGCCACAGCAAGCATGTGTCCCACTTTTCTACGCTGCAATAATTTCCGGTTCTGATCATTATCGTGCTTTTTCTCATTGCAAAAGAAAAAACAATAACACTTGAGCAGTAAAAATTCTCACTGGTATTTTGCATGTCAACAGGCAAGTAAGTAACTTACTAAGTATCCAATCACAAATTGTCCACAACCACCAGGAGCCATTGTTTGTATTGTACCTAGGCATTGCTATGCTATATTGAACTGGATTTTAGCCCTCAATTGTTCTTTTTTTCCTTTTGCATTTTGGATCAAAAATTAAGTGTGAAAAGTGAAAAGTGAAAAGTGAAAAGTGAAGCATTTTCAGAAGTTACACTAAATTTGAAGTTACACTGAATTTGAGCACAGTAATACAACAGTGAATTAGGGCTACGTTTAAATAAATATTTTTTTAGAGGGTGGGGGCAATATTCAGAGAAAATAACTTGCAAATTTGCCACTTTGTAAAGTGGCAGATTTGCGAGAGAAAAAAACTCAGACATTTACGAGAAATACACATAGTGTAGCTATAGTCTAATGTGAGGATTCGTTGGTGGTTAATGGGACGCTGTTTATAAAATGAAAAGGCAGGATGACAGATTCATTCTTAATTTAAACTTTTCTCATCATACACAACAGCTAGAGCGACAACACTTTCTGATCCCCTATCAGCTGACTAAACACTAACCAATCAGAAGCTAGCATACTTTAGGTAAATGCAAGTGAATGACGAAGAGTAGCAGATTCGACACATCAACTCAAGAAAATACCAAAATGTATGAATGTGTAAATAATTCTGGAAACATAAATGTACAAGTATATAAGTAATATATATTTTAATAAATTAACTAAATGCTTGATCCTCATGGTATGCCACTTTATAAACTCGCAAATTTGCCACTTTATAACGTCGCAAATTGACAAGTTTTTTTTGCGCAAATTTGTGACTTTATAAAGTGGAAAATTTATGAGTTTTTTATTTTCTCTGAATATTGCCCCCACCCTCTAAAAAAAAAATATATATTTATACGTGGCCCTAATACGCCGTCATACAGTAATCATAATACATACAATAACTGGATTAATTGTTGATGTTTATAACATCAAAGTCCACTTACTTTTCTGAAGCACTAGAAGAAAGATAATTACCGAACTCATAATATAAAAATGCTAATCAAGTAATCATTTTTGCGTTTTGTGATTTCTTGGAGTCATATGTCCAGAACATAAACAATAAGACGAGTTAACGTTTATGTGAAATTTCTGAGATCTGTGGATGATTAGGTTTATGCTTTTGACGAATGACTTATGGAAGACAACTTGACCTGCTGCCACTTTTGCCAACAACCATACATGCACGTTTGTGAGGATTTTCTAACACAGACACACTAGGAGCTGTACCGCACCTCTCTCTGAGTCCCAAAATAATGTGTCACTGCATGTTACAGCCTGTCTCACTCTGCTTGCATCATCGTGGCAGTGATGAGAACGCGAACTTTAGATCAGTGAATCTGCAGCCTTGATGCGGCTTGTGGGGGTGAGTGTGTTTTGTTGCTAGCTTAAGCTCCCCGTTATGTGTGAGTGCTGAAAGCAAATGTTGGCTATGGCTGATAAACGTGATGCACTCTTTTTATAAGCGGATGTCTTTTTTTTTTAAGCAATAAACACGACAGCATAATGTCGAATCACTTTGTTTCATAGGCATTAATAATGCATGTCGTTATAGTTCATTATCATTTTAAGGGTTTGGGGAATTTAATTTTGTATTCCAGCTGGGTGTGCCCCATTGCAAAAAGCAAGTGGGCTTGGTGTACTGGCCTACTCAGCGCCTGAACCTTAACCCTGTCAGCAACTTTGGAATGAACTTCAGCAAAGAGTGGGTCTTGCTCACAAACTCCTCACATAATCTTGCAAATATTGTATACCTTGAAGGAGTGGAACATGTTATAGCAGCAAAATGGGAAACAGTTGTTTTTCACTTTTCAGTTATTGTGGGAATGCTTATGTTATTTCTAACCTTTATTATCATTTCAGGCACTTTTTATTCTCCACACTTTTTTGCCATGCAATAACTCCCACATATTACGATTAAGATAATCTTTATGTGTGTGGGGCGATGGTTCGAATCCCACCCTAGACAGATTGCAGTTCAAGTTTTCTTTTTATTAATTTATCAGTCAACTACTTAATAATTTGTCATTTTCACGTAATTTGTCTTTCAATTTATTTAATAAGTATTCCGCATGCATTCAAATCTGAACATTCAGCTATCAGCATTGAGCGTTCAGCATTCCCACGCAATTGCTGCCGCAATTGCACTTTGTTTAGTTATAGGAGTAATTGCTTCATGATTAACTTTCAGATGTACAGATTATTTCTAGGCTGTTGCTCACAGTAATCAGTCGTTGGAGTTTTTGGAGTTTTGATATCAGACTAGTTTCAATGAAGCTTGACATGCAAATGATTCCTAATATGATCCTGAAAGTGATGAGAAAAAATAGGAGTGTCAAAACGAGTGTTAATTTTGAGTTAATTAAAAGTTCCTTTAAAGCTACTAATTTTTTAAACGTACGATTAATGACTGCCCCTTACTTGGAAAGCCTGTACTGGGGAGATTCCAGTCGCAACACAGCAGACAAAATTTAGCAGTAATAAATGTAATAATAATGCATATATTTGTGGAGATCGGGGTTCAAGTTGTATTTTACAATTTTAATAATGTGTAGAATTTCACAAGTTACTTCATGTTAAAGATTAGATAGGTATTAATATGAAAAGAAAAATGCACTGAGCTGTCACCAACTTCTTACAAATGCAGTTATGCCATCTAGTGGCAGAGAAATTACATCAACACAAATCAATATCACACTCGTTTTTTTTTTACAGTACAGTACATCTTTTTCATTTTAACTCAATTTTATGAATTATTATGAAATTACTGTATCAATGACTAAAGGATGCAGTCACATTTTTATTAGTGTAAGATTGTTTCCACTTTTATGTTAACAAGAGTAGGAAAACTTCGAGAAAAAATATTTTATTGTACATTTAGAACAGATATAAAATTTGCGATTAATCGTGAGGTACGAAATTTTAAGCGCCTGACATCCCAGTAAACAAAAAATAACAAAAACATTAGCCCCAGTCGATGTTAGACTATCACATGACTTTGAAAGTTAATTTTACATAGCATTGTCGTTTTTTTATTTTCAGCAAAAACATACAATAGTAACCTAGTTTATCATTTTCGCTTAACCTTGTGAGCATAATTTTGTATAATGAATTTTGATCATTTTGAATTTAGTATTGATAGGCATTAATAAGTAAGGCATTTGGTGAAGGTGGGAGCTGCCATCTCTTGCATGCTCTCATCGCCTATGACTGTGAGAAAAAAAGTGCTGTACTCATATGCAGAAATACTAAATGTTCCATTATTTTAAATACCGTTGTTGTTGTAGTTTATTTATTTATTTATTTATTACTCCTTGTTCAGCACTGGTGGAGATGTGTGTTCTACTGGCACTGTGACATTCAGATACACAGCATATTTACTGGTTATTTAGGTGTAGTGTGACAGAGATGATATTTATTGTTTTAGAAAGGAATTCACTATTATTGTGTACAACCTAATATTTCTTCTCTCCAAGTGTTGGTTGCTTTTGACATTCAGTAGCACCTTATTTGTTAATATACTGTATAAGAATCCACAAAGCTGTCTTCCATAAGTCATTTGGTAGCCCAGTTATTGTGAAATTCCACTTCTAAGAAAGTGAGACTAAAGCATATCACTGCAAGGTCATTCCTTTGTTGACTAAAATGCTAAATTGAACAACAATGTGGTGCTTATTTTGTAGTTGCGATCAGCAGTTGGTTGCTGCAATTTTCATTTGTATATTGTGCAGTTCAATGGAAAAAAAAGACTACTCAACTAAATTGATGTCCTTCCTGCAGTGTCCCTGCGCTCCTTAATTTCTCCTCCACCTGTCGGCCTTACTTGCTGTCATTCTTGGATGTGCACACACACACACATACACCCTTAAGAATGACCTTGCCACAGACGCTGGCCTAGATTTAATGTGCAGGATTAATTAGTTATTGGAACGAATACCATGGCAACAGCACTATTATCACCAGTAGAGGAAAGGCCTACTGCTGTTTTGGTGGCTTCTACGTTCACCGCATCCACACTGTGAAGCATGTTACGTCTTTTAATGTCCAGCTGCGTGGGTGACTTTTCTTTCTCTCTCTCTCAAGCGCCAAGATGCCCGAATCATTGTTGGCCTCTTCTATGAAACTGAAGCCAGGAAGGTCTTTTGTGAGGTAATTTATTCTTTTGTTCCTTTCATTTTTGTTGTACTGAATAGATGAATGATTTATCTGATATTTATTGAGAATGTCAGATTGCCATTTAAAAGAAAAATAAATACAATGCTGATTATTTTATTAGCATGCTAATTTATTTTTGGACTTTTTTAATTATGGTTCATTAGTCAACAGCACAATCTTTAAGCTGCTGGGTCAAAAGTAACCCAAACTGGGTAAAATAACTAACCCAATGCTGGGTCCAAAAGTTGACCAAGACAATGTTGGGTTATTTATACCTAGCACCAGAGGTGGCAAATCTAGGTCCAGAAAGTAAAACCCCCGCCACAGCTTGGCTTTAGCCTCAGGTGCTAGCTAGCATCCAACTCATAGAGTCGAGATTTGGATCCAACAAGGAGTCAAAACTGCCCCTACAAGCTAATTAACATTTTATTTTTTACCAACATTTTCTAAGAAAAAGCATCTTTCCCCTTTCAGAGTCACTTGCATGATATGTTGTTGCTAAAGAATGCTGCATTAAATTTACTTACATGTCATTTCACAAAACTCAAAAATGGCAACCAGCTTCGGATCTTCAGCTCACCCAAATCCAATCAATTAATTATCTCAACCTGGTGTAACCGTGAAATTCAATCTGCTCAAAACCTGCATCTATCCGAAGAGTGGGTTAAGAAAACAGCCCAGTCTTTTTTTTACTGTGCAAATTTTACATTGCAGCAACTGAATCAACAGCGTTTCTGCTGTTTTAAACCAGCAATGGACTCCATTTTGCCTCAAATGCTTCAATATGTGATTTATCAACAATAAATCCCACTCAGTAGGTAGAATTATCAACAATCAACTAATGCCCGTCCCTCTCTAAAATAAGACAACCACAGTTCTATTTCAAATCTTAAACTATAGTAATCTGAGAGAGTGTGAAAGCGAGAGAGATAAGCTTGATTTTCAAGTAGATTTTTGTACGGTATTTATAGGAGATATAGGATAGCCTATAAATAGATATAGGAGATTTGGGAGACCAAGAAGTAAGCCCAACATAAGAATATTGAGCAATCTTTGTATGTTTAAAACCTCCATAAAATTTGATGGTGTTCTGATATGATAAATTAAAGTACCTTATCAGCGCTTGACATTTGGAGCAATAAAAAAAAAGAACTACATAACACATAAAATCTCCTCTCACACACAAACTCTCATTATCTCAAAACTCCTCTGAGGTCCAAGTGACCCAGTATGAGGAGCACTAACATTAAATTATCTTCTTTGAATATCAATTTTCTCTTTCTATTCTGTGAGCGCGTCTCAAGGGTCAATCACATCCATCCAGTAAATTCAGCCTTCTCTACACAACGGAGTAAATTCACATAAATAAATAAAACAACACAAAAAACAATTAAGCTATATATATATATATATATATATATATATATATATATATATATATATATATATATATATACATATACATTTGCCTAACCGCTTCTCCTCACAAGGGTCGCGTGGCCAATCCCAGATGGCTTCGGGCAGTAGGAAGGGTACACCCTTGAACTGGTTGCCAGCCAATCGCAGGGTACACAGAGAGAAACAACCATCTACACTCACAATCACAACTATGGACAATTTGGAGTGTTCAATTAACCTGACATGCATAACTTTAAGGCCGGACTCGATCGCACATCCTTTGCACTGGGAGACGGACGTGCTAATTTATGTTTTGTATGTAAATTACTTATTATTAATTAATAACGCACACATTTTGACACCCCTAAAATGTATATATATATATATATATATATATATATATATATATATATATATATATATATATATACAAGTGGAGGAGTTCAAGTATCTTGGGGTCTTGTTCACGAGTGAGGGTAGGTTGGAGTGGGAGATCGACAGGCGGATCGGTGCAGCGTCTGCAGTGATGCGGACTCTGTATCGGTCCTTTGTGGTAAAGAAGGAGCTGAGCCGAAAGGCAAAGCTCTCGATTTACCGGTCGATCTACGTTCCTGCCCTCACCTATGGTGACCGAAAGAACAAGATCCCGGATACAAGCGGCCGAAATGAGTTTCCTCCACAGGGTATCCGGGCTTAGAGGTCGGTCATCCGGGAGGGACTCAGTGTCGAGCCGCTACTCTTCCGCGTTGAGAGGAAGCAGTTGAGGTGGCTCGGGCATCTGGTTCGGATGCATACATACATACATACATATATATATATATATATATATATATATATATATACATATATATACATATATTAATATTAATCAAGTTATGTCTGACAGTAGCTGCTCATGTGTCATGTTTGTGTCCCCCTGCAGGTATACAAGGAGAAGCTGTATGGGAAAAAATATGTGTGGTTCCTCATCGGCTGGTACGCAGACAACTGGTTCAAAATCAACGATCCATCCATCAACTGCACAGTGGAGCAAATGACAGAAGCCGTAGAAGGTCATGTGACCACTGAGATTGTCATGCTCAACCCAGAGACCGTACGAGGAGCCTCCAACTTGGTAAGCATGAATACATAATGGCTTAAGGGTGGTGCTCACCAGCATTGACAAAATGTTTAGTGTTGTTTCATTTGTAGTGGTGTACTGAGCGTGTTCTCGTTAAGCTACAATGTCATAAAAATATTTAGAGCGTATCACAGTGCACTGCCACTAAAACTCACACACGCAATAATGAACATGTTGTTTAATCTGTTCTCACAGAAGTGTGTCAGTAAATGATAATTATTATTAAAAATATGTCTGAAAAAGATTAATCAAACTAAAATGAGAAATAACATACAGTAGGTACTTGTATAGCAATAAGGTGGGGCTACAGCTTCATAATGTAAATTGTTAGTTCATTTTTTTCACTTGATGAGAAACAAAATCAAACTGCCACACATAATACAATACAGAAAACTGTACTTTCATTGTCACAGGAACAATGTAAAATCAGTTCACATTTAGCAAAGAATATCAAAAAGACACAATTGATATGGCTATGTGAACCCAAATGCTAAACAAACTGCAACAGCTGAAACAAAACGAAAGACAGATTTCCCAAACCATTCTACCACTAGTTTACTTTGAGCGAGTTATGTTCACAAACACACAGTTTTTACTGGTCCCATACCAGTATTTGTATTCAGGGCTTAAAAGTACTCCGGCACGGTGCCGGATTTCCAGCGTAAGAGCCACCAGCGCAATGACAAGTCCAGCAAATCAAACAGTTTACATGTGGGGAATATTGGACACGTCTGGCAAAACACCGCCAATACGGAGAGAAGGCCAACCTTTCCATACAAAGTAATATGTGGAGCGCAATGCCAAGAAACGCTTTTATTTTTAAGTTTTTCCCGGGAGCGTTTTTGTCGCGGCGCAATGGATGACTTGACTCGTCCTTCGGAACGTTGCCGTTGCCTGCCGTTCTTATTGCCGGCATAAACTATTGCGAGCAAAGTCAACAAAACAACTTCGTACAGAAATCACGTTTGATCGCCGATTAAGGGCACTAAAAGAATAATTAATTACTGACTGTATTGCACAATGCCTGTTGCCAGTGTTTCGGGGGTCTACAGTGTTAGCGTGCTAACGGTACTAGCGACTGTAGCTATCGGACTACTTTTCGATGGCAGTCTAATCGACGGGATGATTTGCACACTTTGATGCTGACAGCCGGACACAGTTGCCGTCCCTAGAGATCAGTTTAATAAACCGAGCTTACTCAATTGTGCAGTTGACGGTTGGCAAAATCACAACTGTGGTTCTGACATCACTTTGTCTCACAGACCAAAAACTACTCGAAATTTCATTTCATACAAAGTGCTGTACATGGGGTAAAAATCAGTCGTGGAATAAAGACGGGTAAAACAATAATAACACCAAATAAATTAATAATTATCTTAAGTGGGTAAATGAATAAGTCAATAAAATAACACAAAGAGGTAAGTAAATAAAATAGATAAATTAACGACAAAATACAGCAGGCACCGTAAAACATTGAAACAATGATGATTCTCATGCCGAGTCAAACGCCAAAGAACAAAGATGTGTTTTAAGAGTGGGTAGAGAGGGAGGTTGCCTAATATTTAACGCAAGGTAATTCCAAAATGAATTGGGAGGGATTTCTCTAAAATCTCCCCAACTTTCTAGATAGGAAAATAATGTGCTGTTAAGCACAATTTAAATGTAGAAGTAAAAAAAAAAAAATTAAGTTAAAAAAAAAGTTGATTATCTAGAAATTAAAGTTGGTCGATCATTAGTAAGTGGAAATATATTATTAATGTATAATTCTTTACTCATAATTGTTCTTTTACCACGCGAAAATATTATTTTGCTCCAAATACCTGATTATTCAATAGAATTTTCCATAGGATATTTGAAGACCAAAGTATTCGATAGCAGCAGCACTAGAGGGGACTGCAACCCGCAGTGCCATACTGTACTTATACATAATATAAATGGATAATGAAAGCGATGGCCTGACGCTTGGGGAGGACTGGCCATTGGGAATTTCCCGAATTTCCCAAATGGCTAGTCCATCCACGGCAACAAATCGAATAGTAATGGCTTGATGTCGGTCGAACAACGAATCGGCACGTTGGACACTGCACCACCGCTCCCAAGAAAAAGTTCAGGCTCAGGATTTTTTTTTTTACTTTAAGCCCTGTGTATTGCTAGCTAAACTGTGCTGTTAGCTTACCTGTCTTTGTTGTGAAGTTAGACGTTGTCCTAGAAATGTAGCTCGGCTTCAGTTTTTTTCACTCTATCAAAGTCAGCCAACCCACCAGTCAAGAGCTGCCATTGATGCATGACAAGGTCTAAAAATGGTCCTGATTTAAATAAATAAATAAAAATTAAAAAATCAATGAGGATAGGGTTGTGCAACATTTGCACGTGTGAAAAATCTATGTCCTTTAGAAGGTTCTTGGGGAAACTTTTGCAAAATTTCACCCCCATCCCATAGAGTGGTCACAGAACTTAATAAAAACTAAACCTATTGTTAGCCCACGGTCTACAAGACTAGAATTGGAGCTTATACAGAAGGAACTGGGAGGGACTATTAGTGATCTAAGAATCAAGTAGTAGAGTTCAAATTGAATGGGAAGCCTTTAAAACATGAGGCTGTTGAAATTTAATAACAAAACATAAAGGCACAAGACAGTGACATAATGTATCGTGTTTATTTACAACTAGTGCTGTCGAAGTTTAAGCATTAACTGATTAATTAATCACAAAAAATTATCGCATTATTCATGAATTAACACAGATTAATCGCACTATTAATTTTGACCATAGCCGATCGAGCGTGACAGCGAATGTTAACGGTAGCACAGGTCGTGTTTGAGCAATAAACATAATTACATGCATTAAAGTAAAGCATTTAATAAATTGTTGCGTATCACATTTAGAATATTTGTTCATGTCAAAATATTGGGGTCATTTTTAATTATGCAAGTAATTAACTGATTAGAAAAAGAAGAGGATGAGCGTTTCCAGTGGATCCAGAAATTTGGAAGACGTGCTCTTCAAATTTGACGGGGACAATTTTTTGATAAAAAGGCCTTTTTAATTAAGCGATTAATCAAAATTCTAAGATGAGATTAATCTGATTTAAAAATCTAATCGTTTGACAGCTCTATTTACAACCTATTGTAATAAATAGTTCATTGGCAACGGTTTGCCTCTATAATTTCAAGTAACAAAATGTAATGAAATTCTGTTTAACTCTTTGACTGCCAAAAACGTTAAATAACGTTTAGCAAAATCCTACGGAGGAGCGCCAAAGACGTTAAAAGACGTTCACCAAGTTTTTTGGGTTTTTTTGGGAAACGGGTGGAGGAAAGCCTTGGCCAGCTGTGCTGAAAGTATCAAGCAGATCTAGTTAGTATAATGACTATTTTTGGCCCCTAGATGGGAGCGATGACTTTCTTTGGACAAGATCGGGTAGGCGTCAGTAGTAGAAGACGTGAGGCGGAGCTAGAGTGTTGAGGGGACAATGGCTGAGAAACCGAAAATGGCGACCGGTGGCAAGCAGCTCATGCTTGATCGTTTTTTTCAAAGAAGAGAAGCATCAACCAGTGCTAAAGAGCACATTGATGACTACGATGATGATGATGGTGACTCCGAGGTTGACGCCGAAGTTGGAAGCGTTGACGCGGCGGCTATGATCACGTCATAAAGCCTCACCGGCTAGTGATGCTAACGCCAGAAAACGCGGAGCACAACCGAGCCCTTCTGCTCAGGCGGACGTTCAATCGGACGACGAAGAGTGCCCCGAGTCCAATGCATATTCATCGGAGGAGTGGGTACAGTCTGATCACGGAGAAGACACTGGTTATGGACTACGATGCCACCATGAATGGAGCGGATAAGATGGATCAACCACCCGGTTTAGGAACTGAAGGACATGAGGAAGCCAGACGTAACACCACCGTAACGTTACCGTATCATGATCCTGAGAGTAGACTTGATGGCAACATGGCCAAACACACACTGCAGTATATACTTGCTATTACCCGGGAAAAAAAAGCCAGCAAAAAAGTGTAGCGTCTGCAATCGCAGTGAAACTAATCTGTTGTGCAAATCCTGCTACGTCCCCTTGCGTGCAGGGAGTGTTACAAAAAGAAAAACTGTATTTGAAACATCCACACAATTGTAAATAGTACCACGGTTGCACACATTTGTAAATAGTTTGCGAAATTGTTTTGTCAAATTGTTACACTGTTGAATGTAAATAAACTTATTTTGCTGTAAAAAAACACTTTTTCATTGTTGGTGGTAGTGTTTTACAGAAGTAAAGCACTGTTTAGGTGTTTGTGGCATCATTCATGGAAAAAAAAAGGTGTCAAATTCACTAGAGTGCATGAAATAATATCGTTTCACAAAAAGCTTGATTTCTCCGTATTTTGTTTCAAAACAGAGCATTTGGGTGAAACTAACCATTTTCTATTGTTGATTACTGAAAAACGGAATAAGGTAGAAACAAACTTTTTTTTCTGATGAAAGATGAGAGTCCAATCTTTCATTTGGTAGTATGTGTGTGTGTGTGTGTATAGTCCAAACACAAAATTTTCTGTGGACCTTGAAAGATCAGTCAAAATGCTTAAATCGACTGGCACCCACGGCATCCCTTTTCTGAAAACGTCTGGCAGTCAAAGAGTTAAGCAGTAAACTAAATTTGAGTTGAGATGCTCATTTTCTCTTTTAATCAAAGGTAATTTGAATAAAAGAGAAAATGTATTCATCCACAACTAAATGATTATGGCAATCATTTAAATAAACACTACTGTATTTTGTATACCCTTGCTATTACAGCACAGCTGGTGCAACAACCCTTCAGTGTAGTTAAGGCAATGCCAAGAAAACAATGCCAAATGAAATCAACATTGTGCATCAATGTGTAAAATTACGCAAATACCACTGCAAACAAGAGAAAAGTTTTTGAAAGCCTTTTCATAGCAGTGACTCCACACACTTACCAAAATAAACAAAACTGAATGAGTTCAAAATAACAGACTCTGCAACAATCCCTCTGTGAGCAAACATTACATTTAGATTACATTTATGCTACACTTTGCAGTGCTACAGTTACACAACTGGTCGAGTAGGATTTTTAGAAAATACAATTCTTGAGATGCGTTGCATGAATTGTTTTTAGTAAGTACAGTCATTTACACCCAGCATACATAATGATAGCTGCAGCTTTGGGTAAATCCTGACTCGTGGACAGATTACCGATGTTAGAAGTTGTCATCACATGCCTATGACGCATGCTTGCTACAAGCTCTTTTTAGACCTTGTATAGCCACTTACAGCTATATAGCATGAATGAGCTCATTTATAATTACTTATGACAATTCTTGAATTCAGTTTACTAATAAAACTTAATGCAATCTTTAACAAAATGCTTAATTATCTAAAACTGAGATTAATCAGGTATCTTTAATAAGAAGGCATTTTCTGTCCTTTGCTAATAATTTCCTTCAAGGCAAACTCAGGCCATTGCTACATGACTAACAATTTAGAGTTTACGTCACAAGTCAAAATGGCGGTCAACTCAGTGAAAGGAAGCTGGATCATTGTAATTTGATTTGTGAGGATTATTTTGATGTCAAAATGTGATTTGACTGCTATAACAATCTACCTGGTTTGTATGCTAGTCACAGGCAAAAGCAATACAATACGCTGTTTGTTTTCACCGTGTAAAGGAAGCATTTGCATTGTGTTGCATTGCGGAAATATCAGAAATGCCCAGATGTTCGGAATTGTCAATTGTCGCGTTGTGGCCTGCGTTTATTCAAGAGCGCATGGGAGAGGTGGGGGATCCAGTCATTTGAATTGGAATCGACTCGGTCTAAATGACTTGACTTTGACGAGTAATTCAGTGTACATTTGAAAATCTTTTTTGGAATATACTGTCGTGTTTATGTTTTTGAAAGAAAAGTTACTATTTTTTGTGTGTCATGTTTGCTATTAACCTGGAAACCCGGCCACCGGTAAGCTACAATATGAGAGGGGGGCCTAGGCTGCCTTGTTGAGAAAGTGTCACGGAGCAAGCTTTAAGATTCATTTTGAAGGAATCGGGAGAAAGATGAGAGCAAAAAGCAAAGGTTTAAATCTCGGAAGTAAGAGACACAACATCTATGACATTTACTTTTCATCTGTCAGACACAGGTAAGCTTGCTAGCTAGCTGTGTGAAATATGAAGCTAAGATAGCTAGGTTAGCTTGACAGTTTAGCTCTAGCTGGTCAAATATTAACTAAACTTCATCGCAAAGGCAAAATGATAGATTAGACACTATGTAGAGTCTTGAATCTAAAGTAAATGATTTTAAAAGTCATCACCATTTACTCGTGAGCGTCCGCCATGTTTAATGTGGCAGGGCTCCAGTAAACGAATGAAGGTCACAAGTACACAAAGTTAATGCCCCTATTACACAATTGGGAAACAAATTGCATCAAAAGAACATATGTAGTATCTACTATTTACAGAGATGAGAATTCCAAGTCCATAAAGTAAAAACCATGCCACAGGTGCTTGCAGCAGGTAAACGTGGTCATTACGAGAAGCACCTGTGGCTAAAGTCAAACTCTGTGTTAGGGTTCAAAGGCGTGGGATGAGAACCCGAGTGCAGACACGGGAGTCAAACAGAGTCACTTGCGAGTCTTTTAATTAGTGGACTTTTGTAGGCTGCTGATTGTGATTGCATACACCTGGCTCCTGCTCCAGCTGTGTCTCCTCCACCTCGCCCAGCAGTGTGATTTTCTCACGCACACATACAGGGAACAAATGGGCAGTGCTCATGGGGAGGAAGCGGGTGGCCATGACAGTACACCCCCCTCCTAGGGGCGCCACCCGACAGTTGAAGTCCCTCATGAGGGAACTGTCCAGGATGAAACGACGTGGGACCCAGCTGCACTCCTCCGGGCCGTAACCAGCCCAGTCCACCAGATACTGGAGGCCACATCCAGAAGGCGGCTCACGGTTTAAGCAGGGGACCAACGGGCTGGTAGAGTACGCCTTGATCTGAGAAACATGGAATGTTGGATGGACACGCAGAGTGGCGGGCAATTTGAGGCGGATGGCGCACGGATTAATTATGCGCTCAATTTCATATGGGTCGATAAATCGCAGAGACAGCTTCTTGGACTCAACCTTCAATCGGAAATTCTTAGTACTCAGCCAAACCTTTTGGCCTACCACGTAAAGAGGAGCAGAGGAGCGACGGCGGTCGGCATGTGTTCGGGAGCTCTCCAAAGCACGGAGCAGAGCGTGTTTCCATGTGCTGGAACACCGCCGTATGTGGGATTAGACTGCTATCTCCTTCTGGGAGGGAAGGAGAGGAGGTTGGTACCCCAGAGAGCACTGTTAGAGAGACATGCCCAGGGAGGCGTTAGGCAGCGTATTGTGGGCATATTCAATCCACGTCAATTGGGTACTCCAGGAGGAAGGGTTAGCATGTGACATGCAACGAAATGCGGTTTCTAGCTGTTGGATGGTGCGTGCCGTCTGACCATTGGTTTGTGGATGATAACCGGAAAATAGACTTACAGAAATGTCTAGCGCAGCGCAAAAAGATTTCCAGACAAGGGATGTGAACCTCGGTGTGAGACTATATCTAGGGGAATGCCATGGAGACGGAAAACATGTTGTATTAACAGGTTAGTTGTTTCTTTGCGAAGGGAGTTTGGCAAGGGCAACGAAGTGGGCGGCCTTAGAAAATCTGTCCACTATGGTAAGTATGACTGTGTTACCTCTTGATGGACGAAGGCCGGTGACGAAGTCCAGTGCTATGTGGGACCATGGACAGCTGGGGACTGGTAATGGCCGGGATTAAAAGCAACTGGCCTGGTAGATGTTTTGTTTTGAGCACATACCGTGCATGCAGTGACGAATGAACGAGTGTCCGTTTTCATAGTCGGCCACCAGAAGCATGGGCGCAGGATGGCTAGGGTTCGGTTGACTCCCAGGAGGCAGGTCAGAAGGGAAGCATGGTCTTATCCAAGTACCTGGGAGCGGACACAATCAGGGACAAATACAGTTCTTTGGGACCCACCTCTGGGGTCGGTTTGTCCGCTCTGTGCATTCTTAACCAATGCTTCAATCTCTGACTCCACTGATCCTACAACACAAGCAGGTGGAAGGATGGGCTCCGAATCCTCCTTTGTTTTGTGGGTGGAGAACTGGCGGTACAGGGCATCAGGCTTGGTGTTCTTAGGCCCTGGATTATACGACAAAGTGAAATGAAAATGAGCAAAAAAGAGGGCCTACCTAGCTTGTCTTGGATTTAGTCTCTTTGCCGTCCTCAGGTATTCCAGATTTTTGTAGTCCGTCCTCACCACGAATGGATGTTTTGCACCCTCCAGCAGATGGCGCCATTCCTCTAGTGCCATTTTCACAGCCAGGAGTTCTGTCACCGATGCTGTAATTGCACTTTGCTGGGGAGAGTTTACGGGAGAAGAAGGCACATGGATGTACCTTACCGTCCTCAGGTAGCAGTTGGGAGAGCATGGCCCCCACTCCCACCTCAGATGCGTCCACCTCCACAATGAACTGTCTCGATAGGTCTGGATGAAAAAGACAGGAGCAGACGTGAACTGGCTCTTGAGGTTGCTGAATGCAGTGTCCGCCTCTTCTGACCAGAGGAAAGGGACGGCAATGGAGGTGAGGGCTGTGAGGGGGGCTGAAACACGACTATAGTTCTTAATGAATCTCCGATAGAAATTGGCGAATCCGAGGAAACGCTGCAACTGCTTGCGGTCGGTATGTTTAGGCCACTCTGAGACAGCAGTCACCTTGGCTGGGTCCATGTGCAGCTCACCCTTAGCAATGACATAGCTGAGGAACGTGGTTTTGGGGACATGGAATTCGCACTTTTCGGCCTTGACAAAAAGCCTGTTCTCCAAGAGCCTTTGGAGCACCGGCCGCACATGGACTGAAAAAAATCTAAATGTCATCGAGATACACAAACTTGTCAATCATGTCTCAGAAGACATCATTGACCAGGGCCTGGAAAACGGTGGGGGCATTTTGTCAACCCAATTGGCATGACCAGGTACTCGTAGTGCCCTAGTGGTGTGTTGAACGCTGTTTTCCATTCATTACCTTCAGATGCGGACGAAGTGATAGTTGTTGCGCAGATCGAGCTTGGAAAAGATACCAGCACCATGGAGAGGTGTGAATGCTGACTCGATCAAGGGGATGGGGTAATTGTTTTTTATTGTTATGTTATTTAGCCCTTGATATGATATTGATGATTGAGTCTATACAAGGTCTTAAGGACTTATCTTTCTCACTCACAAAGAAAAAACCTGCACCCACAGGGGAGGAGGACGGGCGGATGATACCTGCAGCCAGGGATTCGGTGATGTACTTCTCCATAGCTTCTCTCTCTGGCCGTGAGATGTTGTAGAGTCGTCCTTTTGGGAGAGTGGCTCCTGGCAGGAGCTCAATAGCACAGTCATAAGGCCGGTGAGGGGGTAGGGCCATGGCACGATCCCTAGAGAAGACTTGTCCAAGGTCATGATAGCATTCAGGTACAGAGGTGAGGTCTGGAAGGTCCGGTTCCTTGACACAACGGGCTGGCGCTATGGCTGACTGCAAACAATGGCTATAACAAAAAACACTCCATGCAGTACGAACCCACTCAGCTGACGCCCAAGCTAGAGCGGCTTCCCGAAGACAGCCAATCAGGTAAGCCATTTTAGCTCTGTCCGAACTATAAGTGTGTGCTTGCTGCTCGAAAACCAGCGAACATTGCACCAGAAAAGCCCAGCAAGACCCCAGGTCTCCGTTGTAGGGAATGGGAGGCGGCACGAAGGGCTCTCTAATGACTTGCGACGGTGAGGCGGAAGCAGGTGCGTGCATCAGTGAGGTGTGCTGTCTGGCTACTTGCAGTGCTGCTAGCTGGTTCTGAATGGAGGCGAGTGATTTAAAAAACTCTTTTACCTTGCCAAGGAAGAGATGAAGGGCTTGGTCGTGCTTGTCCGTTCTGAGCGTGGCTAACAGGGTCCGTATCTGCGGGGTCCATTTTTGGCCAGATCAAAACTGTTAGGGTTCGAATGCGTGGGATGAGAACCCGAGTGCAGACATGAGAGGCAAACAGAGTCACTTGCGAGTCTTTTAATTAGTGGACTGATTTGAGCGGAAGTAGGGAGTAGGCGATCCACAGTCTTCGGCAGGCTGGCAAAGGTACAGCTTCGGCAGGTGCAGGAAATCTAGACAAAGAGTGGTAATTAGGATAACGTTCTACTCAAAGGCCGGCAATAAGCTGGATGCAACTGACTGTGTGACAGTTAGAGTTGATCTGGCGCTGAAGTGAAGTCCAAAGCTGACTTTTGTAGGCTGCTGATTGTGATTACATGCACCTGGCTCCTGCTCCTGCTCCAGCTCCTGCTCCAGCTGAGTCTCCTCCACCTCGCCCAGCACATATACACACAAACAGGGAACAAATGGGCAGGGCTCATGGGGAAGAAGCAGGGGCCCTGACACTCTGGCAGGGTTTTTACTTTCTTGACCTGGTTTTCCCATCTGGTGTTTTACTCCCACAGTAACAGTGTTACATATATTGGCAGCTGTAAACACTCATATTTAATACTTTTAAGTTGTTGAAATATAATCACGGCAAAATTTTGCGATATTGAAGATAGATAGAAGATACGATAAGAAGTATGACCAGAATTTATTTTATTTTTTTCAAATCTGTTATTCAGTGAAGTCGTAAAAAAGGAATTACGATTGACAACTGAAACCATTCACATTTATAATCACAACCACAGTCAATTTATAGTCTTCAATTCACCTACCGCCGAATGTGAGCCAAGATTTGAACACTGAGGCAAATGTGCCAAACACTATATTGATTGTCTGTTTACTGAATTATAATCATGCTAAAATGGTGACATGGTATTGTTAATATGTATGATAGTAATGGATGTGATATACATTTGTCAGATATTCATCATAAGGGCATTCTTTAATACTGTCTGCTTTTTTAAAGTAGTTTAACACCAGCACTTTCTCAGATGGATTTGTGAAACAAGCCCTTATGAAACCAACCATCTGGCATGTCAAGTTTCTCTTCTCCCTGAGACGAGACTGTATGAAATGAAAGCTATAACTGTCTTTTTTTCAGTAATGGGTTTCAAAAGAGCTGACATAGACTACTGAATTGATTGCAATTTGTAAAAGTCTGAGGAAACCCATTTAAGTTGAATGGAAGCAAAGAATTTTTTTATTTTTTTTTTCTTCCTTTGACTGATTAATTGATTGCAAGATGTGATATTTGACATGGATATAATACACTTGTGTTGTACTGCTGTACTGTGCGATGAACTGAGACCACAACAAAAGCCTATACACAAGAAATCAACAGCTTCTTATGAGCGTGCAAAGATGCTGCATGGGTCATTAAATCTCCAGCTGCAGGCCACATTTTCTTCTGTGCTGACAGGCAGCCTGATGTAGTGTAATGACATAATCACAGCAGGAAATGAAACTACTGTTTTTGAAACCAGACCAAAAGTATTACCACCTTTTGCTGTATTTTATCTTGGCAGTGCCGTTTTGCAATTTGGTCAGATGGATTTCTCATGAAGATCTCTCCCATGGGCGTCTTGTACATAATATAATGCAAATTCAGATGACTGAATAAATAAAAGTGGGACGCAGTAAGTACCTCATTCATGTGAAGAATGACGCTACCCCTTTGCTTATTGAATGATCGCTATATGGTGCAAAGCAGCTGGAAAATATGAAAACAATACTGATAACTGCATACTCAATAGGGGACTACAAGAATACATCACAGCTAAAATGCCATACATTGGACTTGATTGGCCTGGGGTTCGGGGATGCCGCCCGTCCTCCGGTGCCCCCATCTCCCCTTCTGCCCCTGGTGTTCCGTCCCTCCGCGTGGTGGGGTGGGCGCGGGTGCCCTCTCCGCTCCGCTGCCTGGCCCCCTCTTCGGCGCAGATGCCTGGGTGCGGTGTGTCCCCGGGGTCTGGGGTCGGGGGCTGGGGGGCTTTCGGTTGGTGGGGGCGGGGGCGGCTTGGTTGGTGGGGGGGTGGTGGTGGGGGTGCTGGGGTGGGGGGTGCTGTGGTGGGGAGGGTGTCTGGGGATTTGGGGACCTGGGGGCGGTTGGGGCTGGGTTGGGGTGGGTGGCGGGGGTGGGGGGGCGTGGCTTTTCGTGAGGGGAGCGGGGGTTGTGGGCCGGTGGGGTGCCTGGTGGGCCTGCAGTGCCCCGTCCTGCTGCGTTGGGTTGGGGGCGCGGGCCGCGTTGGGGTGGGGGGCGCTCCTGCTCCGGGGTTTGCTCTCCGGCCGGTGGCCCCTGCGGGGCCCGGGGGTCGTCCTTTGGCGCAGCCGCGGCCTGGGGGGCCCTGAGGTGTTGCGCTTGCTCTGTCCTGGCGGGGGTCGACGGCTCCTCTCTTTGGTGGAGATTTTCATGCATGCTAGATCCACCACACCAGCATCTATCGAGACTCAGACACAATTTGTTTCTCCCTCAGGTCATTGATTCGGTGGAGGCTGGTGTCTGTGGATCTCACTCTGCTTCGTCTGTCCTTTCTACCTTTCCTCAGTTTCTCCTTTGGGCCCTTGAGGTTTCCCTGATTTGTTGGAGTTTAGATGTCTCTGGGGTTGGTGAAGGTTAGTGGCCCGGTGGGTGGTGTCTGGTTGGTGCTGGGCTTCGCTTTTCTTTCTTTTCTTTGGTCCCTCTTCGGGTCTCCTGGCGGCCCCACGACTCTGGCTGGATTTTGAAGTGTTCGGTTTAGGTGAACGGTATGGGAATTCTTATTTTTTTTCTTTCTCACGCACGCACGCACGCACGCACACACACACGCACGCATACACACACGCACAAACACACATACAAAAAAAAAAAAAGGGAGAACAATGATGATGACATGTCAAATGATCAATACTGAGATCTCCCAAAAAAGAAAAAAAAAAAAAAAGAAAGGCAAACCTCTCGATTTACCGGTCGATCTACGTTCCTGCCCTAACCTATGGTCATGAGCTGTGGGTCGTGACCGAAAGAACAAGATCCTGGATACAAGCGGCCGAAATGAGTTTCGGCCGCAGGGTAGCCGGCCTCTCCCTTACAGATAGGATGAGAAGCTCGGTCATCCAGGAGGGACTCAGTGTCGAGCCGCTACTCCTCCGCGTTGAGAGGAACCGGATGAGGTGGCTGGGGCATCTGGTTCAGATGCCTCCTGGACGCCTCCCTGGGGAGGTGTTCCGGGCATGTTCCACATGTTCCCCAGGGATGACCCAGGACATGCTGGAGAGACTACGTCTCTCGGCTGGCCTGGGAACGCCTTGGGATCCCATCAGAGGAGCTGGATGAAGTGGCTGGGGAGAGGGAAGTCTGGGCTTCCCTGCTAAAGCTGCTGCCCTTGCGACCCGACCCCGGATAAGCGGTAGAAGATGGATGGAAGTTTTTTTCACGTAAAATTTGGTCGTTGTTTCTTTTCTTCCAATAGTACAACTTAGAATACAAGCTCTATCTTCTATATTATTTTTGGGTGTTACTTATAAAAAAAAAATTTAATTGGAGAACCACTGCTCTTACAGATTCCACACGCTATCCGTAGGCATGTTGCGCATGATTTACTGATATTGGCAATAGCTGTAAAAGTGGTGTAAACTACCGTATTTCAGTCAGATTTCTGCGTTAAGTTTTCACAATGGAACATTTGGCAGAAATTCAGTTGACAATGAGTTTTGTTGTAGGTGATATGGCATGACTCCTTCTTGTGACTGCTGATTACAGATTGCAGGTTACATTATTCAAAAGCTCCAAACCTGTATTGCTGTACTCAATAACCCCAATTCTCAAATAAGCCACCTAATAAATAATTACAGAGCATCACCGCGAAGCCTTTCATTACTTTGCCTCTAATTGGTGATAATGGCTGTCAGTTCAGCGTTTGACCTCATAATGTTTATTGCTAGGAAATTGCATCAAGGCTCAGCTAGGCAGCTTAAAAAAAAAAAAAAAGCAAATATCTATCATAACATGCTTCAGCTCTATTCCCCCTCATTCCCTTGTCCCACTGCCCTCTCACTGTGCTGCGCTTATCAACGCTTCAGCACATTTTTATTCAGCATCACTTCATGATGCTACACCCTGCTGACTTTGTGGAGCAATCATTTTGATCACAATAAACTTCTACGTTGTGCACCTGTGTTTTCAGCCTGAGCAAGCCTACAATGACTTTACTTTGACTTTAAGGATTGCTTCGAGCCGTTAAGGTTATTTCATTTATGAAATAATTCAGTGACCTTACAAGAGGTTCACGTGGGGAAGTATCATTAAAAGACGTACATTATTTATTTATTTATATATTTTCTAATTTGTCACGCAATGTATCTTATGTAAAAGTTGAAGTAATCTGTTTCATTCTTTAAAAGATGAAACTGGAACACAGAATGATGGTATGAAAGATTTAATAGTGTCGATTTCAAAGGGTTTGAGAAGGCACTGCTCTTAGCTGTATTCAAGACATGATAAC
Organism: Vanacampus margaritifer; assembly: GCF_051991255.1. Lineage (NCBI taxonomy): Eukaryota > Metazoa > Chordata > Actinopteri > Syngnathiformes > Syngnathidae > Vanacampus > Vanacampus margaritifer. The sequence goes on from NC_135448.1 coordinate 5,276,847, forward strand.
ACGAGTCATTATTAATGACTTTTGGACCACTGACTGATTTCCTTTTGGGTGAATAGTCAGTGTAGCATTTCTTAAGGGCTGTGTGAGAATTAATAATTTATGTAAAATTTATCTAGCCTGGTTTTGTCCCCGTGATATACAGTACTACTGCACACTCTATGGACATGCCATACCCGTACAGAATTAAGTATGGGCCACTTGTCTCTTGCGACTCAGAATGGAAGAAAATATATAGACGTTCTCCTGTCTGCAATGTAAACTTTAAAGGAAGGGCTATACAAAATATGTTGTCCTTGCACATTTTAATGTATATATTACCAGTCATCTTCTCTTAACAGTATATGCTTTGAAGGATAGTTTTAAATGATTTTTATTAGGTGATGGCAATATGCTGATATGTAGCAAAAAACTTCTGAAATGAATAGAAATGCAAAAAGAATTGTGGGACATATAGGGATTAAATTGTAAAAAAAATGTGTGATTTAAAAAAAAATGTGATCAAATGTGTGTGTGTGGGGGATTAAGATAAAAAGAAAAATCACCATTAACTCATTCACTCCCAGCCATTTTTACTAAAACAATCGCCTTCACTCCCAGCTGTTTTACTGGATTTTGACTGATTTTGCAAGGCCCACAGGATATTGTGTTCTATTGTTATAAAAACATGAATGAGAGTAACCATCTGTGCTCACCCCGCTCGACGGATGTTAACCTACTTCTGTCGGTACTCAATCCATGTATTTTTTTGTTTTATTATCTATTGTACATACAGTTATACTGTATATCATTTCTATAGCCAGTCGTCAGCTGTCATTTAATACCTCTTCACCATTCAAACAACTAAACAACAATGTCACAGAATACAATCCAGAATTTGTTTTGAACTAACCAAACCTGCTGAATGTAAATAAACTCCAGGATAAGTGCATCACCCTTTACAGATCTTTAAAGTGAATGTTGAAAATACCTAAATACAAGCTAACTAAAGCACCTGTATTCATCTTTCTTTCTAGACCTCCCAGGAATTTCTCGACCAATTGATGTCAAAGCTGGGGGGTAAAAACTCGGAAGAGACTGGCGGTTTTCAAGAAGCCCCCCTCGCTTACGACGCTGTGTGGGCTCTGGCTCTGGCTCTCAACAAGACTGTGGGACCTCTGAAGGCCAAGGGCCGCCGCCTGGAAGATTTCAATTACAACAACCGAGATGTCACGGCGGAAATCTACCGTGCCCTCAACACCAGCTCTTTCGAAGGAGTTTCAGTGAGTACAAAAAACCCCAAGAGAAAATGAGCACATGATGATGAGGTGCAGGGAGTGAGAGAGGGATCAGCAATGAGGTATTATTAGACGGATGAATATAGAGAGAGGTGCAAAGTGCAATGCATGGAGAGAGGTGTTAAAACATAAAAATTCTGCCTGTTTCTTCCAGGGTCATGTAATATTTGATGCCCAAGGCTCACGGATGGCCTGGACTCTAATTGAACAGCTTCAAGGTATGGTAAAGATTGTTTCTGCTTTAAAATGGAATTCATAACAATAATGAGGTCATTTAAAACAAGCATCACATACTTTTGCACTTGCTATCAAATTGTAAATATATACTCTAAATACAGTTAGGTCAAAAGTTACCCAATTATGGATAAATAACTGACCGATCCAATTTATGGGTCAATTTGACCCAACTTTGTGGGTTATTTTATACAAAATGACCCAATTTTTTTGACCCAAGTAAAAGATCTGACCAATATTTATGAGTTTTACGCTGAAAGACCAATTTTTTGACTCAAAGTTGGGTCAAATCAATTGGTCCATTTTGGACCAATAGTTGGGTTATTTTTGACCCAACTGTTTTTAGAGTGTAAAGTTTATATCATGCACTCTAAAAAGAGCTGGGTCAAAAGTAACACAATTATGGATAAAAAATGGACCGATTATAGGTCAATGTGACCCAACTTTCTTGGTTGTTTTATACAAAGTTACCTTTTTTTTCTGCAAAACAACCCAGAAAGATGGTCAAATTGACCCAAGTAAAGGATCTGACCCAACTTTCTGGGTTGTTTTAAACAAAATAGCCCCATTTATGTTGGGTCAAAATTAACCTAAGTAAAACATCTGATCCAGTTGTATAAAATAACCCATAGTTTCAGATAAAATGAGACTATCTGAACTATATGACCAATTTTTTACCCAATGTTGAGTCAAATTGACCTAAGTAGAGGATATGTCTATTTTTGGCCCATAATTGAGTGTGTATTATATGGAGTTTTACAGTATAGGCAGAGCAGAGGACGAAATGGTGGAAGCTGAAAAAGGAAGAGTGTTGTATGACTTTCAGGAAGGAGTTGAGACGTACTCTGGATGGTCAGGAGATGCTTCCAGGTGACTGGACAACTACAGCAAATGAGATCAGGGAGACAGGTAGGACAGTTCTTGGTGTGTCATCTGGAAAGAAAGGAGATAAGGAGACTTGGTGGTGGAATGAGAAGGTGCAGAAGTGGATCCAGAGAAAGAGGTTAGCTAAGAAGAAGTGGGACACTGAGAGGACTGAAGAAAGTAGAAAGGAGTACAGGGAAATGCAGCGTAGGGTGAAAGTAGAAGTGGCAAAGGCCAAACAAGAGGCTCACGATGACTTGTATGCTAGATTGGATAGTAAGGAGGGAGAGACTGATCTATACAGGTTGGCAAGGCAAAGAGACAGAGATGGGAAAGACGTGCAACAGGTTAGGTTAATAAAGGATAGGGATGGAAGTGTGTTGACAGATGCCAGTAGTGTGATGGGAAGATGGAAAGAGTACTTTGAAGAGTTGATGAATGAAGAAAATGAGAGAGAATGAAGTGTAAAAGAGGTGACTGTTGTGGACCAGGAAGTAGCAAAAATTAGTAAGGATTAAGTGAGAAGGGCATTGAAAAGGATGACGTGTGGAAAGGCACTTGGTCCTGATGATATACCTGTGGAGGTATGGAAGTGTCTAGGAGAGGTAGCAGTAGAATTTTTGACTGGGTTCAACAGGATCTTAGATAGTGAGAAGATGCCTGAGGTGCTGGTGCCCATTTTTAAGAACAAGGAAGACGTGCAGAGTTGTGGCTAACTACAGAGGAATAAAGCTGATGAGCCACACAATGAAGCTATGGGAAAGAGTAGTTGAAGCTAGACTGAGGGCAGAGGTGAACATTTGTGAGCAGCAGTATGGTTTCATGCCAAGAAAAAGAGTACCACAGATGCAGTATTTGCTTTGAGAATGTTTATGGAGAATTACAGAGAAGTTCAGAAGGAGCTGCATTGTGTCTTTGTAGATCTGGAGAACGCTTATGACAGGGTGCCCAGAAATAACTGTGGTTTTTAATGAGGTCTCGAGTGGCAGAGAAGTATGTTCAAGTGGTGCAGGGCATGTATGAGGACTGTAAGACAGTGGTGAGGTGTGCTGTAGGTGTGACGGAGGAGTTCTAAGTGGAGGTGGGACTACATCAGGGATCAGCTCTGAGCCCCTTCTTGTTTGCTATGGAAATGGACAGAATGACAGATGAAGTTAGACAGGAATCTCCATGGACTATGATGTTTGCAGATGACATTGTGATCTGTAGTGAGAGCATGGAACAGTTCAGAAGCTAGAGGCGTGGAAAGGCCCTGGAAAGGAGGGGAATGAAAGTTAGCCGTAGCAAGACGGAGTATCTGTGTGTGAATGGGAGGGACCCAAATGGAAGAGTGAGGTTACAGGGAAAAGAGACCAAGGTGGAGGAGTTTAAGTATTTAGGGTCAACAGTCCAGAGCAATGGAGAGTGTGAAAAAGAAGTGATGAAGCGTGTGCAGGCAGGCTGGAACAGGTGGAGAAGAGTATCAGGTGATATGTGTGATAGAAGAGTTTCAGCTCAAATGAAAGGAAAGGTTTATAAAACTGTGGTGAGACCAGCGATGTTGTTTGGTCTGGACACAGTGCCACTGAGGAACAGACAGGAGACAGAGCTGGAAGTGGCAGAGATGAAGATGCTGAGGTTCTCTTTGGGAGTGACCAGGATGGATAGAATCAGGAATGAGTACATCAGAGGGACAACACATGTTAGAGGCTTTGGAGATAAAATCAGAGAGCCCAGACTGAGATGGTTTGGACTTGTCCAGAGGAGAGATAGTGAGTATATTGGCAGAAGAATGCTGAGTTTCCAAATGCCAGGCTGGAGGTCTAGAGGAAGACCAAAGAGGAGGTTTATGGATGTAGTTAAAGAGGACATGAAGGTAGTTGGTGTGAGAGCAGAGGATGCAGAGGACAAGGTTAGATGTAGGCAACCGATTTGCTGTGGCGACCCCTTAAGGGAAAAGCCGAAAGGAAATGAAGAAAAGATGAAGATCATATGGAGTTTTAGCTGATAATGTAGTATAAGGTATTAATCAATTGCACATTTATTTTAATCAGATAAAAGATTCATTTGGATAAGAAATGAGGCACAATATGCAATGGTGTTTGCTGCAGGTACATTACTACAAATAAATACAAATATCATCATTTAGAAGTTACCATCTGTAGAATTTCTTGTGACTGTTAACCGAAGAACAACCTTTTTACCACAATGTTTTATTTGACAAGTTACTGCTTTCACTTGCATTCAGGAAAGTACAGACAACAGTTTAACTGTTAACAAAAACTGTCAAATACTGTAGTGCTGTAATTGTGTTTGTCCGACCAAATTGAACTGAGCAGGAATCAGTGTATGTGTGCTCTGACAGTAAGAAGGCAGTAAAAGACAATGAATGACCTTTATTATGAGCTTGCACAATTACATTTTAATTCAGTGAGCGAGAGAAAACAAATGATTTTATTTACATGTTTTGGGTAGCAGATGAAATAAGATGGTTTTAATTGCAGTAATACACAAACTCCATTATGGAATCCCTAGTGGAATTTATGCTGAGAATGTCTGACACTTAGCAGTTTATATTGACGTGAAAAAACTACTATAAGTGTGATATTTTACACTCTGACTGAATACTTTTAAAACCTTTTTTCGTCAAACCATATCGATTGCGAAAAAAAATGTTCCAGGACTGGTGTCATTAAAGATATATTTTAACTACAAGCTACTGTAAAAGTTTTCCCCTTTGAAGTAAGCCCTCTGGAGTGTAAAGCCTACATGCAGTCCTTGAAGGATTCTACAAAGCTTAGTTATCAACTTGATGATGCCCTTAAGCTCGGGAAAAAAAGTCACATAGAGCCATCCAGTGAGTAAGGTTGCTCCAACACGATGTTCTTCCCAGCCAGAAACTGTCAGATGCTCAAAGCATTATGAGATGCCACGAGTTGTCCCACCAAAGCAAATCTCACAGGAACTCTATTTAGATGTTACGTGCTGGTTAATCATGTGGCCCTGTGGCAAGAACTTTGACAGTGGACAATTAAGTTGTGTTCAACTACTGGCAACTCTTTTGTCTTTGGTGCTTGCGTTACTATGAATGACCAGACAGGGCACTGTGAGTTTAATCCTAACAGGTTTAATACCAAAAGACCAGAATGATCGACTACAAGGCCATGGAGCCTTAACAACCATACAAATGCGGAAGTCTAACCCAAAATGATTCCCTGTCAGAGGTGGCAAATCCAATTCCAGAAAGTAAAAACCCTGCCACAGTTTGGCTTTAGCCCCAGGTGCTAGCTAGCTAGCTCCCTAGCAAAACCCCCTTGTGACAGGGTTTCCTACTTTCTGGACCTTGATTTGCCACCTCTCTTCCCTGTTCATATACTGTCCTAGCCACGCCCACACGGGGGTGACATAGTCTAATACAATGTCAGTATATGTGCCAAATTTGGTCTTAACTGGTTTTAACTGCTCTAAGGTTTCAAATAGATGGAGAATGCACCCCACCGGTCCACAGCCTATCTGTCTATAAATTTTGATATTTGGTTTTTATTTGAGGCAGATATTTTTTCCATTAAAATGTGATTTATGAGGAGGTAAGACCATTGGTCGATATTCAGAGTTTGTTTATTTTTCCAGTTAACAAGAATTGTTTTTTTTTTGCGATAGTAAGGGCTACAAGTGTAGATTGAAATTGTTTATGTGGTAAGTCAGTTGTTGTTAAGTCACCTAGCAAACACAAGTTTGGAGATAAAGGTATCCTACAGTCCAAGATAGCGGAAAGTTTTTCTAAGACTTTAGTCCAGAAATACATAACCGGAGTACATAACCATAAAGCATGAAAATAAGTGTCTGTAGTGTTTTGTAAAATCTGGAAACAAATGTCGGAGTCTGAGAGTCCCATTTTCTTCATCATATATTGAGTAATGCATGTTCTATAAATAATTTTATATTGGATAAGTTGTAAATTTGTGTGTTTTGTCATTTTAAATACTTTTTCACAAACTTGAATCCAAAAGTCAGATTCCGGAGCTATAGACAAGTCTGTCTCCCATTTTGAGATGGGTAAAGACATTTTATCAGTATATGAAAGTAACTTGTATATTTTTAAGAGTTTTTTTGTTGTTGTCGGAGAAAGCTTGGTAATATCTTTAGCTAAAACAGGTGGTTGGAGCGTACCCCGAAGTGTTGGAATTTGTTTCTTTATCATACTTTTATCTTGTAGATAATGTAAAAAATTTCAGTTTTTTATTTATCAAACTTAATGCGCACTTCGCTTATTTGGATGGAGCGTGCCTGTGATGACATCACAGCACATCTGATCAGAGAAATGGTGGCAGAGTGATTTCAGAGTGACAGCAGGCAAACGATTTTGGCTTAGTTCTGAAATGAAAACAGCAAGGAAAAAATAGAGGTGTCAATTAATAATTAATGCAGTGTCCCAATGTCCTGCGCTGTGGGGCAAAAGACTGATGACGTACCATGAGGGGGGTAAAAAAAAAAAGGCACAGTGATAGAGGGAGGTTTAACAATACTTAAAACATATTGACGAGCTGACGGCCACATCTAAACAATCAGGAAGGACCAGTCTATTTTTTGTCAGCCAGCGCCCAATATGGTCATGGTTGTCCATCTACTGTAAGTGTAGTTTGTCAGCACCTCACCACAACACACAAGAAGCATCCAGGTTGATCCAACAATAATATAAATGTCTAAAATAGTTTGTTGGCATTCTTCCAGTTTTGGGATGACTGGATCACAAGTCAATGATTTCCGTGAAGTTTTTTATTTGAAAGGTAAACCATTTCCAATAAATGCTTTTGACTTTTTGAATTGTTTTTTAGGTTGCATCTCCTTTAAATATTGTATTAAACTCATCAATGATCATGTTGATACTTTAAAAGCCAATAGTTGTGTTAGTATTTTTCAGAGGTGGCAAATCCAGGTCCAGAAAGTAAAAACCCTTCCACAGTTTGGCCTTAGCCCAGAGTGCTAGCTAGATAGCTAGCTCGCTCTCTAGCAGGTAAACGAGCACCATGGGAGCTAGCTACGGAGCTAGCTAACTATCACCTGTGGCTAAAGCCAAACTGTGGCAAGATTTTTACTTTCTGAACCTGGATTTGCCACCTCTGGTCTTTTTTCCCCAGAATGAATCGGCTGGAGCTGGCTAAGTGCTGATAATAATAATAATTTTTCCATCCGCGTTCTCTATTTCACTCTGCCTATAAATTCGGACTTTTGGTGGCTCTCTGCTTTCTCGGGACTGATTAAAAATTTAACTTGTGTTGCCAGTTTATGTTGCTGCTAATTCAGCAAAATACCAAAATAACCTGTTCTTTTGCTGGGTCGAGGCCAGGTGGCTGGATACTTTTTTAGATCAAATTGCATTCAAATTTCCTGTTTGTTCTTCTACAAATGTGAGTCCATTCAGTTAGTTGTATTTAAAATAAAATAATAATAAAGTGGAAGTCATCCTTAAACATTTCTTGACAGTAATATGTTATATGTGACCTCACTAGTCTAAACATGACATTCTGATTAATATTACATTTGTGGGATATGAGTTATGAAGCAAAATCCAGCCATTTTTATCCAACTCAGGGAGCGGCCATTTAGCCATTTGCTGTCAACTGAAGATGACATCAATACGTGCGTTTCAATTAGTTTTTTGCAAAAATAAAAGCGATATTGTACTATTTCGATAAAGTACCATTTTGACTTGCCACTGTTTCCATTGAAAAACGTTTCACAACATAGTGTCCCATCTCGCAGGATCTTGCAGTTCCTCAGTGCTCAGGCAATGACCAATCACAGCTCATCTGTTTTCTGAAGCTGAGCTGTGATTGGTTGTTACCTGAGACCTGAGCAACATTGATGTCATTTTCAGTCAACAGCAAGGGGCAAAATGGCCGCCCCGTGAGATGGGTACAAAGGACTGGATTTTGCGCCTTAACTCATATTCCACTAACGCAATATTAACCAGAATGCCATATTTAAACCAGTGGGGCTGCATAGAACATATTATTGTCAAAAAATTATTGTCTTTTTAAGTATTAACATTGCATTAAGCCTTTTATATTAAAGGCAAAAGTGGCTGGCAGTTTACGTAGCTTCTGGGCAAACTGTCGGTCATCATTACAAACAGCTTGCTGCTATTGTCACGTCTATTCAAACAAAGAACAAATGTCATTGAACCTACACTATTACTTGCTGAAAGCCACACGACAGCAGGGAGAGAGCTGTCAAAGAACAAAAAGCCTTCTAGTGTTTAAAAAAAAAAAAAAAAAAGTATCTCCATCACTGTTAAGTAAGTTAAATTAATTGTTATTTATCTTTAAAGCAGAGTTGCAATGCAATGTTAATTTAAATGTATATTTTGTATTGCTTACTTTGACTGTGACTGTCAGTTAGTTCATTTTGGATAAAAAATTATAATTTGTTAGTTATTACCACGGCGTATTAGGGCCATGTATAATAGGCGGGGTAGTATACTCCGAGAAAAAAACTCTGAAACTTACGAGAAATACACGTAGCGTACTACTTGGATGTTGTTGCCGATGCTTTTCAGTCTCTTTTTCAAATAAGGAGATACTAATAGTTTTAACCATATCATGTTAAGCATTCGCACTTTGAAGCTTTAGGTACTGCCAGCGACAAAGATGTCTCACCTTTGCTAAGGTCCACACCCTGAGGATCAAGCAATAAAGTTAATTTGTTAAAATGTATATTTACTTGTTTATTATGTTTCCAGAATTATTATTTACACATTCAAACATTTAATTTAATTTTTTTTGTACAAGTAGCTAAGTTGATGTGTCGAATCTGCTGCTCTCTGTCATTCACTTGCATTTTCCTAAAGTATGCTAGCTTCTGATTGGTTAGTGTTTAGTCAGCTCTAGCTGTCGTGTATGACGAGTAAAGTTTAAATTAAGAATGAATCCGTCTCCATCCTGCCTTTTCATTTTATAAACAGTGTCCCATTAACCACCAACAAATCATCACATTAGACTATGTGGCCCTATTACGCCGTCGTAAGATATGACATTTTGTCCATATTGCCCATCCCTAATATGTACCCTTGTGATTGACTGGAGACTGATCCAAGTTGTTGTTCAGCTGGGACAGGCTCCAGCTTCCCAAAATACTGAACTGGATAAGCGGATAGAAAATGGATGGATGGACTAACATGATAGCAATGTCATAGTAGGGCAGATCCAAGTAGTGCGCCAGCAGGATCCTTCAAATAAGAAGCATTTATTTTAATGCAAAAATGTTGTGTTCATGAAAGATTAGAGTAATCAAGAATATTTATTACAAGAAATGTAATTTGAAGTCTACTCGCACATTAGACATAGAGCTCTTTACTGAACGTGCAGAGACCACGGAATGTTCTCTGCCTGCTGTTGATTACTGATTGTCGGATTTAATAATGCAAAGAACTGATGAGAGTTGTGTCGCAGTCTCTCCGATTCCCTGTAGTTAAGCATGTTGTGTAGATGCTCTGCATTGACTGGCAAAATTATGCCTCATTAGTTTTGCACTTGGAAGTGCAGTTAAGTGGGAGATTGTGTGGTGCCTTTAGGCTGTGCCCCTATGTGCGACAGCACGCTGATATGAAACGTTTTATTACAGAAAACTTTAGCCACATTTCTACATGACAACCAATCCTGTCATTTTTAGAGAGCTAGCCAAGTGTCTATTCAAAAATTTCTACTGTGACCATTAACCAATGCGAAATGAAGCACTCTTGAAGCTTAATTATATTCAGTAGAGCCAAAAAGTCAATCAAATTTCCCAAAAACTGGAAGTTCCACTGTAATGTTTCCATAGTGCCTTTTGCTAACTTTTAAATCCCGTCTTAAATCATACCTTTTTACTAAGTACTTTGACACAGTTTAGTCTGTGACTTTTTATTCATTGTTTGTTTTTGTTTTTTTTAGCTGATTTTATTATGTAATGTTTTGATTGTGCGTGATTTTTATTGTAAAGTGTATTGGGACTATGTTCCATGGTGATTTTGCACTGTAAATAGATAGATAGATAGATAGATAGATAGATAGATAGATAGATAGATAGATAGATAGATAGATAGATAGATAGATACTGTAGATAGATAGATAGATAGATAGAGTGTGTGCCTCCTGGTCACATGACCGGTCTGTGGGAGCCAGAATTCTTGCTGGTTGGTAGGGGGTGAAATACTTATTTTCCTCAATAAAAGACAAATAAATGTTTAAAATTAATATAATGTGATTTCCTGGGATTTTTTTAAATATTCTGTCTCTCACTGTTAAGATGAACCTACCATGAAAATTATAGACCGTTCCTTTCTTTTTAAAGGGTCAAACTCACAAAATCACCAGGGGGTGAAATACTTATTTTCCTCACTGTAGATAGATAGATAGATAGATTGAGATGAAAAGCAATCATCAACAAACACATTACCATATAAGGTGGCCACTAAATAACCAAGATATACACTATGAAAAAAAATCAACACTAAACAAACATGAATTTCACTTTTATTGTAAAGTATCATCCTCAGCATCTTTAAAAAAAATTTGGAACTTAATTAACCAAATCTAAGGTCCATTTCTATAACCTTAGTGACCTCTGGCAAGAGGCCTTTGCTTGAAAGGATTAACTCTGCATGTGTTTGACTTTCTGTAGCTTTTTCCAAAATTTAATCTAAAAGAACGATCAATCTCAGAAAAGGGTGTTAAGGGAAAAAGATGAAAAAGCAGATTATAAAGCAGGAAATTACACTCCTGTATTACGATGCATGTCAAAGTGAGGTAGTTTTTCTTTTATTACGCTGGAATAGCTTGTTCTTTATGTTGTTTATTTACTATGTGAATATTTTATTTCCAAATGTGGATAAATCAGTTGGACCAACATCCTAGTAAGGATTGTACTCAAATTGGTAAGACCATCTGTCTTAAATCGTTGGTATGGGATGAGGGATAGAGAAGAGGGAAAGAGGGCATAGGAGAGAGAAAAATAGATAGAGGGATTGTAGGAGGGATGAGGATGTTTACGGATACCTGCATTAACATAAAGCTATGTTGATTACACCATTAATGATGTAGGTGCATTTTTTCCCCAAAGATTGATTTTTTAATATATGTGTGACAGCATACAGGTCTTCATGAATACAGTTCACCCTCATTTATCGCGGGTTATGTTCCAAAAACTACCCGCAATAAGTGAAATATGCAAAGTAGAGTTTGAATTTTATTTTTGTTTCTGCCACAAAAAAAATAGCCAGTGCATTGCAGTTAAGTCAACAGCTGTGTTTAGATATGTTTGAAGCACCGTGCAAGCTCTTCAACACGGAAGCGGACGAGGACAGCTACTTTGTTTTTTTACAGTTGGATCTTCAAACGGCTTACCTTAAATATAATCCTGTGTTGTATTGTCACCAAAAATTACAATCCTGGTGGATTTATAATTCCTTTAGATCTGTCTTTGTTGTTGAAAATGAAACACGTTGCAAAGACCTGTTCTTCACAATCGCCACCCCACCTCCCTAAATAATAATTGTTGTGGTTGTTTTTTGGACTGGTCCAACTTCGAAGGAAGGAAAATAGCAAGAAAACCCGCAAAATAGTGAAAAAAACCTGTGATGAAAATCCACGAAACAGCGAGGCTGGGAAACGTAAACCACGATTTAGCGAAAGAACACTGTACTTGATTCTTTTTGGCTCAGAAAATTACATTGGTGAATGTTATCAGCCTTCAAACGTCTCATATGGTATCTGTCCAAAACTCATCACTTTGTTTCAAATTATTGCACAGCATCCTTTGCCATTAGATTATACACGCAAACAAAGCAACCTCATAGTCAGATTTGTGATTGTAATAGTGAAGTAATTTAAGAACAGAAATTAGCCCAAATAAAATTTTCATTAGTGATTTCATCATGTATTTTAATTTTAACACCTTTGATGATTGAGAGGCTGCTGAGGAATTGAGGCAATGATGAGGCCAATGCAAAGAAAACAATAAAACACTGTAGATAATAAAAACTGATGTTATCGTCATACATGTGGTGATGCATCACTGTCAAACTAGAAGGTCCATATACTGAAGTATTGAATAATGTTTACATTCTCTTAGAAAGTTATGGAATTGGAATGTTTTGTCATAATCAAGCCCTTAGTCGTTGCAACTTGTTTTGACTGCAAAACCTATGCAAAAGCTAATATACATATATATATATATATATATATATATATATATATATATATATATATATATATATATATATATATATATATATATATATATATATATATATATATATATTTGTGCTTACAAATCCATGTGGTTAACAGAGTGTGGCTAATCCACCAACTTTGGGCTCTATTTTCGTGACTTGCGAAAGTCTGGCGCAAAGCATGATCTAAATCTGCGTAGGGGCGGGCAAGGCTTTGTTTTGGTATTTTAAATCAGCCGTTTTGCGTCAACAAAAGTGACTTAATTTGCTCATTTCACTCCCTTTAAATTCTATTTGCTTGAGTCCATGCAGGAGGTCGAATTGTCCAAAGCACTATAAGGAACTTCAAGCAGCTCTGTGCAAGTGGATGTTGTAAAGCTGGCTAGGGCGATCAAAGATCTGTGTAATGGGCACTTGGAGACGGCCTTCCACCACAATTGTATGCGTAATTGGAGAACATTTTGCATTGTAGTAACCACACAAGCTAGCTTCTTTAATTTCTTCTAGACATCTCTGTAAAATATGGTCAAATCTATTTTTCCTGGACATCCTTTGTCAGAAAGAATGAGGAGATATTAGTCACCTGCAGTACGATAATATATTCTAAATCCTGACTGCAAGTCCTCAAAATAAAATTTTGCAGAAAATCATGCAATTGTTTGACACCTGCTTTCTAAAGAAAGATTGAATATCAATAGGCTAAGGTAAGACATCTGGGTCAAGAGGACCTTTTTTAAGAAAAGGTTTGAGTACGGCCCCTGTAAATGATTGTGGTGCATAGCCAATAAACAGTTATTGATCTGATCCAATCCAGCTTTCTTCGTAGAGCGCTTTAAGAACAACACAATTGACCGAAGTGCTTAACTCAGCATAACACAAACAAAAGAAAATGTAAAAAACAGTAAGGAATACATGTAGCTAGAAAAAAAATACCAAGGGTATAAGACCAATATCAAACCAATATAAACAAGGGTAAAACACCTATTTCAAAAATATTATAAATAAATAAGACAATGAAAAGTAAATAATTTAAAAGCCAGTGAAGAGTGTTTCAAGATTTAAGAGCAGAAAATGAAATGGCTTGTCTAAGGTGAAGAGACAGCTCATTTCATGACAGCAACCGAAAAACCTGATCCAACTACTGACCACCTCTGGTTACCCCGTAGCTCTGCCACTGATGCTGATAGGTTCAGTTTGCTGTCTATATTGTAAATGGATTAATGGGCTGCTACCTTTTTGTGGGCCAGTCTTTTGGCGTAAAAGGGAGGAAAAAAAAGATTAAAAAGTTCCGCATTGGTCCTAAAAGACGCCGGCCCATTGGGCATCTGCCCGGTATGCCAGTTTGCCAGTCAAACACTGGTCTTGTTTGTCTTTTGCTACTTTTTGAGCTAAAGTCTTGCAATATTTGCTGATATCTTCAAGGCACAGAGGTTCCACAGGACCCATCTGGGTCTTGAACTGACAAAGTTGTTCAGAAGAATTACCAACAAGCGCTAGTCTAGGCACTGATTGACTATCCTCCAAGAGACCTGTTCGTATGTATGTACTGTATCGTAGAGGTTGGACGCCTTCAGGTTTTTCTGTTGTCTACGCTTAAGTGATAGTATTCGACATTGACAAATCGTTGACCTCATCTATATTTTTTCAGTCTACTCCAAGCACAACCTCTCACTCACTCACTCACTCACTCACTCACTCACTCACTCACTCACTCACTCATCCTTGCACAGGCCCCACTCCCTGACTCGTTGAGCCAGTCACAACCCGAATATGAATTCATGCAGCACAACTACAGGGTTACTCCTGGCTAAAATATAGAGAAAGAGAAACACTACTACACTAACCATTCACTTTGATGTTATTGATCGACCAGGGCTTGTGTATGTTTCATTGTGTAAGCAAACGCTACAGTATATTGACTGTCTTTTTATAGGACAGCATTGCGTGATGACATGGAGTTTTCACCTTTTTCAAGCTACACTTTACTCTGGTAAATGGTATCTTACAAGGCCCTCAGCACGTTACATTTAGACTACTGATGACACAGCATTAGGAGCAACTGGGGGTTCAGTATCTTGCTCAAGGATACTTTGACATTACACTGGCCTGGTATCAAAACCACGCTCGGGAGACAACCACTCTACGACTGAGCCACGCCACCTTTTTCAGATAGGCAGGCATAGATAGCATTTGTGCTTTTATTAAATTTGAAAATAGGGTTGGGGGGGCGGATTTCGTGGCCATGGCCAAGGGTCGGTGGGTTGCTGGGTGGGCCAAGTGCCAGTGGTGTGCCGGGTGGGCCAAGGGCCGATTGGGTGGCCTGCCGTGCCCCGTTCTGAGCTCATACTGAGCTCTCCCAAAAAAATTTAAAATAAAATAAAATAAAAAAAGGGACTAATTCCACATTGCAATGCATCAAATCCAAACACGCAATTGGCGACTAGTCGACCTATAATCGTCATCGACACATTGATTAGTCGACTCCTAGTGTAGCCTACAGTAAATAGCAGATTATTGTATTTATTACTGTCAAGCTGTTTGGGGGTGAACTGTATTTGATCAGAAGGTAAACAATAACGAGTCAGGCTGAGCAATGAGGTATTGAGTTGGACAGACCGTGTGATATTAAAATGCAAGTTAGACAGTTATAGTAGCTCTCAAGTCTCTACTCTCTTTCCCTCACAGGAGGAAGCTATAAGAAGATTGGATACTACGACAGCACTAAAGGCAATCTGTCCTGGTATGGGAATGACAAATGGATTGGTGAGCGATATTCATCTTCCTTTTGCCCCCCTTTTTTCCCTCTTTATCACTGTCTCTTGCCCTCCTTCTACCTTCTAATCTCCTCTTTTATCTGACCCTGCACCCTTACCAGCCCTTCCTCTAAGTCCTCAATCCTTCCTCGTTTATTGCCCTCCCTCAGCCTCCAGCGCTCTACATTCAAATTGCATTGTGAATGTTCATCAATCAGCCGGGCTTTATCGCGTGCTAGTGTTTATGATCCTTAACCTATCACAGCAGCTATCCAAATGAGAGCCACAGTTAAGCAACACGCTACACAACAAATATTATGTTCCATTTACTAATTAAACATGCAGTGAAATGTGCAGTTCATGACAGTGGAAGTGATGCAATGAATAGAAGATGCTCGTTGGCAGTCCAAACATAACAAGCGAATAGCAATCTTGGAGGTAATGGCATTGGGCCCCATGACCTTGACTTTGAGGAATGAAAATGTTTCCTAATCAGTATGGAGGCAAAGTGAGTGCTTGTGTCATTTCAGCTTCCCTGAACACACAAAATATGTGGCGCCAACAAGTGTGGAGAATGTATGTTAAATAGACAGGCAAACTATAAATTATGCTTTATTCAGTGTATGGAGCTGTTTTCCACATCTGTGATTGGAAAGCACAAGTTGAAAAAATATTTGTATTATTTGTATTATTATAACTTCAATGACAATTGAGGGATTGTTAGTTAAACAAAATTATTACATTTAATCTCATGTTGATGAATTATTCATAAATAAGCATCTGTTAAAAAAACATGATACATTGGCTTTTCTGAAATGAAAACCAAAAAGCACAATAATTATAAATAATAAATTCATGAAAATTTCAGTTTTTTTACTGCGGGACAAATGGGAGTCGGGGTGCACTACCGTGACTGGTAGATCACGGACTTCCCCCAAGTCGATCGCAAAGGCTGTAAGGGGTAAAAAAACAAAAATTGTGTTTGCGAGATTTTGCGCAGAGTCCATTCGCCACCGCCTCACTGTGTGCGCGGTCTACATAACAGTGATGCTTCAGGGAAAGTTAACTGTTTATTATGCTAGCTGGTGGCTAGCTGTCAGGCTTGTTAACAACACTTTTTTTCAAAGCACCTAAATTTCAGGTGAGCAAATGTATTGGAACAGATATTCGGAGTGTTAAAATAAGTCTATGGCTTCAATAACTTCAATGCTATCCTTTAGAAGTACAAATGGCCTGCAGGCCTGTCTTTGGTCATGACTGCATCATAGGCTGTGTGCTAGAAACACATTTTTATAACCAAGCCACCATCGAGCAAGGTCAGCCAAGCAACCTTTCCCTCTGCTAAACCTGGGGGGAGCCAAAGGATGCTCCGTCCTCTAGAGATTTTTGTGTTGACCGTCATTTACTATGTGGTCATGCACCCTCCAGCCTGTCTGCCTGGACCATCTGGACGGAAGGTCAACAGATGCTTTTGGACAGAGGAAGAGCCAGTTAGCCAGTATTTGTTGTGTGACAGCCAGTCACCCTGACGTCCTTTTAAAGATGTCCATTTCTCTGTTCGGCCACAGTGGTGACAACAAATATCCAGAAGACACTGAGGACTTTTTGAGTGTAAATTTCAGTAATGTTTTTCAACAATATATTTTACTTGAAGTTATTTTAGTGACCATTGTGGGTTTTCTTTAACAGAACAAATAGTACCAACAATATTGCGTGGGTGTGTTTGTTCTTATTGCGCTCTCGCTCTGTACAATCTGTCCTTTTCTAATATCTGTTTGTGTCTGTCTAACCCTTCTCATATCTTGGCTCCTTCTCTGTCTCACCTCACTGTATTTGCTCACAATCTCCTCTCTTCTCTCCGTGGCAACCACTGCTGCATCAGTGCCTCACTCTCATTTTGCCGTGGTAACCATTATGGGGCTTGTCGCCATGGTAACATATATTCTGATCGCACCATCAAGGGCAGGGAGAGGTTTTAGTGTAAACCTGTGCACTGATATTCACATACACACACAATTTTGTTTCTTACTCTCCCACACTCATGCACAGGTAACAAGTGTACTGGCTTATATTAAATTTCTTACAAGTTAACATTTTGTTTTCTTGTCGTCCTTGTTATCGTTTCCATTGCACTGAAACTTAGTCTGAAGGCACAAAATGATAGAACTGTTTCCACAGTCATGTCCCGGGTTAGGGGGCAAAAAAATTGTTCCCCATAAGGTTAGCTAGCTAGTGTTAGCCCAAGAATACACAAACATTTTAGAAAGAGTGTACATATATTCAAATGTAGGAGTACTACTAAGCTGCATCTTGCAGCATATTTTCGAAGGTCAAGTGACACCCCTTATTTCAGATGACAGAAATGGGCATGAGTAGGCAAATTTGGGGGCGGGGGGTCATCAGTGCTATGAATCATGACCCAATTCCAAATACTGTAAAAAATGTAGGTCATTGTTGATGTTAGGCAATGCCTGATGACTAAAGGTGGAATCCAATGAAAAGAGAGATAAATAATAATAATAATAATAATAATAATAATAATAATAATAATAATAATAATAAAAAACCATGTCCCAGGCAAAATGAGAGAATAGGGCAGAATGATTTTGAATGCAAGAAAGGGCTCAGTGGTAGTGGTCATCTCCCATCCTTGAGGTTGTGGGTTCGATCCTCACCCCTGGTAACCATGTCGAAGTGTCCTTTAGCAAGGCACTGAACCCCAATTTGCTCCCAGTGGACCTGGCAGCGCCCTGCATGGCTGCAGTCGACCTCTGGCGTGTGAATGGGTGAATGTGAGGCATTGTAAAGCGCTTTGGGCACCATATGGTGTAGATAAAGCGCTAGATAAAGAGCAGTCCATTTATCATTTACCAAAGGTCACCTCCTTGAAAAAAAAAAAAGAGGAAAAGAGGAAGACCTCATAGATTTACAGTGTAGCCTAGATGCCAATGACCAGAGCTCTAAAGGCGACTTTTGGGTCTGACAGTGAGGAAGGGAAGTTGATTATTCCAACACTAGCCAACAAACTTAGACATATTCTCGTTTAAGCAAGCTAGCTCTTAAAAGTTCAGCGTGATGTGTCGTACTCAACAATCAAGACCTCGTAAAGAAAGCCACTGAGTTTCGAGAAGTCCATCAGCAAAGGTGGAAATAGTTGATTTTTGCTATCACCATGAGGACCATCAGCAAGTCTCAATGGAATGTGCGCACACATGTATGTGTTCAGAAAATGCACATATATCTCAACCAAATGCACGATGAGCACGTCAAATCCCTTGCTCAAAGCCGTTTTACCAAATCCTGGATGAAGCTGGCAAAGGTGCGTTTCAGTCTGATGATTCTCCTTAATCTGTGATGAAAGGGCAGAGTTGCAGCCATGACCTGATCTATATTTTTAGTACAAGGAAGCTGGCACGTAGAGTCGATTAGAAGACAAAGAGCCATGACATAGGCCTGATGTTCAGACTGCATTGGCCATGCAGTTTTGTCTACTAGAGCTACCAGAAGATGAAGCCACTAACATCAGATGAAAAGTGACTCTAAAAGTCTGAATCGTTTTAGGTAAAGCTTCGTGGAAGAGGAAAGCACTGTGTGGAGTGACCGGGAGTTGCACTAGCAAAGCATGTCTGTGAACAATCTTTAATGACCGAACCAAAGACTTTTAAGACACGGGATTAGAAAATTTGAAATTCTATGGGAAAATGTAATGTGAATAGATTCAATTCAATAATTGTCTTATTCAGTCCAATTCGGTCCAATGAGTAGTACTTTTATTTTAGTAACTGAAGCTGATCCACAAGAAGGGCAGTTTCAGAGAGGGTGTGAGCCAGCCCTCTCAGACCAACCCACCTTCCCTCACAACCACCGTTGACATTGGCCTCCTCATCCTACATGGAAACCTGTGTGTGTATAGTGTTTATTTATCAGTAACTCAGCACTGCCTTTGTGTCAGAGTACAGTACATCCTGTTTATAGTCTTTGATCTTCAGATGCTAATATCATCATATACAGTACACATATCTATAAAGCATCCAAGAGGCATTCAACAAGCTTTACTGGCAGACTGGAATGTGCCTACATGACAGATTTCAGGTTGAAGGGAATCAAAAGAGAGGAAAGTCTCTTTGTGTCCTGTGTTGTCACGCAGTCAGTCTGCCAAGGTCAAATACCTCCAGGCTGGGCTGGGATTTTCTGGCATTTATCTGATCCCTGACCAGAATAAACACTGAAAGATGTGCTTGAGTGAGAAAGCCATGGCCAAGGTGAAAGACTTGCAGTACTAGACACTCTTTAGGCTAAAAACACTCTGAAGTCTGAAGGGATCTTGTCAACCCAGTTGTCATGGTGCTACCTTTTTTTTTATTAGTATCCTTAACTCCAAACCATAGTAAGACTTAATCTTAACACTGTTTTTGGCTTGTTCAACTGGCAACATGCTTCTTTGTCTAACGATTTCAACAGCATGAAAGTAAAAATTACACAAGCTTGCTCAAATTAGAGGCTTTATTTATATCCTTTTCCGTACCAAAGCACTCAAGCATAGTTACAAAAGTTATCTACATCTGCGGCTGTGCTCACAATTGACCATTCGCAAACCACAGCCAAACGATGTCCTCAAACGCCCACAGCTCCGACATGCGGCTCAAAGCTCCATTGACCTCCATTGTCAAATCGATCCTCAAAACTTTTGTCAGCTTCTATAATATTAGACCAAACAGAGTTGGTCCACAAGCTGTGGACGTCCAACAAGCAAAATATTGACGTGATGTGCCCATAGATCGTATGTGTGAATCGTGTGTGATGAATCCACAAAGTGGAGGGATGTCTTCAATGTCTTCAATGGGATTACACAGTGTGGACGCTTTCACCCACCAGCAAAATGTCTCTAAAACAAATATTTCCTATGTTTGCTCAAACGTAAGACTATAATGGGCTAGACTAAAGCTAACTAGCAACCGAACGACAGAGCTAAAGACTGGCTTTTAGCTCTGTTGTCAAATTCACTTAAGCTCAAAGATCATCCTGTTTCGCGAATTTTTGTGTGTGCAATTTTGCATGCATTTTTTTTTTTTTACTGAGTCCCGTGATTCTGGCTCCCGTCACGTGTTGCCCTCTTCGCTTTGGCTAACTCCCGCTAGCCGCTCCTGTTAGCTGCTCCGGCTAACTCTGGCTTGCACAGTCTTTCGGTGTCGCTGGCAAGGGTTCTTGCCGGCTATCAAGTCGCCGTTGCTCGCCGAGATGCTAGCTCGCTCATGGCACATATTAATTGGTAGCTTTGAAATGCACACGATTTGGCTGCATTCTATTATCTAGCGACATCTAATGGTGAACATTTTCACATTCTACCTTAAAAAGGAACAAAGTCTGGTCTTTTTTCTGCAACAGTAAAATATACAACTTGTCGAGGGGTAGTCTAACCAGCTGCAAAATCTCTATATTTACTTTCTGGTAGGCTGCTACGTCAGCACAAATATACTTTTACACTGAGCATATGCAGTGTGAAAAGGGCTTTACAGTGAGTTTGTTTATTAAAATAAAAGCCATTATTTTAAGATATACAGTATGTTATAAAGTGCAGTAAAAGCTTGACTATATTTGAGATTTAATACTTATGTATATTTTGAAGTATGTTCTAACGGATATTTCAATCAAATGTATTGCTCCTAATGTTACATCAGTCCATTTTTTTTTATCTTATTGTCTAAAATTACATATTGTCTTAGAATGAACAGTGTCATATGATTCATACTGTTTATTATCACAATATCCCATCAACACTTTTCTTTTTTTTTTTTGGAAAAAAAATCAACATCAACACTTTTCATCAAAACTGCGTATGTGAGATGTTTCAAAGTCCTCTGCATTTGAAGTTAAACTTCCTTTTCATGTTGATTGTTTGATGTTTTGAATAGTCATGTTGAGCCTGCATTTTTCAGGTTTAAATGCAGCTCTGAGCAGCTTTTGTTTCATCAGGTTAAATGTGTTAATGCAAAGCAGTGCTGAGAAATTAGGCAAATTAGCTTATACACCAGAGAGAGTCGAAGAAGATTAAACACAAATATGGCAACAAATATAATAGATACAGATACGCTAAGGGTGATAAAATAATACGACTCAAAAATGTCTCAATGCCTTGCTTTACTGTAACTTTATGTCATCACTTTTGGGCGGAAAACTCCTGTGTCCAAATTTGGTCAATTTAATATTTTTTCAATTAATCTATACTAATGGTCAGTCCCTATATAGGTCAACTTTTTTAACAAATTGTTGACCAATCTAAAGTGTTTACGGATTGCTCTCTGACGATGCAATGTTAATGGCTAAATGAACATCTAGTTTCTTTTTACAGAGGCAAGCACGTCAATGAATTTTGAGCGTCTGTCATTGTCAGCAATTGTCATCTGTCAGGACACCCTATCGTCATTGTCAATCTGTCGATATTTCAAGGTGAACGGCATTGTAATGGCAATCCGTCATTCGTCATTCCCTCAACAAAACACGCATCTGCCACGGCATCTGTCATTTGCGGATTGACGAACCTTCCGTCAATATTGACGGAACGCCCTCTTCTTTTTTTTTTTTTTTTTAAACCTAATCTTAACATCAGTCTCGCATGGAACCCCAAGCGTTAGGCATTACTGACACCTAGTTGTAGAAAGAGCGTGTTGTATAACATGCTTTCAAAGTCATTGTTTGTAAGACCAATTACCATCATGGTTTCATTAAATAAAATTCCAAACATATTAAAAACACAAGCAGGAGCATATCTAACTAAAATGCAGGTTTTATAATTGTGAAGAAGTAAGAGTTATTGTGCTTTGTAGACATGGTTTCAATTGATGTGCCATCAATTGCAGTGTGTAAAATGGAGATGACTGATTGGCTGTCACCTCGCAAATGCAAATCATTTCTCCCCTGGACGATGACATCATGCTACGGCAACTCTAATCGGACAAACAGCACTACGCCCCATTAAATAAGAGTGATGTGCTCGTTTATTAGTTCAATCTGTTCGTTGAATTCACCTGGAACCTTTGTCTTCATGTGTACTATATCCATTGAGCTAGCGTAGTTGGATTGTACTTGTAGTCTTTTGACTGAGCCTTTATTAACATGCCACGTTCAGACCAGTAACATAGGAGAGTCTGACCTCTTAATAATGTGTCCCACCGGATATCTACCATTAGTTCCTATTTAACTACTCTCAGCACACTACATAGTAAAGATAATAACAATTAACTGAACTTTGATTTGTGTTTTGATGTTTTTTCTTAATGAAATATGAAGAAAAAAGGATGTGCTCTGGCAGGTTACAGGAGGGGAAACAAAAGTGTCAACTGATTTGCATTTCCTGCCTAATAGCCAATAACAGCGATTATCACCAACATCAATTTGCATAAAAAGTAAAATGACAGAAAAACTCTTAATACGATACGATACGATACGATACGATACGATACGATACGATACGATATACTTTTATTTTCCCCGTGGGGAACTTTTTCCTGGACTCCGTCCAGCTGCAGTTTACAGTAAGGAAAAAACAACAGAATAGAAAGAGATAAAATCAAAATTAAATAAGAAGTGCAGCAGTAGTTTACAGTAAGAAAAACAACAGAATAGAGAGAGATAATTAAAATAAATAATACACACACACTCCTATATATATATATTGCACCACTTAGTTAATGTCGGTTATTAAGTAATTTGATGGATGTCGGCAGGAATGAGTTCTTGTAGCGGTTCAGCCTGGTTCTGGGGGCCCTGAATCTCCTGCCGGAAGGCAGTAGCTGGAACTCATGATGCAGAATGTGAGTCGGGTCAGTAACAATTTTCTGTGCCAGTCTGGTGACGGCCCGCTCATAAAGCATCTGTAGGGAAGGATGATTCCCGACCCCCATAATCTTCATGGCAGTCCGGACCAGACCGGCAATCTGTGACCTTGACTGCACAGTCAGGTTGCCGTACCAGGCCGCAATGCCGTATCTGATGATACTTTCCAATGCAGCCCGGTAGAACAACAGCATGATCCTCTGCTCCACTCCATAGAGCCTAAGTCTGCGTAGGAAATAGAGACACTGTTGGAGTTTGGAGCAGAGACTTCCAACGTGTACCCTGCAGCTGAGTGTGTTGTCAATGTGGACCCCCAGATACCTGTATGAACCCACCTGGCTGATGTGATTGCCTTTAATGACGACTGGCCCGTCCGTGGTCACCCACAGTTTTTGGATCAAATATCACCTCCTCTGTCTTCCCCACATTGAGCACAAGATGATTCCGGTCACACCACTGGACAAATTTCTCTATTTCTGAGAAATAGTCCAGTGGGCTACCGCCGGCCTGCAGCAAGCTGACGATAGCGGTGTCATCAGAGAACTTTATGATAAAGTTCTCAGGGTGTGATATCACACAATCATTTGTGTACAATGTGAAGAGGACCGGGGAGCTGACGCAGCCCTGCGGGGCGCCTGTGCTTATCAATCTGGGTTCCGAGAAGGAGCTGTTGACCCTGACTTGCTGTGTGCGCTGTGTCAGGAAGGAGTGATACCACCTCGAGATGTACGGGTTCACATTCATCTCCTTCAGTTTACCCAAAAGCAGGTGCGGCTGCATTGTGTTGAACGCTGAGCTAAAGTCAACGAACAACACACGTGCATAAGCTTTAGGGACGTCCAGATGTTTGCTGACCAGATGTGTGATGCTGTTGATAGCATCGTCAGTGCTGCGACCCCGCTTGTAGGCAAACTGAAGGGAGTCTAAGTGTGCATCCACCTCCCCCCTGAGCCGAGTCACCATCAGCCTCTCGAAACACTTCATAACAATGGAAGTTAGAGCCGCAAGCCTGAAGTCATTATTGACCACAGGACATTGTTTTTTAGGAACCGGGGTGATTACTGATTTTTTCCAGAGACTGGGAATAGAGTGAGTCCACAGATCTCTGGAAGATGGGCTGCCATGCCGCTGTGAGCTCCTCCAGGATTTTAGCCGAAGGGCAGATATCCCATCTGGTCCTGAAGCCTTCTTTGTGCAGACAGACCTAAAAGCAGATTGGACGTCATGGGGATGAATGACCAGCCTTGAGTCCTGCTCATTCACTGAAATGGACCTCAGGACCTCCCCACATTCAGAGGAGAAGCCCTGGGTTTCGAATCTTAAATAAAAGTCATTCAGCTCCCTTGCCTTCTGGAGGACCTTTTTGAGCAAGAGTCAAGTTGGTGATCCTCCTCATGGTGTCCCACATTTTCTTAGAGTTATTAGCAGCAAAGTGTTTTTCTATAGTCTCTTTGTGCTTCCTTTTTGCTTCTTTAAGCATGTGTTTGAGTTATTTTTGAACCAGTTTGAGCTGGGCTCTGTCCTCTCCATAACCATTTTAACCACTACAGTTTTTTTGACTTTGTTCCTGCCTACACCATGCATGTTTTAAGCAAGATTGTGTACATTCCATGCATTTCACTTAATGAAACCATGACTGCGGACCGCACAGCAAACAAAGACGTCCCATGTGATGTGAAAGGCAATGATTTTGAGAGGCTTCCTAGTTCTTTAAAGTGATTGTCACTCAAATTGCACTTTACTTGCTGTCACAATGTGATACAATGCAGGTGGTGGACATTTGCAGCATGTTTACTGCATAACATGATTGCAACACAGCTTTAGGGACATTAGACTAAGAAACATCTTTATTCAAAAATACGCACTAGATTTGTGTTTGTTGTAGCATTTTATTAATCACAAGACAAGTGGCTCTTGCGCAGTGCCAGTGGAAGTAATCTGCAGTCGACGTCAAAAGACATGGACATCCGTTAATAAATTTGGCATATCCGTCAATGACAGACGTTCCATTTTTGTGACGAATTGACAATTAACGGAACATTGACAGACAGGAACCCCCTTCCGTCAATGCTTAGTTTGTCAATTTTTACAATGTTGGCGGAATGTCCACCTCTCTTTAATTGTTGTTGTTGCCTGAACAGTGATGGTTTTGGTGATGTGGGGATTCCACCCAATGCCAGCAATTGGCAATACATTGCCATTGATAAAAGTTGTGTTTTCATTGACCTTTTCTAAAAGAGAGATTAATTTGTGTTAATGAATGTATTTTTTACATATTTTTTTGTAGTGTGTCATATGAAAGAAGCACCAGATCCTTCACTCCTCTTTGTACAGTACAGTGGAGTTTCTAAAACAATTCAAGCAATCTGCAACCATAGTAATAAACATGTCAAAATAGATTGCTCGCTGGCTGTGTCGATCAAGACTGATGGAAGATTTTGTGCAGCTCTTGAATTGTACCTTGTGGAGGTTTACTTAACAAAGTGTGCTAGTAGTTTAAGACATATAAAGCTAGAAGCAGACCAAATAATTCAAATGAGAAATGATTCAGTGAAAACTTCAGTGTGCCTCAAAATGAGACATGTCATTACAAAATCAAAACCATATGTGAGGTATGAGTACTAACATTACATAAATGCACGCACACTGTCACAATGTAACTTGTCGTTACTCCAAATATATGGTCTGTGTAGCATTCATATTAGAGCTGAAGTGAAATTAATGGCACAACTGTGCATTACTGCTACTATAGCCACATTTGCGCATACTTTAGCTTGCTCTAGTGTACTGTAAGTTTGTTTATGATAAGAGCTGGGCCGAAAGCATATGACCAGTCCATTTACTGGCCCTGTGTTGAACTGCCACCAATTCTGGAATTAACTGGTTTATTTAGCGTAGCAGAAACTTTAGCAGGGGTGTTTTGAGTGGACTGGGCACTATTTTCTCTCCGTTAACTCCAGAGTTTGTTGGTTATGGATCTGTTAAATCGAGGTTCCACTGTACACAATGCTGAGCCTATTGCTCAGCAATTTGTCATTTGGGTGAACCATTTTCTGTTCCAAGTGTGTTCCTTGATATGGCACATACATCAGGAGCCCATTCCCTTGCTCCAACCTCTACATTCTCATTGTTCTTGTCTTTCCCTTTATAGGCTCTGGACCCCCTGCAGACCAGACAATGGTCATCGAGGAGTTTCGCTACCTCTCCCAGAAGCTATTTGTGTCCATGTCTGTGTTTTCTGGTTTGGGAATCCTACTGGGCATCATCTGCCTTACTTTCAATATCTACAACAGCAGTGTCAGGTACATGCAGTACTTTTGATGGCCATGAAGCACATTTTATATACTGATGCCTGGTTGTTCAATTCTCGGTTATTTTAATCATAGGTTAACCTCTAACCAATGGTGGTTAAATTCTTAACCCACCGTTAGTTAACCAACCTTTAAATATGCAGTATTCAAAACTTGGTTAGTCACCTTGTTAGTTAACGCCACCGTCAAAGTTAACTGTGTGGTTAACGTCACTGGTTAGCATGAATTTATCCCACAATTCCTCATTTTGTTTACTTCCAGGTTTGCAAAAAAAAAGCAGGATATTTTTTTACAAATATTTTACATGTTGTGATTCTGTCAATATCGCTGATAGAAAAACGGACTTCCTTGTGGCACAACTATTCTGAATAAATCCACGAGATATTTTTATTTAATTTTTTTTGCTTATGTCTATTTCACATCTGTGTTATTATATATAATTGAATAAAAAATTTGACTGTTGTTCCAGTTACAGTGAAAAGAAAATCTCAACATTTTATGTTTGCTTCATAGACGCCATGTTTACCTCTTTCCATTACAGGGAGTCTTCGAGTTACGTCGTACGTGCCTCGTCCGTAGCACCTTCTTTTTCGTTAATTTCCCACAGCAATCACGCCATTTTAAAGTTATTTAAAGTTGTGTTGTTGTTACCTCCAGCAACGAACGTCCATCAGCCGGTCAGCTCGTCATCAGGCGCGTCACATTCCCTGATTAAGTTTGAATTAGCTCTGCTCTGCCGTCCTTCAGTAATGAATGTCCGTGCGGAAACACAAAATATTGGTTCCAGATCCTCTGGGTCGTGCAAATATATATTTTTTTAAATTACTGTACAAAGTATTTTGATGTACTGTAAATATCGACTTTAATGGTGAAATCCGACTTAAATTACATCGTCAGCGTGGGAACGGAACTCGGCCGTAACTCGAGGACTCTCTGTATTTGTTTTTGTCTTCATTTTGTAATGTCATTCAACTGTTCAAATAGATCACAATCATGTCTTATAAATTGAAAAAAAATCTAGGAAATTTATGTTTCTTTCCCAACTTTACAAAAGATTCTGACAATATAAATAAAGTAGGATGGTGTCGATCCTTGGAGGTGTGTTAATTTTAACGTCAAATTAACTGCGAGTTAACCAAGTTTTGAACAACATAACGGTGCCATTAATATTAACAGTTGGTTACATTTACAAAACTAGTGGTTAAAACGTATTGCAGAGTTTTGAACAACCGGATACAGGTTGCTACTTGAGGTCTGTAGTGGGGAGTAATGGAGTACAAATGCTTATTGCTGTACTCATGAATGTTTTTCAGGTAGGCTATCTTATTTCCGTATTTACTTTTCCATTGTTTGAAAAATTAAATCTGCAATTCCTCCTTTCTTTGTCAAAATAAGTTTTTTTTTTTTGTTTTTTTTTTACGTAACGTAAATAAGATATAAATCGAGAAACATAAAGTCAGCTTGAGATCTTAGACTGAGATCTTGGAGACAGCAGCGATGCTAGCTAGTTACTTAGCTACAGTTGATAGATAGCTGGCTAGATAGACAGACAGACAGATTGGCTGACTGACTGACTCACTACTTTTCCAGTACATTTCAGTCACTACTTCTTTAGTACTTTTACACAAATATTTTCACTTCTCCTCCAGTACAGAGTGAGTACTTTTACCACCTCTGCGTGAGGTCGACGTTTTACCTTCTGTTGTTTTGCCATTCAGCATACATCACTCTGTACGCATGAGAATACTTGTTCCCTGTGGGATGCTGCACTCCTGTCTTCTACCTGCCCAATTTTAAACAGCAGGAAGGCATGTTTAATGGTGGTGCAGGTTCATTTAGACAGAGATATGTCAAGATTTAGCATGTTATTTAAGTGCCTTTATTACTCATGGTAATTTGCTGAAAATCTTTAAATATTTGATGGGCATTGTTTATTAAGGGATTGTGCATGCATGTTGTTTTATGTTTAGTTTTATGTGAAACGGTTCAAGCTCCAATTGTTTTGGTGGATCACATACTTTGCTCTTTTTTTTAGCTGCCTTATTTAATTTATACTGTTTGGGTTGACACTTACTGCTCTTTGGGGTGTCATTTTCAACTTTTACCTGGTACTTGTTTTTAGGAAACAACTTTAGCTTCAGCTTTAAAGCCCCACTCTGAGCTACTTACTCAGCACCAAAAAAAATCACAGTCAGTGGAATGAACATAGTGGAATAATATGCAATTAAAGATATTTCCCACTAGGCTTTGAATGGTGAAAAAAAGAAAAAGAAGAAGAAGCTAAAATGAGAGTCATTGTTCTGTTTACATTAACCATGATGACAAAGCACAAAAGATTACAATGTTTTTTTTTCTAGTTTTTTATACTCTTGTTAACAAAAGTGGAAAAAAATGTTAAACTAATAGAAATAGGTCAAATTAATTTTGGACGTTAAACTAATAGAAATATTTCAAATGATTTTTGGACGTCTATAGCCGTCAATGGCAGTGAATGAGTTAATAGTACGAAATGTTCTTTGTGATTTTTGGAAATACTATAATATGTTTGATATGTCTGTTTATTATTATATTTTTGACAGTTATAAATGTAGAAATGTAAAGCATTGTAAAAACCGGATGTATCAAATCTGACACAAATCAAAAGTCATATGTGGAAGTTGATTTTCCCTTTTTTTTTTCTTTGTTTATTTAAAAAGACCAATAAATGCTCTATTTACAAAGAATCCAAATTTTCTCTCATATATTTCATGGTCACACTTTATAGGGTTAACTACTAGGTGGCCATTAAAATGCTCTGATTTCTTCTCTATTCACAGCTCCAAGATTATATTTCCATGGTATCTGGGAGTTGCTATGATGATTGTTAACAATTCTTAATAATACAAGGCTGCGTCACAGGGGCCTCAATAGGACAATGACGGCGAGGAGGCTTGTGTTTGTGTGTCAGCAATAATTAGTCAACGCTTTATGATCAGATGAATATCATTTTTGTTCTGTCTGCAGGTATATTCAGAATTCTCAACCATACCTGAACAACATGACTGCAGTAGGCTGCATGATGGCTCTAGCTGCCATCTTCCCTCTGGGCATTGATGGCCTTCATGTCCGCAGGAAGCATTTCCCTGTTGTCTGCCAGGTACACTTTTAACTTCTCTCAAACACTGCATTTCCTTTCAAGCGAATGCACAGCATTCGCACAGTTGCCATGGAGACGGGGCTTTATATAGACATTTATATGGTAGGTTTTATCATCAGCTTTGGGTCCCATAAGTGCGATGAGGGAAATCCTGAGTCCTATGTTGACATTAGAGCTTATTCAGCATCCTCAAGTCATATGTTAGGTAAAGCACATTAGGGGTATGATATACTACTAAGATTTGTTCCTTCTTGGCAATGTGAAAGCAAGTGAAAGCCTGCATTTGTGAGAAAATTAGAATTAAAGTAAGGCACTGAAAATCCAGAATTTACAACAAAGTCAATGTGACAGCTGGAGTTGCAGGAAAGTTTCTTGCTAGCTAATGACTCCCAGTTTTTTATTAATTAAAAAATTGGTCTGGTACTAGCACATAATTCAGGTGAAACTAATTAAGGTTTGTTTACAGGATACATCTTTAATCACTGGGCTCAGGGGCAGGTCGATTTTTGTTTTAATGTTTAAACAGAGGCAAAGGCATTACAGGGCTAATCCACACCCCAACTGCAGTGTTGTACTCTAAGTAATCAACTAAATTATTAAATAGATCCTTACAAATTGTTCAGGAGGAAAAGCATGGATCTTAAACATCATTCACTGTACTACACTATTTCTGTTACAATTCAATGCTGTTGTACAGCCTGGAAACAAATAAAATGCAAAATTAGCATAACCTAGAGATATTCTATACCACTTTTTTTCAGACTGATACCAGTACAAGTTCTCAACTCTTAATTTGTCACCACTACCATGTACGATACCACTAGTACTTTTGATACTCAAAATCCCCCAAAAACAATGATAGTTAATTTTAATAAAAGACCTACCGTAAAAAAAATGTTCCCCATATAAAATTATCAAAAATCATCCCACAATACTATACACAGAATTATATATATATATATATATATACATATATATTTTAAAACAATTTATAGACATTTACAAGTACCCAAATGTTATAGAAAAAGGCCTATTTAAATTCCAACATGATATTTAATTGACTAGTGTTACAAATTTAAGTACATTAACTACCTCGTTCCCAGAAATTGTTCATGTGTAAAGACCGTCAGCAAAACTAGTCAAACTAAAAGCAGCAACAATTGTTCATGCTATCATGACAGGATCATGCAGCCACTGGTGAGGCCAACTTCAAAATGAAATATTTCCAAATGCAGTAATACACTGAAATCCGTGCCTTGGTCGCTTTTAATTTGAAGTTGCAGCAGCGTGATGCAGCTTGACCACAAACTTTTGCCACCAATGTTACGTCAACATCGCCGACATTGTATTACACAGAGCCTTTTGCCAGCATCAAGCGCAGACTCCAGAGTTAGCATCTCCAGCGCAAGCCACTAGTTGAGAGAGCCGTCTGATTACTTTTCACCGGCAGTTTCAGAGACAAGAATGTCTCTGCACACATTGATGCTGACGTCTTAACACAGCCTGATCACTTTGGAACGAGCCAGGCTCATTCAAATGTGCTGTTTACTGACATCACTTTGTTTCATCCATCAAAATCTATGGAGAGATATTTCAGCTGACATCATTCCTTCTTTTTTATTTATTTCCGTCTGTCCGTCCGTCTTCTTCCGCTTATCCGGGGTCGGGTCGCGGGGGCAGCAGCTTTAGCAGGGAAGTCCAGACTTCCCTCTCCCCAGCCACTTCAGCCAGCTCATCCGACGGGACCCCAAGGCGTTCCCAGGACAGCCGAGAGACATAGTCTCTCCAGCGTGTCCTGGGTCGTCCCCGGGGCCTCCTGCCGGTAGGACATGCCCGGAACACCTCCCCAGGGAGGCGTCCAGGAGGCATCCGAACCAGATGCCCGAGCCACCTCAACTGGTTCCTCTCAACGTGGAGGAGCAGCGACTCGACGCTGAGTCCCTCTCGGATGACCAAGCTTCTCACCCTATATCTAAGGGAGAGCCCGGCTACCCTGCGGAGGAAACTCATTTCGGCCGCTTGTATCCGGGATCTTGTTCTTTCGGTCACGACCCACAGCTCGTGACCATAGGTGAGGGTAGGAACGTAGATCGACCGGTAAATCGAGAGCTTTGCCTTTCGGCTCAGCTCCTTCTTCACCACAACGGACCGATACAGCGTCCGCATCACTGCAGACGCTGCACCGATCCGCCTGTCGATCTCCCGCTCTAACCTACCCTCACTCGTGAACAAGACCCCAAGATACTTGAACTCCTCCACTTGGGGCAGGACCTCCTCCCCGACCCGGAGAGGGCACTCCACCCTTTTCGGACTGAGGACCATGGTCTCGGATTTGGAGGTGCTGATCCTCATCCCAACCGCTTCACACTCGGCTGCGAACCGCTCCAGTGAGAGCTGGAGGTCACGGCTTGAAGAAGCCAACAGCACCACATCGTCTGCAAAAAGCAGAGATGCAATGCTGAGGCCACCAAACCGGACCCCCTCAACGCCTCGGCTACGCCTAGAAATTCTGTCCATAAAAGTTATGAACAGAATCGGTGACAAAGGGCAACCTTGGCGGAGTCCAACCCTCACCGGAAACAAATTCGACTTACTGCCGGCAATGCGGACCAGACTCTGACATCGGTCGTACAGGGACCGAATGGCCCGTATCAGGGGGCTCGGTAACCCATACTCCCGAAGCACCCCCCACAGAACTCCCCGAGGTACACGGTCAAACGCCTTCTCCAAGTCCACAAAGCACATGTGGACTGGTTGGGCGAATTCCCACGCACCCTCGAGGACCCTGCTGAGGGTGTAGAGCTGGTCCACTGTTCCACGGCCGGGACGAAAACCACACTGCTCCTCCTGGATCCGAGATTCGACCTCCCGACGGACCCTCCTCTCCAGCACCCCTGAATAGACCTTACCTGGGAGGCTGAGGAGTGTGATCCCTCTAAAGTTGGAACACACCCTCCGGTCCCCCTTCTTAAAAAGGGGAACCACCACCCCGGTCTGCCAATCCAGAGGCACCGTCCCCGATGTCCACGCGATGCTGCAGAGACGTGTCAACCACGACAGCCCCACAACATCCAGAGCCTTCAGGAACTCCGGGCGGATCTCATCCACCCCCGAGGCCCCGCCACCGAGAAGCTTGTATTTATTTATTTATTCATTATATTTAAAAAAAATTTGAGAGCTCAGTATTATTCATTCTGCAGCTTTCCTGAGTCAACATGTCATCATCATCGCTCTCTTTTTTTGTTTTTGTGTGTGTGTGGTCTTGTTTTTTTTACATAGTGGGGCCAACATTTCAGGATTTCACAGAGTTGTGGAGCCCACTCGTCCATGTGGGGCCATAGTGCTGGCCCCCACAAGTTTAGACCTCTTTTTGAGGGTTAAGACTTGGTTTTAAAATTTAGGTTTGAATTGGGTTATGGCAGAGGTTAGGGTAAGGAATAGGGGTAGGCAATCATTCTTGATGGTTGGGGTTGGGGAAAGGGGCTAGGAAATGCATTATGTCAAGAGATGGCCCCGCAAAGATAGTAAAACAAACTTGTGTGTGTGTGAGTGCGCGCACCTTTGTCTTTGCTACATTGTAGGGCCCATATACGCGTGTATGTATATATATATTAGAGGTGTGAATTGCCTAGTACCTGGCAATTCGATTCGTATCACGATTCATAGGTCACGATTCGATTCGATACGATTAATCCCGATGCAAATCTATAAATTGATTATTGTGTTGTTGTTTTTTTACTCAAATTTAGAAAATACTAAGCAGTAAACTTGTACATGTACACTGTAAAATTTGTATGAAATTTTCTTTTTTTTAATCTGAAAATTCAGGCTTATAACTGAGCCACTGCATTTAACAATGTTTCATGTTTGAACAGTACTGAAATAAAATATTAAGGCTTAATGTTCTATTAATATAACATTCTTCCATGCTTAGTGTGTGAATCCTAACCCTAAGTAAGACGTTTTGTTGAATATTCCCATAAGAAATTGATGTTTAAAAATCGATTCGGCCGCATATCGAATCAATTCGAGAAATGCGCGCTGTAATATCGTGATATATTGCCGAATTGATTTTTTTTCTAACACCCCTAATGTATATACTGTATATATATATACAGTATATATATATATACAGTATAACAGTATAAATACACTGTATTTTTATTTATTTATTTATTTAATTATAGTAATTGTGCTTTAATACATTTCTTAAAAATAAAAGTGAACAGATAAACTAAAGTAGACAGATTTATCTAAAATCTCACGGGGAAAATCAGAGAATTAGGCAATATTAGCAGTAAACAACATCTTGCTTCACTTTTATTAGAGAATAAATGACAAGCCTTTTTGTTAGTCTCAAATCAATCAATTAATTGTCAAAAAAAGCAATCTCTCTCTCAAACTAGAGCCAATTCAAAGAAATAGATGTCATTTTCTCAACAGCCCAGAATTAATCAGATCATTCAAATGTTGGCCAGTATAATAAAGGATGTCAGCAAATCAGGGGACCGTTTTATACATGGGTACAGGTAAAAATATATTTTTTTTTAAAACAGCTTTTTAAGGGTGATTTTTGGGGAGGCATATTATACACTGAATTTAGGGTATATATTCAAATAAAACATTTTTCTTTAAAAAATAAAAATATTTGTTTTTTCTATTCTTCTCATTTCTAATTTGTAGTTCCTGATCGTAAAACAGCCACAAGAGTGTGGCCGATACTGGTATTGTCCATCATCACGAGTACCTTGATATAAGGTCTGATATCGGCCTGATACCTGCCGTCTATTTCACAAAGCAGGTTTAGTGAGAACCTTGAGTCAAGAAACAATTAAATGTGGGAAAGTCATTTCAGAAAAGGAGGTAACTGAAACCAGAGGAAAAGAAGTAACACTAGCCTGTTTCATAAAAAGAGGTAATTTAAGCTCTTGGTCAGTTATCGTAGTAACAGTAAACCTCGAGGTTTTCTCTGTCCCCGCCTCCTTTCAACCACACACGACATTTCATTTCCGCATTCATAAAGTCCGCTGTGGCGGGTTTTTGCCTAAATACGGCTATAGACTATAGCGTAAAGTCCAAGTCTTTTGTCACGAACATGGCATGTCCTTTTGACAATGACCCTATTGATGAAGGTGCCACGTTATTGTGCATTTCCGGACAGTTATCTTTTTGAGCGGTACCGTTTCACATCACAGTCCATCATCTACCGACACAACCTAATCCATCCTTACATTTGTAACATTACCGGCGGCGAAGTCATGCGCTCTCATCACAGTATATATTGTGTGTTGTGCTCCGTTTTTTTTCTTATAACCGTTCGAATTATGTTTTTATATTTGATCTTAACCCCTGGGCGTTATTTTATTTTGAAATGGCTTGGTCAGAACCAACAAAAAGCCAAAAAATGGTCAAATAACGCCCAGGGGTTAAGCAAGTGTGTGAAACAAGTAGTGAAACTACTCTGCGTTGACAAAACTACCTCAAATCTGGAACCGAAAACACAGTTTTCTCTCTCAGTTTATGTGAACTCGCTGTTCAGATTTAGTCTCAGTGTTTGTTAAACATCTTTGTGAAATTTAAATAGAAATGTGTAAATGTAAATAATCTCTGTTGCCAGAGTTGAGTACTTCTGTCAGGTTTTTATTGAAAGTTTTAACATATAAAACAAAATTTTTTTTTTTTTTTGAAAATTGCTAACTTTCCCATCATCTGCGGAAACATGTGCTGGCAGGGCAGATAGCAATTTGTATAAGGAAAACAAAAACACAAGCGCTTGTCTTGAAGATTAAACACAGCTCACTTTTCATTGTGCTTTCAATTCCTGTTTTATTATTAGCACTAAAGTATTGAGCAGCCAGGAGAGAGGCTTTCCGCTGCTTTTCCATGTTGCTCATCAGTTTTATGGTTTAATTATATTTCTCAGCTGTGCTATCACCGGTACCCTTCTGTGATGGCATCAAAAGACACACTCACGCACACGTGCACACAAAGCAAAAGCTAAATATACCTACATAGTTAATCCTTTAGATGCTCACTAAACTAAAGTTTCAAGAGATACTGGAATTCTGACATCACACGGATGATGACTCAACACACATTTAGGTTGATTTTTCTCTCCTTACTTGTGGGTGTTTGCCCGCCGGCACCAGGTAGACCCCAGGGACTACATGAGTAGCCACTGGGTCTGTTCTAAAAATAGCTTAACAGGGATGAGAAATTGTGATTTTCTAGGCTTGTTATAGAAGTGACCATTTGAAAATGTAAACACTAGTAGCGATTTGTAAAAATAATGCTTGCATATCTAACTAGAAAAATTCCCGTGGAAATTTTGAATGGGGCTGCTGACTCTTGTAAATGAGCTGAACAGTTTAAAATTCAAACGACTGGAATCGCTCAAGAAATGTGGAAGTTAACCATAATCAACATTAACTAAAAGTATTTTACTGTCCCTGAAAATATATTTTAAAAAATGTAAATGAGCTGAACAGTTTAAAATTCAAACGACAAAAATCGGTCAAGAAATGTGGAAGTTAACCATAATCAACAGAAACTAAAAATATCTCACTGTCGCTTT
This sequence comes from Vanacampus margaritifer, assembly GCF_051991255.1. Taxonomy (NCBI): domain Eukaryota; kingdom Metazoa; phylum Chordata; class Actinopteri; order Syngnathiformes; family Syngnathidae; genus Vanacampus; species Vanacampus margaritifer. The sequence goes on from NC_135448.1 coordinate 5,313,015, forward strand.
AAGAACGCACACCCATTTTTGACTTGGAGCCATCACGCGCCCCACATTCCATTGAGATTGTATGAGAGACTTTAAGGAATTGCACATCTCCACCATCTCTTCTCATATAATATGTTTATATCATATACATCCTTGCTCCAAAAATACAATATAAAAAACGGAAATTTTTTACATTATCTACAAGTTAAAAATATGATAAAGAAAAAAATTCCAACACTTCGGGGTACGCTCCAACCGCCTGTTTTAGCTAAAGATATTAACAAGCTTTCTCCGACAACAACAAAAAAACTTTCAAAAATATATAAGTTACTTTCATATACTGATAAAATGTCTTTACCCATCTCAAAATGGGGGACAGACTTGTCTATAGCACCGGAACCTGACTTTTGGATTTAAGTTTGTGAAAACGCATTTAAAATGACAAAACACACAAATTTACAACTTATCCAATATAAAATTATTCACAGAACATACATTACTCAATATATGATGAAGAAAATGGGACTCTCAGACTCCGACATTTGTCTCCAATGCTTACAAAACACTACAGACACTTATGTTCATGCTTTATGGTTATGTACTCCGGTTATGTATTTCTGGACTAAAGTCTTAGAAAAACTTTCCGCTATTTTGGACTGTAGGATACCTTTATCTCCAAACTTGTGTTTGCTAGGTGACCTAACAACAACTGACTTACCACATAAACAATTTCAATCTACACTTGTAGCCCTTACTATCGCTAAAAAAACAATTCTTGTTAACTGGAAAAATAAACAAACTCTGAATATCGACCAATGGTCTAACCTCCTCATAAATCACATTTTAATGGAAAAAATATCTGCCTCAAATAAAAACCAAATATCAAAATTTATAGAAACATGCTCTACGTATATAGAATTTTTTAACCTAATTCCGGTTACTTAATTCTGTCTGTTAGCGAGAGCCACTACATCGTGATAACTTACATTGATGTTTCTGCATTTGGCAATTTATTATTATATTATATTATTAGTATGGGATTTTTTTTAATGGGCTTTAGGTGAACTGATGAATACACACACGCTCGCACGCACGCACGCACACACACACGCACATACACATACTCACCCACATACAAAAAAAAAAAATATATATATATATATATATATGTGTGTGTATATGTATATATATATGTATATATATTTTAAAAAAAAACATTTATTAAATTTTTTTAATTGATTTGTTTTGTTTTGTTTTTAAAAAAAAAGGAGAGCAATGATGATGTCAAATCGAATGAACAATACTGAGCTCTCCTGAAGAAAAAAAAAAAAAAAAGAGAGATTGTATGAGAGACGCACCCCTTGAACAAAAGCCTCTCACGACTTAACGGTTCTAGATACAGATTCAAGAAATGGCTCGTTAGAACGGCAAGGGTTTGGGGAACACGAGCATGTTCTCATTGTTTTAATCGGATGAAAAATGACCAAATGAGAGCAGGTTGAAAACTTATGATTTATCAGAAATGAAGAGCGAAAGGCGCCTGAATTTAACATGGAAGAGATAGGCGAGTTGGTCCGACTTGTCCGAGCTTTAAGTGAAAATAAAGGTACTAAATGACACCTTAGCCAAATAAAAGTTAGTTTGTCTGAAAGAAGACACTCGTGACTACAAAATGTGAGAATTTGATGTCTAGTGATAAAGATTGTGGCCATGGTGACGAGTTGAAGTGAAACTTTTGCAAATAGAAGTAGACTTTTCTTTTTTCCCGCCACTCTAAAGTTAATTGGTCAACAGTGTGCGGTAGAAGCCTAATTCACTCACTGTCTTTGAACCCGCACAGGGGGGAGAGCTTTCATTCCTTAAAAAAGATTTCGACACTGAGCTAAAGATGGGAAAAATTCCTACAAAATGAGCTAAAACTCGTATCGGTCGGCTAACGTATGCGTGCGCAGCGTGTCTTGGAAAAAGGTGCTTGATCTGTAATTTGTTCCCCCTTTCTCCATTCATTTCCTCTGGGAGTTTTTGGTGAATTGCGTCGCCATGGTAACTCGGAATTCCTAGAAAAGTAATGCCGCACCGAGTCAGATCGAGCCGCATCGTTTGATACCTCATTTGTCCCGGTGCGATCTACGGTACGGGCCGCATTTTTGCGGAAAAATCTCGGGATTTTCTAGGGTGGAGAGTAATATGTGCTGCTTTCAGCAGTCCCATAATTATTGTGAGAAATTATTAACCTGAGCAGTGTGTTCTCATTAATGAATATCATTCAATATTAACTAATTCACTCCCAGCCATTTTCACTGAAACAACCCCCTTCGCTCCCGGCTGTTTTACTGGATTTTGACTGATTTTGCAAGGCTCACAGAATATTGTATTATATTACTATAAAAACATGGAACCTACCAAAGGAAAAGATTAGAGTCTCTTCATTCTTCAGGGAAAAGAAAAGTATATTTGGATCTGTTTCCGTTTTGCAGCAATTAGCATTAGAATGTAGCTAAGTTTTGGCAATATTCATATTCCTGGCTGATACATTGACAAAAAGAGCTTGTTGCAGTATCTCTTATTCTCTGCTGTGGACTGGGGGAATTGCCCTTTTAGGGATCAATAAAGTCATCTGAATATGAATCCAAATCACAAAGATACTACTTATGAGTGAAATTCATCATCAGATTATTTTAATGTCATGTTTTGGTTTGAAAAATATTAAACAGTTTATTAAATTGCTACATTAATGTTAATCACAATTTATTTGTAATGCACTGTTAAAGAGGAAGTCAACCAATTTTTTTTCACAATAATATATTCTATGCTGTCCCACTAGTCTAAATATGGTCCATCCATCCATTTTCTTAACTGCTGCTTAGTCCTCACAGGGGTCGCGGGGGGTGCTGGAGCCTATCCCAGCTGGCCTCGGGCAGTAGGCGGGGTACACCCTGAACTGGTTGCCAGCCAATCGCAGGGCTCTAAATATGGTATTCTGGTTTATGTTGTGTTAATTAATATGTTAATATGAGTTAAGCAGCAAAATCCAGCCGTTTTTATCCATCTCAGGGGGCGGCCATTTTGCCACTTGCTGTCGACTGAAGATGACATCACAGTTGCTCAGGTCTCAAGTAGCAACCAATCACAGTTCAACTTCAGAAAACAGGTGAGCTGTGATTGGTCGTTGCCTGAGCCCTGAGCAACTGTGATGTCATCTTCAGTCGGCAGCAATTGGCAAAATGGCCGCCCCCTGAGATGGATAAAAATGACTGGATTTTGCTTCATAACTCTATTCCACAAATGTATTATTAATCAGAATGTCATGTTTAGACTAATGAGGCCACATATAACATATTATTGTCAAGAAATGTTTAAGGTGGACTTCCACTTTCATATTGAATGTGGTATATAAATAGCCTCTTCAAGAAATACATTATTAGATAATTGAAGTGAAAGTGACCTCAACGCTTGTGTAGGTGTCAGAGACTGAGAGGGAACCAATGAACTAATGAAATTGTAAAACTACCCACTTATCGAAGAAGATGCAGTAATTACCTTTGCCATCTTAATTTCTTCCTTAATTGAAGGTCTTCCCTTGTGATCTCACCACCACAGCAAAAGTAGACACAAAATGTCGGTCGGCACCAAGTGAGAGAGCCTCTGAGATGTTTAATTACATTTGAAGGTCACTTTAGAAAGTCTATTAAACTCAGGCGAGGCTTAATGATGGCAAATGTCTGTGAAGCTGATTTGGTTAATTTGTTTGATATATGAATCCAAGATTGTAAGCTCTCGTTTCTTTGCTTCTCTAATAGTTCCGCCTTTGGCTGCTGGGTCTGGGTTTCAGCCTTGCATACGGCAGCATGTTCACCAAGATCTGGTGGGTCCACACTGTCTTCACCAAGAAGGACGAGAAGAAGGATAAAAAGAAGGTAATTGTGATTTACTATACGTATGTTCCAGGGGTGTGTAGTTAAGCCTCGCCCAAGCTCCATTGCTGAGCAGTGGGGTTCAGCTTTATTTAATCATCATCTCCTTCAAGGGCAAGCTCCCCCGGCAGAGTTGATGCATCCCCCAATCATCTGTTATCTTTTTACATTTACTCACCCCATGATTTTACAATTGGCCCACTCCTTGCCCTTGAGTGTTCTGTATCATCTTTTTGTCACCTTGCCAAGACAACAAACTCTTCCAATCGGTCCCAACAGTGACTTCCTCGTCACTTTCACTGTTGACGTGTTGTCTTAATGGATGATCCTGCTGTGACTCAAGAGCAAGACTCCTCCCAGCAGAGATATGCAGCACCGTACTGAATATTTATGAGTAACCTTAGCTGCGGAAAGTCAATCAGGAGGGGTTATATTACTGAGCTGTGACAAAATTGATGGGCTTTACATTAATACACTTAATCTCACACTCCAACTGCTGTAAACATATGACAAAATGCTCATTGCGTCACCATGCGTATTAAAAAAAATCAGCTGCATGTCATTTGATACTACTGTTGCTATTTAGGCCGTGCTTAAAATACCTCATCCAAAGAGATACTATGCTAGGTTACAGCAAAATTCAAAATAAATAGAGCTTTATCAATTTAACTTTTCATGTTTTATGAAACAAATGTAGAATGTACTTCTTAAGCTCTGAATATACCTAGACACTATAAATTAATCAGTCAAATATATATATATATATTGTATTTATATACTTTGTATTTATATACTGTGTATATATATATATACTGTGTGTGTGTGTGTATATATATATATATATGTATACTGTATATATATTTATATACAGTATATATTAGAGCTGTCAAACGATTACATTTTTTAAACAGATTGATCACATCTTAGAATTTTGATTAATCGAAATTAATCTCTTGATTAAAAAGGCTTTTTATGAACATTTTAAAAAATGTTTGATCCACTGCACACACTCATCCTCTTTCTAATCAGTTGATTACTTGCATAATTTAAATTGGGAAAAAATGACCCCAATATTTTAATATGAGCAAATATTCTGAATGTCATACACACAAACATTTATTAAATGCTTTACTTTAATGCATGTAGTTATGCTTATTGATCATACACAACCTGTGCTCCCTTTAACGTAACCATCCGCTATCAAGCTAAAGGAACATCTTCGGTCAAAATTAATAGTGTGATTAATCTGCATTAATACATGATTAATGTGATATTTTTTGTGATTAATCAATGAGTTTATGCTTTAACTTTTACAGTAATAATTATATATATATATATATATATATATATATATATATATATATATATTAAGTGTGCAACGACATACAAAATTCACGGTACAATTTTTAAGTCTGGTATAGCAGTACCTGCCTTATTTTCTGCTGTGTATACTTGGCAAAAATTTATTTGATAAATCACCTATCTTCTGTGGTGGATCCTTATCAGTCGAGTATACATTAAAAAAAAAAGAACCCCCCTAATACTGTGTTTTTTAAACTATGGTGTACAACTCTAGGAATGTAAAAAAAAAAAAGACAAGTACAAAAAGAAAGAAATATATCAGGTGCAGCTACAAGAGGTGGCCAGATTAGCGAAAAATTGTACTCAAGTAAAAATAAAAGGTAGTCATCAAAAAAATTACTGAAGTACAAGTAAAAAAAAGTATTCGCTGAACAGAATACTCAAGTACTGAGTAGCTGCTTGAACATAATGTCGGATTTATTTATTTGTGCAGTGGAGGCAAAAACATTTTTAGTATGTGCAAATTCTGGCATTTTCAAATCATAAAACAAAAAATATATATTAAAAAATAGTGCTGTCAGGCAATTTAAAAAAATATCTAATTGACTATAGAATTTTTTATTAATTATTCTAATTTAATTTCATATCTGCTAAATGTCCCCAAATAAAGAATTTGAATTCTAGGACATTACAAATGTGTAGTGCATGACTAATCAATTGAATACACCAAGAAGAGAAGATTTGAAATCCACATTTTTATCGTTGAAGTGCTTCATAAAGGAAATTCAAAAGAAAAAGTTTAAGCACATCAACAAACCAATTAGGCCAGGCATTATTTCAAAAGATAATCTAAACTTCAATTTTGTTCAAAACATTTTTTAACAAAATTGAATCTAAACTTCCACATGCTGAGGTTCGGTGTATGGATGTATGAGATGAACTCATAATAGCTGTAGTGGTTTTTGAGCTAAGCTAACAAACTGGTAATCAGGAAAAGTTAAAGGTTAGAAGGAGAGGTAAACAAAGATCAAAAGCTACAATATCTGGGGCATAACAACTCAAACCCAAAAGAGAAACTGGGCCTACAGTATCAAGTCCTCAAATCAAAAACCTACCCCAAGCTAAGATTACAGGATATGACAACAGACTCCTTGAGCAAGTTGCTCAAACAAGTTTGTTTGACTGCAAACGGATGCGGAGCGACATTCGTACGGACGCCGCAAGGAAAAGAAAGCATTTGAGTGTGCGTGTCAATTCCCAACTGCTGCGGTGCGGTGCGTATGCAGATGGGGAGCTGCGGAAGGTTTCCGCAATGCTTTTATTTTTTCCGGAATTTCAGGAAGTTGAAAAAATTACACGAGCCGGACAAGAAGTCAGGCGTCTGCATCCAGGTAGATGTGGTATATTTCAAAATAAAACCGTTTGCGAACTCATTTTTGGGGAGAGAAGCTAGCTAATTACATAGCTTGACAGAAGTTGGACATTTAAAAGACAAAAAACGAGATAAAAATAAATTAAACATGACAACACTATTTAAATACAAAATGTACTTAACCATGGTAGAAGTCCCAGAAATAATGTCCAAGCATGCACAATCCATTCACAAATTGTGGCATAACTCGCTCGGCACTGCCTCCCAGTCTAATCACCATAGGTGGCAGTTTCTTAAAGCATAAGCACTAAGATTTCATCTTTCAGTTGACTCTTTCCGGTTCTCATCATGCCTGCCTGTCCTCAACTAGGGCCGCATTTCCTGTACATAAGCTATGTGTCCGCGGAAATGCTCCCACACAGTCAGTCAAGTGCTTACCAAAGTCGCACACCATTTACAGATTTTGGAACTCGGTGCACACAAAAGGCGCACCTAGTTTGGCATTGTGTGATACTTGTTGTCCACGGCACACTTTTGAGTGTGAAATCAGTCGACCAATCAGGAGCGGGATTTCGCACTGTTGACCAATCAAGAGCGGGCATTGGCGAGACCGAAATGTCAGCAGACGTCAACACAATACACATGGAGGGAGTGGATAAACGCAGGCGGGCAGTACAGTGTAGTGAATGGGTCTACGCACAAGTAGACAAGCACTGCTTCGTAGTCATAAAGTGTTGCGTATTGTTCGATTCATATATATATGAAAAATAAAGTCCACCAACCGAAATGAAGACTTTTTTTTTAACCAAATTGAAGCTTTTGCAATTGAAAACTGCATTCTACTACATTCCGATGTTGATTTTAATTTGATCAATTGTTCAACCCTAATGTATGGCATATACGGATCAGCATGTGTTAAAATACAATCAGTGTTTTATTGTATTATTTTGTATCCTCCATTACCAGGAATTTACCTCCTAACTAATAAACAAACACAATAGGGTCTATTTCATAGAGAAACGCACGTGTACTCGGCGTACATGTATATGTATAATAACAGTGGCTTATTGCTATGAATGTGTGTGTGAGTATATCATTGTGTTGCAACTGAGGCACAGTATCCAGTGATTACATATTTTCAATCTGCATAACTTGAGACCAAGCTTGTGTGCACAAAATCAATGCCTCCTTTATTGCACTGGACCTGATTCAACTAAATCATTCTATTCCTAATCATAGTAACATAAAGCAACACCTGTTTTCTCTGAATAAGCCAGTCGGGTGTGTATTCCCATTTGGATGTCTTTTTGTGTCATTGCTGTCATGGCCCAGTGCTTTGAGGGCAGATTGAATTGGCCTCAGTTAGTGATGGATCATTGTTTCGGGAGCAGCTCTGGAGGGTCTGTTTGTGGCTTCATAAATCCCTCTTTCACAACATTAGATAAAGAGAGAGAATTTGTGCCTTTTCCTGACCCTGGTGTGTCCCTGCAGCACCTGGAGCCATGGAAGCTCTACGCAACGGTTGGCATCCTGCTTGGCATCGACTTCTTGTCTCTCATGATCTGGCAGATTGTGGATCCCTTACATATCACAGTGGAGGTATGATTATCAACCCTCGTAAGGAAAATGTCAAATGTTTTGCTTTTTGCTTTTTATTAATATTAATATCAAAGCATCTGAAAAAATCACTGAGTGAGCTGAAATTGCAGCCAATCATCCAAAATATGTTGAAGTTTAAAATGGAACTGTGCAAAATTTCAAAATTATATTGTCATTATTATGTGTAAAACAAATTTTTATAGTACACATGAGTAAAAATGTAAAATTTTTGGTCTATTGGCTCCATTATAAATCATAATATTTCATGTTTTTTGATGCACTGTACACCTGATATGTTATAGTGCATTTCCCGTGATTACCCAATTTATCCATTAACTGGGGCATCTACGTAGAAAATATATATTTTTTAACTTTACAGTCATAAAAGCCATAATACACTAGATGGCACTAGAGAGCTAATTATAATTTTAGGTTGCGCTGACTTATGTGCTTCCTATATCTAATATTCAGAAATATTTTGGTTCATTTTACGTGTCGTAAAAAAAATTACATTATGAGGGTTTTAAGAACCGTTGCCAAAGCCATTTGAGAATCAACATAATCAACATATATAAATAAAGTCAGATTTTGTCAAAAATACTATTTTTTTGCCTTAAACATCTCATGAAGTTGTCCACTTCTTATGTGTGATATACCTGTATTATTGTTGTTTGCATGTAAACAGAAGTTCACCCGTGAAGCCCCGAAAGGAGACCTGGATGTTTTAATCCAACCATTATTGGAGCACTGCAGCTCTGAAAAAATGAACACCTGGCTGGGTAGGTTGAATACAAGACATTTCCTACTTTAAACTAAACTAAAAGTGATTTTTCTTCACAATTTAGATAAGCCTCAACCATCAATTTTCACACACAGATGCTATGTTTTGGTTCTGAATACAGATTATCTGCGCCGATATTGGGCAGTCGGTATCGGTGGCCAGACAAAGCACGGCTCAAAGACCCCTTATGATGAACACAATAAATGGTCTTGTGTTTCCCTTGCCCGGACGCGTGTCACCGGGGCCCCCCTCTGGTGCCAGGCCCGGAGAGCGCCTGGTGGCCGGGCCTGCATGCCTCGGCTACAGAATCTAGTTATTGGGAAATGATATGTCACCTCTCTGGCGGGGAAGGAGCCCGAGCTGGTGTATGAGGCAGAAAGATTCAGACTAGATATTGTCGGACTCTCCTCCACACACGGATTGGGCACTGGTACCAAGCCTCTCAAGAGGGGTTGGACTCTCTTCGACTCTGAGAGGCGCAATGCAGGTGTGGGCATACTAATTGCCCCCCGGCTTGGCGCTGCGGTTCACCCCTGTAGACGAGAGGGTAGCCTCCCTCCGCCTTCGGGTGGGGGTACGGGTCCTGACTGTTGTTTGTGCCTATACACCAAACAGCAGTTCAGAGTACCCACCCTTTTTGGAGTCCTTGGAGGGTGTGCTGGAGAGCGCTCCCTCTGGGGGACTCCCTCATTCTGCTGGGGGACTTCAACGCTCACGTGGGCAATGACGGATCAGAACCCAAGGGGTGCTCTGTTATTGGACTTATGTGCTTGTCACGGATTGTCCATAACGAACACCGTGTTCAAACATAGGGGTGTCCATATGTGCACTTGGTACCAGGACACCTTAGCCCGCAGTTCGATGATCCACTTTGTAGTCGTGTCATCTGATTTGCGGCCCGATGTTTTGGACACTCAGGTGAAGAGATGGGCGGAGCTGTCAACAGATCACCACCTGGTGGTGTGTTGGCTCTGATGGTGGGGGAAGATGCCGGTCAGACCTGGCAGACCCAAACGTATTGTGAGGGTTTTCTGTGAACGTCTGTCAGAATTCTCTGTCAGAAAGAGTTTCAATGCCCACTACCAGCAAAACTTCTCCCTTGTCCCAGGGGAGGCAGGAGACATTGAGTCAGAGTGAGAAATGTTCCGCACCTCCATTGTTGAGGTGGCCGATCAGAACTGTGAGGTGGTCGTGCCTGTTGTGGCAGCAATCCTGAAATCCGCTGGTAAGGGATGCCGTCAAGCTGAAGAAGGAGTCCTATCGGGCCTTTTTTGGCCTGTGGGACTCCGGAGGCAGCTGACAGGTACTGGCTGGCCAAGCGGAACGCGGCGCTAAGGCAAAAACTCGGACATGGGAGGAGTTCGGTGAGGCCATGGTAAACGACTTCCGGACGGCTTCGAGGAAATTCTGGTCCACCATCCGGCGTCTCAGGAGAGGAAACCAGTGCACCTTTAACACTGTGTATAGTGGAGATGGGGTGCTGCTGACTCGGGACGTACATGAGTTGGTGGTGAAAATACTTTAATGTCTTCATCAATTCCACCAACATGTCTTCCTTTGAGGAAGGAGAGTTTGGGGACTATGAGGTGGGCTCTCCTATCTCTGGGGTCAAAGTCACTGAAGTGGTTGGAAAGCACCTCTGTGGCATGAGCTGCGCCCGGAGTTCCTAAAGGCTCTGGATGTTGTGGGGCTGTCGTGGTTGACACGCCTCTACAACATCGCCTGGACATCGGAGACAGTGCCTCTGGATTGGCAGACCGGGGTGGTGGTCCCCCTTTTTAAAAATGGGGACCGAAGGGTGTATTCCAACTATAGAGGGATCACACTCCTCAGCCTTCCTGGTAAGGTCTACTCAGGAGTGCTGGAGAGGAGGGTTCGTTGTTAAGCCGAATCTCAGATTCAGGAGGAGCAGTGTGGTTTTCGTCCCGGCCGTGGAACAGTGGACCAGATCTACACCCTCGGCAGCGTCCTCGAGGGTGCATGGGAGTTCGCCCAAACAGTCTACATGTGTTTTGTATATTTGGAGAAGACGTTCGACCGTGTCCCTCAGGGAGTCCTGTGGGGGATGCTTCGGGAGTACAGGGTGCCGAGCCGCTTGATACGGGCTGTTCGGTCCTTATACAACCGGTGCCAGAGTTTGGTCCAGTGAGGGTTGGACTCCGCCAGAGCTGCCCTTTGTCGCCGATTTTGTTCATAACTTTTATGGACAGAATTTCTAGGCACAGCCGAGGCAGGGTTCAGTTTGGTGGCCTCAGCATTGCATCTCTGCTTTTTGCAGATGATGTGGTGCTGTTGGCTTTATCAAGCTGTGATCTCCTACTCTCACTGGAGCGATTCGCAGCCGAGTGTGAAGCAGTTGGGATGAATTCAGCACCTCCAAATCCGAGACCATAGTCCTCAGAAAAAGGGTGGCTTGCCCTCTCCGGGTCGGGGATGAGATCCTTCCACAGTTCATCTTGGGATTTTGTTAGTAGTTAGAGTGAGGGCAGGATGGAGCGGGAGATTGACAAGCGGATTGGTGCAGCGTCTGCAGTGATGCAGACTCTGTATCGGTCAGTTGTGATGAAGAAGGCGCCGAGTCGAAAGGCGAAACTCTTGATTTACCGGTCGATCTATGTTCCTACCCTCACCCACAGCTTGTGACCGAAAGAACGAGATCCCGGATAGAAGCGGCCGAAATGAGTTTCCTCCGCAGGGTGTCTGGGCTCTCCCTTAGAGATAAGTTCAGAAGCTCAGTCACCCGGGAGGGACTCGTAGTAGAGCCACTGCTCCTCCACCTTAAGAGGAGCCAGTTGAGGTGGCTTGGGCATCTGGTTCATATGCCTCCTGGACACCTCCTTGGAGAGGTGTTCTGGGCATGTCCCACCGCCGGGAGGCCCCGGGGACGACTTAGGACACGCTAGAGAGACTATGTCCCTCGGCTGGCCTGGGAACGCCGATCCCGCTGGAGGTGCTGGTAGAAGTGGCTGGGGAGAGGGAAGTCTGGGCTTCCCTGCTAAAGCTGCTGCCCCCGCGACCCGACCTCGAATAAGCGGGAAAAGATGGATGGATGGATGGATGGATGGATGGATGGATGTTTTATGCCCTTTTGGTAATAACAACTAAATATGTAACCCCCCCCCCCCCCCAAAAAAAAAAAAGAATAAAAGTAAATGTATAATCCCACAATGGGCTTGTTTTAGTAAATAGCCATTGCTAAATTTGTGTGTTCACTTTCACAGACTGTGTGTTGTTGGTGGTGGGTGCTAAGATCCCATGTAGTGCAGGACTAAATTACGTGTTCACTCACACTAACAAATTGCAGTTACAGGGCTATTTAAATAAGGGTTTTAACAAGTGACCTCATGTTCCCCAGAATGGTCAATTTAATTTCCTGTCTTTCTCAATCTTATCTCTCATAGTTTCCTACGGTGGCAAAAGGTTATTTTAGTTAACGAAAACGAACAAAATAACTAAAACTAGAATTCCAAAAACATTTTCGTTAATGAATTAAAATAAAAATGAAAGTGTTTTTTAAAAAACGAAAACTAACAAACTGCATTTTACATTTACAAAACTAACTAAAACTAACTATAAGTATAGCGAAAATGTCCTTTGTTTTTGTCTTTGGTAAATAATTTAATACATGAGCCTTTGGGGATGATTTTAAATGTCATTTAATAAGGACGTTTGAAAGTGTGTCACACAGAAGCGACGTCATCCAGCAGCAGCCAATAGAAAAGCACCTTCAGATGATGTCGCTCCAAGGTGACAATTATGCCTGCTCGACTTTTGTCAATGGCTTGGCTCGCCTGTTTTTGTTTTTATTTTACCTTGGTGTTTATTAAATATTACTCCTAAGTAATACACATTTTTTTAAACAAAAAACTAATACTAAAACTAAATAAAACTCAGTATTTTTAAAATAACTAAAACTATTAAAAAACTACCATAACCGAATTCTAATTAAAACTGACTAAATTTAAAAAACACAACTCAAAACGAATTAAAATCTAACTAAAATGGAAATTCCCAAACTATAATAATCCTGCAGTGGATGCGTGCACAGTGAATACCATGTCCATGTTTGTAGCAAAATAGCTCCTCACAGCTCACTTTTGAATGCGCATTGTAAATGTACTCCAAAAAAACATCTGTTACCGTTGATGTTTTTTGACAACAAAATACAGTATACAGTTCCTTCCTTATATTTACAATATATGCTGCAAAATATGGTTGAAAGTTCTATGGATCTTTTACCTTGGTTAGTGTAGTCGAATAAAAGATTCAGATTAATGAGGAGTCATACTAGGCAATTTTCCTTTTTCTAGTTACAGTAATTGCAGTGGCAGCAATGATTGAATCTCTTATATTAATTGGACTGCGGAACCAGTGCTTGAATCCATGTAAATCCATAATTGGACTGTTCTTGTGTAGATGTTGAAGGAATATTTTGATTACTATATTAAGTGTAATCTTTGCGTGTCCAAAATAATTGTATTCAGGATCTGATGAAGAAGTTTTCTTGCAAGAATTTATTTAGAGGCCCCTAAAGACACAGTCAGGACACTCACATCTGAATGCAACGTGGATCCCCCCAAGTGTGTGACAATTTACAGAACATCGACTCATTTATACTCAAAAGATAAAAGGTTCCTCCTCTCCTCCTAAGTTGATTAAAGGACAGACATGTCGACTCCTAGTGACCAAATGTGTGATGTTATTAGCAAGCAGACGTTTACATACAGACATGTTGATTCCAGGTTGGACATAGGTGTAATCTTATTAGTAAACAGACATTTACATACAGTTCAACCTTCTTGACTGGGGGAACAAATGCAATTAGGACCTAACCCCAGACTTTTAGACTCCAATGACAAAAGGCTCTGATAACATCATGCACATTCCTATCTTCAATAGCTTTGAGGGTGAGAGGATAAAATAAAGTTCACAAAATCATTATTCCACTGTATTCTATTAAACACTCATGATTATATCACATTGTTATGCCTATAAGTAAATTCAAAAACATCAAATTGAAAATATTAAATGTCTTCAGTGTCTGCGTGAACACTGATGGCAACGTATTGGCTCTGAAAAGGGGCTTCATTTTTCATTTAGGGATTCTCATAACATGGTCTAATTTATTCATAAATGATGAGCTAAAGCTCTATATTACTACTACTGAGGTCCTGCAGGATCAGTACGATGCCAGTGTACAATTTTAAAACCTATAGTATCCTATGTATGACTTCCCTTAAGGAATTAAGATGAATATGAACAGCACACACATAATGCATACAAAATGTTGCTCTCATGGCACTCCTGTCCAGCCAAGACATTGAATGCAGATGACAATCATCATTTCTATGCAAGTTACATAGTTATTAAAGTAAAATTGTTGATGATGTATCATTCAGAATATTTGTAGTGCTTTACATTACTTTTATGTTGCTTTTTAGTGACTTTTCCTATCCCAGTGACTCGGAGTTCATTCACTGAGAAATGAAATATTGTAAGCATCTTTTGTTGTTGTCATGTATATGTGATAATATAATATTGCGTTTGAGTGTTCTGTCTCAATCTTTCTGTGCAGGTGTGGTGTACGGTTACAAAGGCTTACTGCTGCTGCTCGGCATCTTCTTGGCTTACGAAACCAAGTCTATCTCCACAGAGAAAATCAACGACCACCGAGCTGTGGGCATGGCCATCTATAACGTTGCTGTGAGTTGGACAAACATAATGCATCATATGAAACTTTTGAATAGGGAGTTCGATACCACTTTTTTTTTTTTATTTTGCAGAGAGCACACAATAATAATAATAAAAAAATGTAATCTATATATAAGATGAGACAAATAATCCAGTGGCCAGAAAAAAAGTCCTAATCAAAATATGTGGTTCAATACAATAGGACTTCAAGTAATTTAGTAATATCTACCATGTTAGAATTCCTCAAGCTGTTTAGTGTGTGATGTTTAATTATATCTTGTTTTGAAATCCATACTTTTGATTTGGAAGGCTGCTCTGTATTTCCGTTTCCTGTTTCATGTTCTCCATGCATCACAAATATAATGTAGTCTGTAGAAGAGCTATAATTAGCGTGTGCGAGGTCCGTAAACGGCAGCATTGACGTTAACGAGACAATTAAGCGTGCAGCAAACGTAAACGAGTCAATTAAACACGGCAAAGTTAGGTGAGCGAAAAACATATATAACACACATCGAACCGCAGATATACAGTAGATGATATTTACTACTACTTATTTTCAGTAATGCACGTCGAAATGGCACTGCCGAATTAATGAAATGAACAACTGTTACCTCATAAGGAGACACACAGGAAACGAACGAGGCGGAACAAAACGTTTGTTCCCCCCAGTCTTTCTGACAGTTACTGACCAAAAAATGACCACAAAAGCAGTGGCTGATTTCAGTATCGATATCTGTCGTGAATACCGATACCATGAAATGTGGCCTGGTATCGACCCAATACCTGGTATCGGTACTCGCCCATCCCTACTTCTGAATACCGATAGCCGTGCGGGCATCCCCAAAAATGATTGTTTGTTAGGTGCCATCTTGATGTCAAAATAAGTAAACTGCATGATGAAGACGACTGTTGAAATAGTACTTCTACTTGACAACATTTCTTTGATTCACAACAGAGAAACGGTGTTATTTCCACCCACCGCATTGGGTTGTGGATTTCACCCAGATCTCACACTGTGCCCCCTGCTTTAGGGGCATAATTTGGGAGACCCCCCCCCCCCTCACCCCCTCTCCCTCTCTCTCCCTCCCTCCCTACCTCTTGTTCTTCCTTTTATCTAAAGAATTGGGGTGCCACTTGGTGACCCGTCAGTCCTCCAGCTCCTGTCCTACCTTTGTCAGTTGTCACTGTTTTGATAGACTCTTGGAGGTGTTAAAACTGTAAAATGAATTTCGTTGATCTGTACCATTCCACTTCCACTTTAAGTCAAGATTTTTTATTTAACAAGTGGCAAAACTCCCTTATTTTACGGGGGAAATTGGGATCTTTTGTGCAACAAATAACAATCCAATTTCTTAGGTTGGTTTGTGCAACAAAAAAAAAAGTTGGATCATCATGACCCAAGTAGTGGTTGCTTCCTTTTTCACTCATAATTGATTTATTTTTGGTTCAACTGTTTTTTTAATGCACCCTTCGCCCCGACTAGGATTTGAACCCCGATCACCAACTGAGCCATACAGCTGTTAACATTTTCTAAGAATGTTACATTAAATTTAAATAGCAAATGGAATGCTTTTTACATAGCGCTTTATCTACACCATATGGTACCCTTTTGTCAAGTTCAATCAACCTAGAACATTTAATAAACAACATACAAGGAAGCAAGACAAGAGACTTAGATTCTTTTTTTGCTTGCGAGGCGAACGGACAAAAATGTGCTCAGTTACAATCTTCTATCTGCTCTGAGGCACACTCTCCCAAGCCCTCTCTTTTTATTTTTTTTTACAGGGTGTTCCAACAACAAAATGTTTCAGTCCCTATCTTGTGATAAGGGCACAGTTTCTGTTCTGAAGCTGCAAGAGCAGAAGTCATGCTTTGCAATACTATAAGAGTGAATACGGGATAACTTATGTACATTTATTCTAACACCTTTACCATGCCTCACATTCACCCATGCTGCCATGCAGGGCGCTGGGATCAAATCGGTGTTCAGTGTCTTGCTCAAGGACACTTCAACGTGGTCACAAGGGTTGAGGATTGAACCCACAGCCTCACTCTACCACTGAGCCACGCCGCCCTTACTTCAAAGTCACCCTTCAAATCTGTCCAAAATGATGACCAGCTTCAGATCCTCAGTCCACCCAAATCCAATCCTCAATCCAATCTGCTGAATCAAAATCATTATCCTAATATTGGATAAAAGTAGCCCAATCTGTTCAAAATGCACAGCTCCCTCAGCAAGTATGTTAGAAAAACAACCCATGTTTTCGTGTCTAGTTGAACAGGGCAATCTCTGCATGCAGCCAGGGAGCCGTGTGCTGGCCATCAATGCGTCGAGTGTGACTTCATAAACATTGACCTGTCGGTGGCAGTAATGTATGTCATATTCCTTTTATTGTGACGAATGAGTTTTAACAATAATTCTACACCGTATTTTAAGTTATTATGTGTATATTATTTACATTGAATAAATATTTCTGTGTTGGTTGTCTGGGAATGCTGACATGTTTGATGTTGCTTCTGGAGGCTATATAATGCATTAAAAGCAGTTTGACTCCTGAATAGATGACATTGGTTTGATTTCTTCTCAAAACCCCATGTTTGTTACTGAGAGATGAGTGGAATGAAACAGGAGTTCTATGCGAGTGGTGGAAAGGATATTATTTGTGTGCTGTTATTTGTACCGACATAAGAACCAGGCTGCTCCTGCTGCTTTTGCTTCTGCCGGTAGTGTGTTCATTCCCTTCGTTTGCCCTTCTGAATGACATTTGGGGGGTTTTCAGCTTTGGTACAGAGATCACTGAGTGTTGATTGATGTGTATCGATTTTTTGGGGGGCCTCAGCTACGTCTTTCTCATGTCCCTCACCCTCTAAAAGTCTATCCCGGGCTTCAACCAATTTGTCTTCTCCACCTGTCATCTTTTGGTGAATTGTCCTTTCTCTTAGTTTGCTTGTCACTGCAGCACTGTTTTAATTTTGTCACTCCTGGGAGTCAAGCATTTGTGTTTTTTTCAGTAACAAAACCATTTGGTTAACTGTTTCTGATTTTTTTTCTCTTTTCATTTTTACGGAAGCATGCAACTGCCAATTTGGAGTAAAAGTTTTTTATGTATGTTTGAATGTTGGAACGTATAAATTAGGGTTGTCAAAATTAGAGCCTTAATATAAAGTTCCTTTAACGCAACAAATTTTTTACGCACAATTAATGACCGCTATAATAATAATTTTAAAAATGCGCAGAATTTAACAAGTTACTTCATGTTCAAGATTAGATAGCTCTTAATTTGAAAATAAAATTTTACCTAGCTGTCACCAATGTCTTACAAATGCAACTATGCCATCTAGTGGCAGAAAAATGACCAACACAAATCAATATTACTCTTTTTTTTTGTAGTACAGTACATCTTTTTAATTTTAACAAAATTTTATGATTATAAAATTACTGTATCAATGACTAAAAGAGTCAGCCATATCTTTATTAGTTAAACATTCTTTCCACGTTTGTGTTAACAAGAGTATGAAAACATATAAAAAATATTTGTATTGTAAATTTAGAACAGATATAAAATTTATGATTAATCGTGAGTTAATTATTGAAGTCATGCGATTTATTATGATTAAAAAATGTTCGAATATGCTCGCAAATAAGTTCTAACATTCTTGTGAGCACGTTGGAACATACAAAATGAATAAAAATTTGTTTTTTTTAATTCGCGCATGCGCGCGTAATACCCGTGGCATTATGGGAAAATATGCTATGTGTCGCATTTAGCCTACAAGTACGGTTATGTGGGTTTGTTAGTACGTTCAAATATATTTGTAAGTATGTTTGAACGTATTTGCAAGTATGTTCAAACGTATGTGAATGTTTGAAAATATTCGCAAATACTTTCAAATGTACTTGCCAATACGTTCAAACATACTCACCAGTCAAAAATGTTTACTCCGTCTGTTTACTGATGTCTGGTCGGTGCTGGATTTCACTTTCCTTTATTTTCTTTGATCCTTCCTTGGGTCTCCTGACAACCTCACGACTCTAGCTGGATTCTGAAGTATTCGATTTAGGTGAACGGTATGGGATTTTTAATAGGTTTTAGGTGAATTAATGAGTACACACTCACACGCACGCACGCACGCACACACACGCACATACAAAAAAAAAGAATAAAGAGGGGGGAAAGGGGAAAGGGGGAAAAAGAGAGGGAGAGCAATGATGATGAGATGTCGAAGCTTCGCTACCACCAGAACAAGTGGTGGGCCTCCAAAGCTCAAGAAATCCCGATCTATGCCAACAAACTTGACATGTTAAACTTCTTTAACGCTCTTTGGGCTAAGAAGCTGCTGTGTCTGCCTGGTTAGACGTGCAGATGGATCCATTCTTATAAAGGAGCGGGTCAAAATCACCAAACGATGGAGAGAACACTTTGAGGCATTCCTCAATCACACCACCACAGTGGACATCTCTATCCTCAGCGAGCTTCCTATGCTGCCCACCATAATGTCTCTCGATGACCATCCAACTTTCAGCGAGGTCCTTTTAGCCATTAGATCGCTGTGGGACAACAAAAGCCCTTGGTCCTGATTCTATCCCAGCTGAAATCCTAAAGCAAGATTACTACCTCTGCCTCACGAGCAGTTTATCTATTTATTGCTGAAGTATGGATGCAGGAATGTGTCCCCCATCAATGGATGGCCGCAAGCATTATTGCCATCTACAAGAACAGGGCGATAAATCGGTATGTGGGAACAGCCGGGGAATTTCACTTCTTGCAGCGCTTGGAATTCCATGAAGGCATAAATGCCAAGGTTATTGTAAATGGAACTGAGTCTCAGGCATTTGGTGTAGGCACAGGCGTCAGGCAAGGCTATGTGCTCGCACTAGTGCTCTTTAACATTTTTCTCCTTTGTGTGACAACTCTTCTATACAAGGATATAGAGGAGGATTGTGGGGTGAATCTCTGACATCAGGAAGCTCCGCGTGACTTCAAAGCTCAAGTCAGTTCGCATACTCGAACTACAGTATGCTGATGATTGTGCGCTTGTGGCACACACTCCAAAAAGATTGCAGGCTGCTATCACAGCTGCTGTGAGGGCCTACAAGCAAATGGGACTGTCTGTTAGCATTGCTAAAACAGACATCCTCTGCCAATTGGTCTTTTTTTATCCTAGAGCATACAGAAGGCTTTGACGCAGCCTCTGACCTGAAGAGGTCGCTTAAAGCAATGGTAGTTATTACAAAAACAGTCAGCAGGTGGCAGCAGGGTAAAAGATATCAACCAGGGCCATGTTGCAACAAGCTATTTTCCCCAGTGTTTTCAACAAGTTTGTGAATAATGATGAAACTTAGCTATATTTGAATGCTAATTGGTGCAAAATGAAAACAGATACAAATATACTATTTTTCCTGGTGAAAGAAGAGACTCTAATCCATGGAAAGGGGGGGCTTAACCCCAAGAACATGGCTGGGCAAACTCGGTCCTCGAGGGCTGGAGTCCTGCAGGTTTGGGATGTTTCCAGTCTCCAACACAGCTGTTATATGATCAGTTCATCAGCAAGCTCTGCATAAGCCTGATAACGATCCTGTTGATTGGAATCAGCTTGTGTTGGAAGAGGAAAACCTGGAAAATGTGCTGGACTTCGGCCCTCGAAGACCAAGTTTTCCCACCCCTGCCCTAGAATATGCACAGATATAAAAGGAATACAATACTGTGTAAAAGTTAAAATTCATTATTAGACTTGAGGTGTTATTTCTGTCAGTATCTTAATATGGTACACAAACACATGAAGCATTTTCATAAAATTAACCAAAAATATATAAATATATGTACACATTGTCTTATAGTGTACAAAAAACTATGCGAAAAAAGGTAACTGTGTTGTCGTTAAGTGAGTCTATCATTTTCAATTAAGATACATTGCATTAATTATTAACTGATCAACAGAGAGGCCAATGACATGAATTTGGCTCAAGGCACAGTAACTGTTTGCTCCCAAATACTTTTGAAGTGGCATGTTACATTTCGGTGCATATGTGACTATAAGGAAAATATTACTCAATGACTTCTAAATTAAATATGTAAGTAACATTAAAGTGTGAATATTTTTTATTTCAGGTTATTTCTGGTTATTTCCATACTTTGTAGGTGTCTTTAGTTCTTTTGATTTTTTTTTTGTTTTTGTTTTTTGCTTTAAGTATTGTAGTTTTAATTATGTAAGTAGACCGAGTTTCCCTGTTTATGACGTGCTACAGGTGCCTGCCTTAAATTTGTTTTAAATATCTCTTCTTTCTGTTCATTACTCTCAGGTTAAATTAGTCTTAAATGATGCACTTTGACTGACATGTTTCATATTCATAATATTATATCCATATTGAGTTTTATTCATTTTTAGACTCTCACTGTCTACACTCACGTCTCCAGTAGTTATCACTCCACACTTGCTCTCTTTACTCATCGTACTGTTTCCTACAATTCAACATGGGTGGAGAAATATTATTGTCAATTATATTATTATTATCATCATCCACTGACGACAAGCATAAGTGAATTATCAAGTTTATTTTAGTGTGAATTCAAGCATAAAGTTCCCTCTAAAAAAAAAAACGCTAAATCTGAATATCAGCCAGGAACTTCACATGCATTGTAGAGTAATTGTTACTACCAGCAGACAGTGATGATGACTTACTTTATTCCTCAGAAACTTCCTTCCTTATATCCATCATGACTCCCTTTCTTGGTCGTAAAAGACAATGGACGCTAATAGCGGCAGGTTAGGAGCAAGCAAACAAGGAAAACATGGAGTGGATTATCAGTAATAAAGAAGTTCAAGTGGAATGGATTAGAATTGGATAACAAAACATGACAAGGGCTCTTGCTATCTACAGTACTATTGAAGTGAAGGAAATCAATTGTTTTCTGATCATAAATTTAATTAATTACAGTCCATCCGTCACATTATTTTCCTCAATGCTGTTTGTAGTTGGCATGTTAGGAACACTTGGCTGACAGAGGCACGTTCAAATGCAAGCATGGTCGCAGTCGACGACGCAGTGAAAACATGGACTGGATTATTACTAATAAGGACGTTTTTGACATGATTAAGTGGAATGGATTGGATAATGACACACGAGAAGCGTGGACGAGCTTACACTTGGAAGTACATGGAAATCCAACAGATTTATGATTGTATTTACATGAATAATGAGGTTATGTGCCTGAATATTTAGTTCATTTCGCATTCTGTATACTATATATTTAACTCTTTGACTGCCAGACGTTTTCAGAAAAGGGATGCCATCAGTGCCAGCCGATTTAAGCATTTTGACTGATCTTTCAAGGTCCACAGAAAATGTTGTGTTTGGACTATGGAAACACACATACTACCAAATGAAAGATTGAACTCTCATCTTTCATCAGAAAAAAAGTTTGTTTCTACCTTATTCCGTTTTTCAGTAATCAACAATAGAAAATGGTTAGTTTCACCCAAATGATCTTTTTGAAACAAAAAACGGAGAAATCAAGCTTTTTGTGAAACAATATTATTTCATGCACTCTAGTGAATTTGACACCTTTTTTTTCCATGAATGATGCCACAAACACCTAAACAGTGTTTACTTGACTTCTGTAAGACGCTACCACCAACAATGAAAAAGTGTTTTTTGATAGCAAAATACGTTTATTTACATTCAACAGTGTAACAATTTGACAAAACAATTTGGCAAACTATTTACAAATGTGTGCAACCGTGGTACTATTTACAATTGTGTGGATGTTTCAAATACAGTTTTTCTTTTTGTAACATTCCCCTGCGTGCAAGGGGACGCAGCAGGATTTGCACAACAGATTAGTTTCACTGCGATTGCAGACGCTACATTTTTTTGCTGGCTTTTTTTTCCGGGGAATAGCAAGTATATACTGCAGTGTGTGTTTGGCCATGTTGCCATCAAGTCTACTCTCAGGATCATGATACGGTGACGTTACGGTGGTGTTACGTCTGGCTTCCTCATGTCCTTCAGTTCCTATACCGGGTGGTTGATCCATCTTATCCGCTCCATTCATGGTGGCATCGTAGTCCATAACCAGTGTCTTCTCCGTGATCAGACTGTACCCACTCCTCCGATGAATATGCATTGGACTCGGGGCACTCTTCGTCGTCCGATTGAACGTCCGCCTGGGCAGAAGTGCTCGGTTGTGCTCCGCGTTTTCCGGCGTTAGCATCGCTAACCGGTGAGGCTTTATGACGTGATCATAGCCGCCGCGTCAACGCTTCCAACTTCGGCGTCAACCTCGGAGTCACCATCATCATCATCGTCGTCATCAATGTGCTCTTTAGCATTGGTCGATGCTTTTCGTCTTTGAAAAAAATGCTCAAGCGTGAGCTGCTTGCAACCGGTCGCCATTATGGCTTCCTCAGCCATTGTCCCCTCAACACTCCGCCTCACGTCTTCTACTGACGCCTACCTAATCTTGTCCAAAGAGAGTCATCGCTCATCGTCTTTTAACGTCTTTGGCGCTCCTCCGTAGGATTTTACTAAACATTATTTAACGTTTTTGGCAGTCAAAGAGTTAAGGTTTTTGATCTTTTTAGTAAAAAAAAAAAGACGATATATATATATATATATATATATATATACATATACTGATGTGTACACTGAATGCACTTTAGCCTGTACACTAGCCCTCTTTATGTCATCCTCTTAATTTAGCCATATAACCCAGATTCGCGTGTGCTGTAATTATAAACATTGTCACACACTGCCACTTATAACTGTTCAGTGTACAAAACAGACTGCTATTTGGAAAGTGAGAGGGTTCCTGATACATCAAGTGGGTGGCTTTCAATTCTGTCCTGATGTCTGTGAGATATTTACTGCATATATGTGACTTCATGTATGCTTGAGTCGTTTTACCATTGGATGGAAAAATCAAGAGAGTCCACCTTGATGGATCGATTTGTCGTAAGCAGCCTCTGAGTAATTGCATTTTGGCCCTGAAGAAGATTGCGCTGGTGTCTCTTTCAGGGTTTTTTTTTTTTACTTGACTGCAATCAGCAGTAAACCACATCACTTTGTTACAGCCAAGGAGACAACAAGCACAGCTCTCTTTCCACTATTATTATGACTTTAATTCATTTTGGGTTGACAGCACTTGTTGTGCTTTGCGACAAACAAAATTGGGTAGGATTTGATTCATTTTGTTTGTGACAAGACAATGTCTGTCTACATAAATAACTAGGTTGTTTACTTCCACACCATATTGTTTCATCATCTTCTAAAAGGACACTGCTGGTATAACAAATAACATTTCCTTACTAACAATTCAGTAACATTCAATCCATGCATGAAAAAAATAAATAACAAAATCTTGTATGTATAACATATGGAAGCGTATGACTCCTGTTTTTCTGACAATTTTTTTGGGGGGGATTCATTTTTTGTGCTTATTTTTGTTAATTTTCAGAAAAAAATTCTGTTAACTGCATATTTTTCTGTCATAAAAAAACGGGGCAAATTATTCAGAAAAACAGGCGAAAAAAAATTACTCAGAAAAATAGGAAAAAAATTCTGAAAAACAGGGGGGAAATTATTCCTAAAAAATATATATATTAAACTGAAGCTCTGTTTTTCAGAATGTATTTTTTTTTTTTACCTCTGAACTCCAAGTGACTTTCCCGCATGGAATACGCTTCCGTAGAAACCTAACTTACTAAAATAATGCCAATCGATTGACGTGTTCGTATACTTACCTTAATTAAGCCAGTAAGTGATATAGTTGAAAGAACATGCAGGGAAGTATCTGCCATAAGCAAGTCTGCAACAAGTCACTTGGAGTTCAGAGGTAAAAAAAAAAATAAAAAATAAACAAATAAATGTAAATATTCAAAAAAACAGAAGCTTTCGGGGGGGGTTCAGATTTTTGGGGGGGGTGGGTGTAATTTTTCCTCCTATTTTTCTAAAAATCCCCCACCTCCGTTTTTCAGAATATTTTTTTAGGACAGAACAGAAAAAATATATTGAAAAAACTGAAAATTTAAAAAAAATACACAAAAAAACAAAGCTCACCAACAAAATTTGTTAGAAAAACAGGAGGATTTTTTTCCCCAAGTGAATGTAATACGCTTCCGTAACCAAGGTCAACATAAACAACAAGCAAACCAATTCTAAAGTGTGGTAGAAGGAGGATTAGGACAAAGGTGATGGTACAAAACATGTTTTTGAGAGTATGGAAACACCAAGGCAATCAGGCAATGACATATTTTAACGCAAAGAGAATAATTAATTTTCTTATTTGTCTGTCTGATCTCGTCAAATTCTATTTCATCCCTGCTCACCCCCAGAGACGGTGCCAAGCAGCGTGGAACTTTACTTGCATACACAATGCACCAAAAAGTATTCTGCTATAACATATTGATAATCACCTTTTTTCCCAGAATTGTGAAAATAATCTTTCTTTGCAAACCTGTCAAATAGTAAAAAAAAAAAAAAACGATTCTGTCACAATGACTTCATGTCCATCTAACAATGTTTTATCAATCTATCTTTTCCTCAGGTGCTTTGTTTGATCACAGCCCCTGTCACCATGATCCTGTCATCTCAGCAGGACGCCTCGTTCGCCTTTGCCTCCCTGGCCATCGTTTTTTCTGTTTACATCACCCTGGTGGTTCTGTTTGTTCCCAAGGTAAAACGGCATCACTGCTGCCCGTCAAGTCTTCATGCAGATTAAAACAGCAGTCAAAGTCTGTTTAATAAATGGCCTTTCTTTATCTGAGCTGCAATAATATATCACATAATGACCTGTAGAATGTCTCTGTCTTGCTTTGTCAGCAGCGACTCCTGTCCAAGCTTGCTCTCTTTTGTCAACCTCGGAGTCTATTCATCATTTTCCTCTTTGGCCACATTTAAATTATTGTGGGAATGCTGAAGCAGATTTCACATTACTTACAGTATTCGCACAATTTAACGTTGTATATCAACCTTTTCCCATTCATTTTCAATGGAACAGACAATGACATTTTTCTAAGTCCCACTTTCCACGCCCACTTCCATACATACAACTTATCATCATTTCCACCTTTCTCATACTGCTCAGTGGCGCAGTTGGTAAAGTACATTGTTCAATAACCAGGAAGTTGTGGGTACAAATCCCACCTTCAACTCTATGTTGTAAATATATCCATTGCATATACATTTATACCAATTGACTACCATATTAAGAAATGTATGATAATTTCACTGAAATGATTAAATGCATGCTAGCTTTCAGCAGCATATGACACTTTTCAAAATAAATATGCCATTAGCCATGAGTTTGAACATGTCAAATTAGTGGACCACATTTTAATACTTAGTAATTTATCTTTCAATTTACTTCCTAAGCACATGCATTCAAATTTTAGCATTCCGCTAATCGCATTAATCTTTTCAGCATTCCCATTTCTGCAGAGACTACACTTTGTCTAGAATAGCTGTTTGGATTCTCTCTATTTACTGCAAGAAAACATAATTGTTGTTTTCTAATGTCAAAATACGAGGCCAAACGCAAGCATAGCAAAACATTAGCCATGTTTTTGACACAGAGAGGTCCGTTGTCATGTCAAAAAAAAGCAATCTAATGATAATTTGTAATACAGCAAGTCCATGTTTTGTAGATGCGACGTTTGATCACACGAGGTGAGTGGCAATCAGACGCCCAGGAGACCATGAAGACCGGTTCATCGATGAACAACAATGATGAGGAGAAATCCAGACAGCTGGAGAGAGAGAACAAGGAGCTGCAGAAGATTATACAAGAAGTGAGACAAATTTATTTATTTTTTCCTTATTTTTGAATCTGAATGCGCCTCTATAAATAAAGTTGAGTTTAATAGTGACTCCAAATTGTCCAAAGGTGGAAATGTGTGTATGAATGGTTGTTTGTTTATATGTTCCCTGTGATTTGCAGACGACCCCGATCTATTGTGGTCCCACAGTGTACACCGCCAGCATATGCCATTTTGTAAAGCTGATGTGTGAGGTGAACTTTTAATAAAACAATTTGGTTCCAAAAAACAATAGAACTGTCACAAAAACAATTAGAAAAGAGTAATTTCTAACTGACTTTTGGTCTTTTCTTGTCATTGTGAAATAGAAAGATAAGACCAAAAGTCAGCAAAAAATTATAGCGTCTTTCAGTGTGTGGTAAATGGCCATAATACAACACAGAATGGTGTATAATTATTTTAACACATCATTATGCAAATTTCTTTGGGTTTTTTTTGTTTGTGAAATAGGCAGTGATGGTATAGTGTGGGTGAAATTTGCTTGTTGTAACTGTCAAAATCCAAATCAAACTGTCCTACGGAGGAATTTGCCCCAAAATATCTTTACAATAGCATTTTTACTTGACCATTTATGACTCAAACATCGTCTAATTAGCAGATTTACACCTTAGCTGTTCACAAAGAGTACTCCTGCAAGACTCTAGCCAATAGTTTTCATACTGAATTCGGGTTCGAATTTCCATCCTGTGCAGCGGCTTTGCCGTCATGTGTGCATCGTGTACTGAGAAGCGAATGTGCAGTTTAATTTTTCAGCCACACGTGGCAGTAGCGATTTGAGATTAAATTTTCTGCGTTCAGCAGCTTTAAATTCCTGTTTTCTTTCAATTATTTTTCTTTTTAGTTTAAAATGTCTTACCTTAACTAGACTCCTGTGTCGCATTGTGGCCAAAGAATCCTTCTGTCATCTGAATTTGTCTTTTTTTTTCAACTCTAAATTTATTAATAAACATATTGAACTACTCAAAATGAGTATTCATGGCTCATCTTTTTTTTCATCGTTGCTTTCTTTATTCAAACACTGCATTTGACTTGTCAGAGTGCAATTCCTGCAGAAATGGCGTGTGAATGCTGAAAAGATGAATGCATGTGCTTAAATCATTTCAGTGAAATTATGATCCTTTTCCTGATTTGATAGTCAGTTGGCATCGAACCATCAAATGTACTCAAATTTGGTCCAAGTTGGGTTTGAACCCAGGTACTATGCAGTGGAAGGCAATTGCTCTAACCACTGAGCTAACTTGACTTGTTCAAAATTATGGCTAATTGTGTATTTGTTTTTAAAAGTGTCATCTGGTACTGAAAGCTAACATGCATTTAATCATTTCAGTGAAATTATAAGCCATTTCCTGATATGATAGTCAGTTGGTATACATGTATATCACTTAGCATAATGGCCATGGATATATTTGCAATTTACAGTCAGAAATGGGATTCGAACCTGCGACCTCCTAGTTACAGGACAATGCACTTTATCAACTGCGCCACCGAGCAATATCCACTAACTGGTGATGATGATAAATTGTATGTATGGAAGTGGGCGTGGAAAGTGTGCTGATGATGCAGATGATATTCCCCGGTAGGCGTGGATTTTTGAAGCAAGTTGAATTTTGAATGGTGTAAATCGGATGAATTATGTGAGAGTTATTGCACGACAAACTTTTCAGCATTCCAACAATTAACAGAACGGAAAGTACGTTTTAATCAGTATCATAGGGCTTCACCGCACGCACTCAAAATTTGAACGTTATGTCCAGCAATGAGTCCAGTTTCTCCCTGCGGCAGTTGGGTCGCATGGTCAAAGTGAAGAAAAGACAAGTCATGCTGATAGTTGCAACGATAGAGTAACATCTTACGGTGGAAGGAGCTCGATGCAAAAATCATTGGAGGCAATCTTTGTCAATGCAGACACATATACAGATGAGATTGTGAAACCCAGAAAACAGGTGAACCGTGACGTTCGCAAAGTAAGCTGAAGGCTCTTTGTCATCAGTTTCTGTTGACAGCAGGTGTCAGTAGAATGTCAAAATGCCTTTGCCCTTTAATGAATGTAAACAGGTCCATTTATCTGATTATTTCTCATTCCACCAATATCGATCATAATACTCTGTTTAGACTAGGAGGGACGCATTGAACACAGCATTGCAATGAATTTCGTCTATGTTCCCTCAGAAAGAAGAACGTGTTTCGGAGCTGAGGAACCAGCTCTCTGAGCGACAGGCCCTTCGCTCAAGGAGAAGACCATCCACTGTCTCCAATCAAAACCACAGCACCCCCCCACTCGCCATCCCCCCCACTGATCCCAGATCATTGGCCCCGCCGCCAGGGTACCCTGCACCCACTTCTGAGCTGCATGCGGTCCCTCCATCATTTGGAAATTCCTCTAGCCTCTACCAGCCTGACAACAAAATCAGCCGTAATAACTGTCACACCAGCCGGCTGCAGATGCTCTACAAATGAGGTGAACTGACATTCATTGTATATGTTGATGAACAAAACAAGGTACAACATATTGAAAAGATGCCTCCGGCATAAAGGCAAAAACCTGCATTTTGTGAAGTGCAATTTTGCATTTGTCATATCCTAGTGGTGTGTCATGGAAACTAGGATTTCAGAAAATGGTTCCATGTTGACTGTTTGCTGAGCTTATTCCACTTTTGTACAGTGCTATTGCTGAGACTTACACTTTAAAGAAGCCATTTCAATTTTGGCCCTACCTCTCCGTCAGCAAATTGAAATACTGAATTTTTCAAACTATAAGTCACTCTGGAGTATAAGTCGCAAAAATGAATCATAAAGAAGAAAACAAAATATATGTTGCCCTGGACTATTAAGTCGTATTTTGGGGGAAATCTAGTTTACCAAAACCAAGACAAAGAACAGAAGAGCTCGGTCTTGCACCCAAAATCTCCGTTCCCTGATCGTGTTGATAGTAGCGAATGAATTCCGAAACTTCTGCTTTTAAATATGAAAAAGTATTTTCTTTTTAGTTTAAAATGGCTTACCTTCACAAGACTCCAGTGTCGCTTTGCGGCCAAACATAGAATCCTGTTTTGTTATGATACCTTTTGGTGCTGTAAATATTGTACTGTAAATCTTTTTTCCATTTCTTCTTCTACTTTCTTTAGGTGATTGGCAAATACTTTGGTGCATCACCATCGCCATCTTCTGAAATGGAGTGACAATATTTGATGATTTATTGCGATTAAGGAACAGGGGTTTTGGGGGCGAGTCCGAGCTCAAATTGTTTTTCTATATAGAAATCACACCTGAGTATAAGTCACAGGATGAGCCAGACAGACTATGAAAAAAAGTGGGACTTAACCCTCTAAAGCCTGAACATGAAATATATGAAAAAATAATTATTATTTGTAAATAGAGTATTTATTGGTTTTCGGGGAAAACAATTAAATCAACTTCCATATATGACTTGATTTGTGTCATATTTGGTACATCCAGTCACAATGCTTTCATTTTATAGAATAGAATAGAATGTAGCTAATTTTCATCATTATTCACATTCCTGTTGAAAACACTGGCAAAAAGAGCTTGTTGCAACATGGCCCTGGCTGATCTCTTTTACTCTGCTGCCACCTGCTGGCCATTTTTTATAATAACTACATTGCTTTAAGCCACCTTTTCATATCAGAAGCTGCATCAAAGCCTTCTGTTTGCCCTTTATAGGGTTAAGTGTGTTTGATCATCAACCAACAATTTTTCTGACTAATATTATTAGTCATCTGTTTTTGAATCAATCTCTCTGAGTGAATCTGACTGTGAATGTTTTGAAGTCTGGCCTGCAATTGACTGCAAACATTGCAGGGTGTCAACTGGGATCGGTTCTAGTTGGCAAGACAAGTGCTATAGGAAATGGAGGGATTGCAACATCTTGCTCATAATATTTTCACCTATTTATTGATACTCATTTATATAGATATATTCATCTATATATCCGATTTTGTCAGTTCATTTTCAATCGAAAGTAAGAGTGAGAGGTACATTCCACGAGGACCATATGCACAATTATGGATCCAATACATTGAATTTGGAATGATCTACGCGCTGTAGCTCCTTGCTAACTAGCCCGCTAGCCTACAACCATAATGTGAGTTACACCTTCCAAACAAATCTTCCTCCCACCAATTCACTATTTAAACATCATACACAACATATACACGGCTAAATTTGTGACTGGGATAAAAGTTCATTTTGCAGTTGATGTCACACATCGTCATCCTCATTGGATGTCTATCTATCTATCTATCTATCTATCTATCTATCTATCTATCTATCTATCTATCTATCTATCTATCTATCTATCTATCTATCTATCTATCTATCTATCTATCTATCTATCTATCTATCTATCTATCTATCTATCTATCTATCTATCTATCTATCTATCTATCTATCTATCTATCTATCTATCTATCTATCTATCATCCATCTATCTTGAGCATACTCAATATTAGAGTAATCCAAAAGTAATCCAGTTACAGATTTGACCGGATATCGTTCGTCAAGGAGAGTCATAAGGACCGTATCAGTAGCAGACTCCGATACAATACAAAATCTGCCAGGAATCCTTAGATGCGTTTCTTGTAAAGCTGTGGGTCGTATATCGCGTGGCTATGAATTGGTTGCGTGTGTGTGAGGCTTTATGGTTTTCAACTTTTATAAGATGAGCAAGAGCTCTGCGCCATGCTTTACTTGTTTTGTTTACATAGCGCCTAGTTTACGGATATGAAATAATGACTGCAGTAGAACAGGAACTAAAATTTTTTGTGACTTAACTAGTCACTTTGTGGCATGTCAAAGTCAGCTGACTACTGGAATATCAGCTGATTCAAAGTCAGCTCTCATCAGTTGATGACCGAGTAATTCTCTTCTAAGCTTACCGCAGGATCTAAAAGTAGATTAAATGTCACAATTGTAAAATAAATCCAGGATCCCAAAAACATATTTGTTTTTTTTGACTGCCAATTTAATTACTCTCACAGGCCATGGTCCTGTTCTGAGTATAAATTGTTTCCTTCCACCATATTGGATGTAGAAAAGTGGAGCAATCACTGATGATACTTTAACTAATTTGCTCCCAAAAATGTTCTATTTTAAATATTACCATGGTCCCAAAACGTATTTATACATTTTTTTTATGCTCGAGCATACAGAAGGCTTTGATGCAGCCTCTGAACTTAAGAGAACGCTTGAAGTAATGCTAGTTATTACACAAACTGCCAGCAGGTGGCAGCAGAGTATAAGAGATCAAACCCTAACCTAACCCAGCAAAACAGAAACAGATAGAAATAAACTTTTCTTTCCTGATGATAGGAGACTCTAATCTTTCTTTTAGTAGCTTCCATGTTTTTATAGCAACAGAACAGAATATTCTGTGGGCCTTGTAAAATCAGTCAAAAGTCGAAGGGGGTTGCTTCAGTGAAAATGGCTGGGAGTGAATGAGTTAAGTTTACCTGAAGGAGAAATACAAATGGTTTATCAAGAAAAATTTTATCCAAACGTGTTTTTTTGTTACACTGACTGGTTGTATTAAAGCAAGCTTATCGTGGAACCTATTTGTCGACACGCCATGACAGCTAATGCGCGTAGCCATACTTACCTGCAAGAAGTGAAGCCGTGATGTCGTGGCGTAGAAAGCAGAGATGGCTTAGCCTTCTCCCCCAAATCAACACGGCATTTTTTGACAAATCTGAGTCATTCTTGCGCACTTTCAATCAGTCTATACTGATGGAAGGTCTGTCAATCCGTCACTGACGACGCCTGTTTTGCTGACAGAAGAGACCGTTGCTGCAGCGCATTGAAATAATAAGCCGCCGCATGCAAGTCTGTCAAGTCAGGTTATATCCTTTCGTTTAAATAAATAAATATCTGAGTCTGGATGAGAGATTTACATATTGTATCACTCAATAGTCAATAGTAACTAAAGGGTGCGAGTGACGTCATATCCGTCCCAACATGGTAAAACACATTAAAACTCATTCACTCCAAGCTATTTTCACTGAAGCAACCCCCTTCGCTCCCGGCTGTTTTACTGGATTTTGACCGATTTTGCAAGGTCCACAGAATATTATTTTCTATTGCCATAATAACATGGAACGTACCATAAGGAAGATTATAGTCTTTTCTTACATCAAAAAAGTATATTTGTGTCTGTTTCTGTTTTGAAGCAATTAGCATTAGAATATAGCTAAGTTTCATCATTATTCACAAAGCTGTGAATAATGAGCTTGACAGTGCTAAAGAGCTTGTTGCAACATGGCCCTGGCTGATCTCTTATACTCTGCTGCTACCTGCTAGCCGTTTTTTGTAATAACTACCATTGCTTTAAGCGACTTCTTTATGTCAGAAACTGTCATAGTGTTTTTTTTGTATGCTGTAGCATAAAAATAAATAAATAAAGTTTTTGGTTTTGAATGAGTTAAAATTAACCAGGGAAATTATTTTAGCATATACAAGACTAGACCAGACACACAAAAAATGGGAAGGCCAGATATTTTACAATATTGCTCCGTTTCTCCATTAAAAACCCAAAATTAATTTGCTGCTTGGATATACAGTATAATGACCCTGATTGCTGACTTTTGCTAGTGCAGTACTATGAAGTCTTGTATGTGTATAAAACAGTACTGTGAATTCCCGCCTCCAAACAACAAAGCCTTCCCTATTTGGCAAAATTGCCCAAAGTAGTAACTTGATTGTTCTTAGACGCTCAGATAATATTTCTCTTACTATCATAAGATGGACAGACGGATAGATAGACAGATTGCTCTGCTGCTCTGCCCTGGAGATGGTGCTGTGCAGAGGACGCTGTGGATTGTCCATGATTGACAGAAGCTTTTTCCATCATCCTCCTTTCTGCCACATGTCAGGCTGTCCAACTCCGTGCCCAAGACACAGCCGTCATTTCTCCTCACTTTATCCAAGCAAGAATCTGTTGCTAATACAAAAGAGCACAGCAGGTCATGATGCAAAGAGTGGTATTGTTTGTGTCAGATATTTGATTGTGACTGGAGACAAGAGGATTTGGGGGAAATCAGAGAGCAGATTCCTGGAAGACAGAGAACAGGTTCTAAAACAGAAGTGTGGAGGGTGAGGTGGGCTGGGAACAGAAAGCAGACAGGTGGAGGGGGAAAAGTAGAATACAAATGGTTGTTTTTTAAGAGGCTGGTTCAGGAAACTTGACAAAGTTGATCTGGTGAGGCTGTGGAGTCCATTTGGCGGCGGCGAATCCAGGTTTTGTGAAAAACAGTCAACAGCCATTTTTTTCTCAAATGGACTTTTGACTTTTTGATTGTTTAGATCAGAGGACGTTACTAGTATTTGTCAACTGTAAATCCCTTTGAGGATCTTTTGTGATGAATACTTGACATACTTGCACTTGACTTGGCTGAACTTGAAATTAAAATATGTAGCTTTTCTGTTGGATTGCTTAGTATGAAAGTAAATTACAATTAATAAACTAGACTCAGTGCAATTTCTGGAGAAATTGTGTGGGAATGCTGGATAGTTGAATGCTAAGCTAATTTATGTGAAAATTACAAAGTATTACTTGAAATTGAATGATAAATGGAAAACTTGAACTGCAATCTGGTGAAGGTGGGAATCAAACCCTCACCTCCCATTTACCAGTCAAAGCTCTGCTGCACTTAGCTGAAGAGTAGTCCAAGTGGGGTTTGAACCTTGAACCTTGAACCCGAAGAAAAACGATTAATGATCAAAGAAAAACGGTTAATGATCGAAGAAAAACGATTTTTGAACGAACGTTTACCTACATTGTGAAAGGACCCTGAATGCACCATCCATGTAGCTTATAGCTAGCCCAGAGCGAATCAGTGCGATTCTGCCGTCCCAAAGCGTCCTTTAAGCTGTTTAATGACACTCCATTTGGAGTTAACTGTAAAACCAACAAACGAAAAAACAAACGATAAGGAGAATTACATACAGTGTGTATTTAAATACACAACATGCTTCATTGTTAACACATCACAAGCCTAGCGCTAATGCTAATGCAGGTGAATGGAGGATCTCATACAAATGCTAACAGAAAGATAGCATCAATTTTGGGAGTAATAATTCTTCAAATAAAGAATATTCTCACACAAATGCTGTGGAAACACATACCCACAGGTATGTACTATATATACAAAGGCACAAATTCTTACCAATTTGTGAAAAACGACTTATTTTGGCAAGCATGTCCTTCACTAAACCTCACTCTCCTGTACATCTTCTTCTCTAAATCCAAAATACCTCCAAAAAGCTTAGGTGGAACTTATGCCCCTCCAACCACCACCAAACATTTGCACCATCCATACACCAGTGTGAGTGGCACTGGAGGCACTGTGTATGAAGTGTCTTGCCCAAGGACACAACGACAAATGACTTGGTTACTGAACGACCGGCTTGATCTCCTGAACCATGGCTGTTACAAAATTGAGTTGATAAATTCAGCTGTCAGAATGTGTGATCTCGTGTTCTAAAGGTACCAGGGCTTCAATGTAGGGTTTCGAAGGTTGATATTGGCCCCTAGGTGAGGTCATGATTAACAGCTGTTGAAAATTTAGCTGATAAATTCCACTGTCAGAATGTGAGACCTTGGGTTTTAAAGGCGTCAGGTTCTTCAAAGTAGGGTTTCAAAGGAGAGTTCAGCCTCCAGGTAGGGTCCTGGTTTTTAACTGCTGTTTGAAAATGAAGGTTAAAAATTCAGCTCTCAAAATGTGTGACTTCGGGGTTTTAAGTCATCAGGGCTTCAAAGTAGAGTTTCGAGGGAGAGATTGGCCTCTAGGTGGGGTCATGATTAACAGCTATTACAAATTGAGTTGACAAATTTAGCTGTCAAAATGTGTGACCTTGGGTTTTTAAGTCATCAGTACTTCAAAGTAGGGTTTCGAGGGACAGATTGGCCTCCAGGTGGGGTTCTGATTTAACAGCTGTTAGAAAATTAACGTGAACAATTCAGCCATGGGTTTTAAAGGAGACGCTTTGATTGGCCATGATTGAAGTTGGCTGTGATCACTCTCACAGCTGTGCAGCCTTTTTTTTAGGACTCCACAACACTGCTGTCGTGAGAAATGAACATTAGTTTGCCTTTTTCTTTGTTTGACATGAATGCTTGCGGTTCACATTAGAAGAGAAAACTTTTTTTTCAGTGTACTTCTTCAGTGGTTGATATAATGTCCAGTGTGAAGTGGAATGTTTTAGCAAACGGTCATATGGAGACCAAGGAATTATTCCAAAGCATTTATCATACCAGTGAGTACCTTACACTAATTTCTGTAGATGGTACTATGCACCTTCTGATTCATGACTGATCAAAAGG
Source organism: Vanacampus margaritifer (assembly GCF_051991255.1). Lineage (NCBI taxonomy): Eukaryota > Metazoa > Chordata > Actinopteri > Syngnathiformes > Syngnathidae > Vanacampus > Vanacampus margaritifer. The sequence goes on from NC_135448.1 coordinate 5,348,801, forward strand.
TACAGATTTGTGACATGATCAATCATTGTACCCATGTCATGCAAAAAAATGTTTTATTTTTATTTTATTTTATCTTATTTACATTGTTCTTAGTCTCTGCTGAAAGAAATTGCAGTCACTGAACATGGTTTTGAAGACTATACCTTTGATAGTATCGGTGAACTTTTGTGTTTTAATTTGAGGCTGCAGCTCTTTCTCACCCACCCCAATCACTCAGGTTATGTGGCTGAGACCTCAAGAAGCATGAGTTATGTGAGGATGCAGGCTGTACATGTTCTGGCCCCAACACATACAGTATATCCAACTTTTTCTTTTAATAGTCTAAAGTATTTATGTGTTTTTGCAGGAGCATTCTTTTTTATATTTTGTTGACTTTATATTCAAGTGTCACTTTACTTTTATCCGAAGTATTCTGCTTTTCTTCTTTAAATTGTACAATAACTATTAGTAAAAAATATATATAAAAAAATAAATAAATAAATCTGGCTTCAGTCTAAAAGGCCTGAGGAGTGTGGACAGAGATTTTTTTTTAACCAATTATCAATCTCTTATCTTAAATTATCTAATTGTCTTTATTTTATTTGGTTGTTGTTTTTGTCTTTTGCAGATGACTTTTCTGCTAATGTAACAGCTGTACAGTACATTATACTCTTCAAAGGTTCCATATCTGCGGTCAAAATGTGAATACAAATACTGTATGTTAATGACATGGTTTATTGATGTATTCTAAAAATCTTTTTGTTTAATTTCAGTAGTCTACGAGTGTGTTTTGCTCGTTTTGTTTTGTTTCTGTAGTGTTTTATGGACCAACAGATGTAGCCATGTCTTTAATTTAGATAACTGTAACCCATACAAAATTGGCATAGTGTGTCAAAAAGGTGGTGAAAATAGAAGGTTCAGTGGCGTTACTGTTTTTTAAGGCGATTATTGCTTCTTGTGGTAGCATGCAGCTGACCCAGATGATATATTTCAAATGGAGTTAAAAACTAAATTCTTGACAAACACACTTATATTTATTATTATCAGAGCAATTTAATGTCAGTTTTAATTTCTCAGGGTTGATTAAAAGGCCTTCACTGCCTTTGCTTTGTTAACACTTATTTACTTATTCAAAACAAAAACCAAAAGGTCAGTTTCTGTTTTCCTTGCTCAAAGCAGCAAATCTCACTTCCAAATTTGGAAATAAAAACAGGAACTGACAGTATGGATCAAATCATCCTAAAACTGAAAAGGGAGGATACGACTAACAGTAAAATTACACCAGTGCAACATTTTCTAAAATCATTTACCGGATATTTAGTGGAAGGAGACCACAGACAGGATGTTGTGTGCTGTTGTGGCTTTATATTCAATGGGTCAGCATTTCTACGTTGCACAATGCTCACACGTGTCACACGGGAATAACGCAATGTGTCATCTGCATGGCTTGGAAAAACTGTGATGCCACAATCGGCAAAACTAAATTGTTTCATATATGGCCTATTAGCGTTTTATGGTGATGATGAGGACATGACTCGCTAAATGTTTTCCTCCCATGACATGCCTTCACTTGTTGCTTGTTTTTAAGTCTTCAGTAAAAAGCAAACTTTGCTGGCTTGATATCAGTCGACTCTTGTGTGTATTTGCCTTATTTTAGTTATGTTAGGTTTATTATCTATCTGCACAGTGAAGTACTGTAACTATCAACACTGTAGCAGAAAATATCATTTTTATTCTTTTAGCAATCACAACTTGAATGAATTTAAGGCAGTTACACATAAAGGCAAAACTGTATTGGGGACAAAAACTCAGCAAATAAATATGGAACAAAACATCTGTCAATTTGATTTAAACTTATTCATAAAAAGTTTGTTTTAATGTTCCACCAAAAATCATGTACTTTGACTGCATTTCTTTTCATTAATGTGATCCCCTCCCAAAAACAGTATTTTCAGATGAACAGATATAGAGTATGTCAAGTTTGGTTGAATTTCCACAATAACTGAGTGTCTGTGCAAATCATTGTTGTCTTAAAGGTTTTATGCATTTTTATCTGTTTTTCAGGATTTTTTTTCTGATTTTCAAAAATTATATATATTTTTAAACTATTTTTTCTTTTTTTCAGATTTTTTTTAGGTTTGTCTGTTTTTCGGAAATTATTATTTTTCTTTTTTTAAAGAATATTTCCCCGTTTTTTGTAATATATTTTTTTCCTCTTAGATTAGAGTGCAAATGTGAATTGAGAGCCCATAGGCAAATATGACCGGCTTATTTAGTTTAATTAAATTTTATTTTAACGTGAGTTTAAGACACTGGGAGATAGTCCTGCCTTCGAATCACATAAAGAAGATGGGTATCATTATTCGTTTGTAGACTTTAAACAGGTGCCTTTTTTTTAACTCATTCATTCCCCGCTATTTTCACTGAAACAACCCCCTTCACTCCCGGCTGTTTTACTGGATTTTGACTGATTTTGCAAGGCCCAAAGAATATTGTGTTGGATTGCTATAAAACATGGAACCTGCCAAAATAAAGATTAGAGTATCTTCTTTCATCAGGAAAGAAAGTATATTTCTATCTCTTTCTGTTTTGCAGCAATTCGCATTAGAATACAGTATAGCTAAGGTTTATCATTATTTACAAACTTGTTGAAAACAGCTTGTTGCAACATTGCCCTGGCTGATCTCTTATACTTTGATGCCACCTGCTGACCGTTTTTTGTAATAACTACCATTGCTTTAAGCGACCTCTGCAGGTCAGAAGTTGCATCAAAGCTCTCGCATTAAAAAAAAACATTTAAAAACGTATGAATACGTTTTTGAGAGTGCAGGACAAAGTATTAAATAAACGTATTTATACGTTTTGGGGTTTGAATAAGTTAAGTAAATGCAATACACTTCCGCCTTTGTCCACATTTCTGATACACACAAAAAAAATTGCACCTCTTTATCAATCCTTAAATCAGACAAGGGACTGATTTATGTGATTTATGTGACTGATGTGATTCATTTATTAGCCTGAATCTTAATTGTTGAGTTATACGCTTCAATTCCAGTGTGTGCGTTTGGTGTGTGCGTGTGTGTGCACACCTCTATATAGACAACTTGGTGTATATTAGTGCTTGCGTCTTCAAGCAAGGATTTGTGTCTACAGTTTGTGGTCTAACAGCTTGATCTGTAGCATGGGTAAAGTGACTGAAAACACTTGTCAATTAATAACTACAGTTTGATCCGCAGATGTATAAATCATTAAAACGTCGTGTATTGTTCCTGCTGCATCTCTCCAAGTCAACATGTAATTAAATCTATTAAATGTTTGTCTGTAACGAAGTATTTTCACTGTTGAGTCTGTAAAGCAATGGCTATGTAATTGATGTACATGAGAAAATGCACACCGACTGTAAATAATACAAATTATGTAAATAAGAACATTTGACTTTGCATACACAAGCTGTATTTCATGTGTATTAAAAATATATTTCTATTCTGTAACGCCTGATGAACTGGTGATTTATTTACTTTTTTTTTTCAATTCAGTTGCAACACAACAATGCCAGTGTTGTTTTGAAGGAATATTTTGCTGTGTAACAACTCACAAAACAAGGTTTTAAAGTAGAGTTGAGTAGAATTTTGGTTTATTATCCATAATTATTTGGTACACTCATTTCTAACAAGCCAATTCTGAAAAGCATAGATAATATAAATTAATAGCAGTAACAAGACTAAGTGCAATTTCTGGAGAAATTCCGTGGGAATGCTGAAAGCTGAATGCTAATAGCTGAATGCTAAGATTTGAATGCATGTGGAATGCTTATGAAGACAATTGAGAGATAAATTATGAAATTATGACCTCCTGGTTACTGGACAATGCACTTTACCAACTGTGCCACCGAGCAGTATCGGACACCTAATGATGGTAAGTTATATGTATGGAAGTGGGCGTGGAAAGTGATACTTAGAAAAAGTTCAATGTCTGTCTCACGCAAAATGAATGGGAAAAAAGTTGATATTTAACGTTAAATTGTGCCAATACTGTAAGTGATGTGGAATCAGACGACATATACCCCAGATGGCGGGAATTTTTTAAGCAAGTTGAAGTTAGAACGGTGTAAATCGGAAGTATTATGTGGGAGTTGTTACGCAGCACAAAAGTGTGGAGAATAAAAAATCACATTTACAGTACATATATGGGAATGCTTCAGCAATGAGACACATCATTTCTCTTAATTGTGCTTTTGAGTTGTACTGTTATTATTCACATTCATTATAGTGAAGAAAAGTGAACTCAACTTTCTGTTTGTGGTTGATGAGAGGAAGTCGGAGGACCCAGACAAAAGCCCACACAAGCATACGGAGTAAACATATGACTTCCTTCACTTCATAACCTAACCTAATGTGCTAACCACATGCTCCACCTTAATGGGCCTTAATACAAATACGTTTTATTTTTCAGAGGTTAAAAAAAAAACATGATCAGTATAACGCTGATTCAAACCCAACAGAAAATTTCCCAATGGAAAAGAATGAAAGCTCAGTTGAGAAACTTTCCACCCGTGGTACGTGTGATTCTGCCTTTTGTGGGCTGCAGGTGTCCACAGGGGAACTCCCAGTTTACAGTGGGACTAACCCTTCACTATTTCCACTGATGAACTACTCCAGTGGAATATGTCTCAGTGTAAGAAACTGCATCATAAAAGAAAGCAGCTAATCGATCACACAATGGTTATAATAATTTTCACTGCATACAGACAACGGATTATTGACATCTATGATGTATGATTATCATAAATGCTAGCACACAATGTTCTTTTATGGATTAAAGCGTTTGTGTTGTCACTAGTATTACAGACACAGTAAATACCTGTCATAACCTACATGAGTAAAGGCGCTATTTTTATCAAATTGAATAGGTACAAAATGTCATCAAGGCTGCCATTGTTACAAACCAAGATCAATTATTTGGTTCTGCTTGGTTTTCATATATATATATATGGATGGATGGGCTGTCAAAATTAAAGCGTTAACTCTAGTGATTAATTTAGATTCTTGAAAGGGTTAAAAACATTTATTTGATGTTGACTATTTTGCTGTTGTTCATATTTGTACAGAAACAAGGGTTTGACATCAAAACATGAATATAAGACAAGAGATCATTATTTAATTTTTTATTTCTAGGTATTAAGAATACGATTAACAACTTAGATCTAAGAGCATGGAAACATGTTAGCCTCAGCTGTGTTCCATATTATTTTTTATGTATTTAGAATACATTATTTGTATTTGTTTTGATAAACTGCTATTTGTATAGATATGACATATATTGTTATAATAAAAACTAATTTTAAACATATTTTTAAAAATACAAAAAACTACAAGCCACCATTAAAATTACTTATGTAGTCTTATTAACATTATAGTATCATTCTGTATATTCCGTATCATGTAATCATGCCTTTAAGGTGCCTTTTGTGGGTCAACCACCAACTCATATTAGTTGCTTCTCGTCATGACTCCCAAATATATAGATCCGCATAATAATATTGACAGTGATCTATAATGATACAATGAAGGATTATAATACACCCAATATGTACAGTACTATTATAAAAATAAAAATAAAACCTGTTGATATGTGTATTCTGTATTATCATGCCAAATCCCACCACGAAATAAGAATGTTGCCAACAATAGGATTACTGTTGTCATTTTTGCTAGTATTTATTTAGTAGTAGTAGTTCACTCTTTCGATGTTTTCAGTCTACAGCAAAAATAAAGGAATTAAATGCTGTTTGAGGGAACTGTATTTGAATTGTCATGGTACTGTTCGTTGATGTAAATAAATATAACAGTTCTGTTTAAATAAATAATTTATTAAATAAATATAATCCTATGTAAATGTTTCATATCAGTTTAACAAAAATAATTTACTAACTTTGGTTTACATTGTTGAAATTGTTAAACCACATATAACTCAGGAATAAATAAATAGATCAATACATAAATAGATTCAATAAATACGTAAGTACAATGCAGTTTCAAAAATCAACTCAGGGTATATGCAATGTGTTAACCTTGCATGAACAACACAGTTGTATACGTCTGACAAATCAATATTTGTAGTACAGCAGAAGGTACTGACTTGATAGCACACAGTACGCAATATATTAAACTCATCCGCTGCCATTGACGGCTATAGACATCAAAAGATTGATTTTTACTGGGCTGGCAGTGAATGAGTTAAATCTCCTTATATTTCAGAGATCGTACATTACAGTTTTATACTAAATCTCCGTACAGTAATTTTGCTTAGCCTGCTATTCTTACCATAGCTTGTTTGATAGAGGTGGCAAATCAGGTCCAGAAAGTAAAAACCTAAAGCTAGCTCCCTGTCAGGTAAATGAGCACTCGGAGAGCTAGTTAGGGAGCTCACTAGCTAGCACCTGGGGCTAAAGCCAAACAGGCAGGGTTTTTACATTCTGGACTTGGATTTATCACCTCTGTTGTTTGAATCACATGTTAATTCATTTATTTCTATATAGTGCCAACCTTATGCAGGTGTACAAGCAGAAGTCGAAGCTCACCATCAATCTCTTCTTATTCTTTCATATTCAGGTCTTTCTTTCATGTTGTGTTTTCACAAGGCAAACACGCCAAAGAACGTCTTCCCGGCCTCATCCTCCAGATTTGGCAGCATTTTCTCCGTCACAGTCTTTAACTTGTCTCCTTTATACAGGTTAAAGACAGCTCCCATGTACACAGCAGAGTACCAGCCACCCTCTTCGTCAGCATCGCCGCTGGCTTTTTTTTGGCAGGCAGTCCGGACAGAGTGCAGGATGGTCCGGTATTCGTCATTCCCAAACGAACTGGACCAGCGTCTCACTCTGTGAGTCAGGTGGACCATCAACGTTGTGGATGTGTCGTCATTGTCATCGCTGCGACAACTGACCCGAAAAGATACTTGACTGTAAACAAAGTAGAGGCCATCTTTCGGGATCACAATCTCGTTGTTCTTGAGCTCAAGGCCGCCTTGAGAGTGGGACGGGTCCACCTGATTAATCCATTGCACCGAGTTGGTAATATTAGAATTGTACTGTCCTGTAGAGGTGAGATGATTTTCAATTAATGACAGTTATATAACAACATTATTGTATAACACTTTGCACATCACACTTTTTACACTGCACTTTGCAACATGTACGGTAGGATGGAGAGCTGTGTCACATCGTAGGTGGGCATTTGACCTCAACTTGAACTAGGCATTGGGATTTTTGGGGTCATGACTTCATCACGCTTGTCAGCATGTATGTTTAGTTCGGTCTAAATCAAGGGTGTCCAAACTATGGCCTGGGAGCCGTTTTTTTGTTGTTGTTTTTTTTCAGTGGCTTGTGACATACACTAAAAATGGCATTTGACACAGTTAAAAAAAAAAAATGTTTTAAATGGTTACACATGGTCAAAGTAAGAATGGAGGGTGTTGGAGGAAAATAGTTGCTATTGCAATTGGTTTATATATTGCAGCTTTTTTTTTTATTATTTGTCCAAATTTTTTGGGACGAAACAAAATTTCTCTTCATAACATAAGTGGCCCTTGCATCCTTCATATTTTCTGTAAGTGGCCCTAAATGGAAAAGTTTGGACTAAATGTGGGGTTATCTCATGTTTTTATTTGTTCTAGTGCATATATATACACCAGAATAGTATGGCTGTAGCTTTTAACATGGAAATCATGCAAATCAACTTGCACCTTGGCACACTAAAACTGAGCATTTTTCTAAATTCCCACAACTTTTTTAATGAACACCCCAAGGTTGATTTCAAAGTACTTCTTACCTGTTAAGTGAATGGCAGCTCTGACATTGGAGATTTGCCGCAGAGTGTGATGAATATCTGTAAAAGAAAATTTCATTCAGTGTCATTATAATTTCAATAGTTTTGTTTATGCTATTTGAGGGAATAGAAAAGTTATGATTTCTCACCAAAACGGTCTTCATTTCGTCCTGGCTTCTGTCCAAAGGAAATAAAATCAGAGTTAAACCAGTGCAATGCAGACATGTGATCCTTACAGACAAGACAATTGTGTACGTTGTTCCCACCTCGGTGTGTACAGTGAAGACGAGAAAAGCAGCAGCGGCAATTGCAAGGAATAACGTGAAACCCAAAAGGGCCATGGTTAGCTTTGAGCCATGTTTAGCAGCGGTTCTGGACGAGTTCTTTGATTCTGTATCCACAGCAGCAAAAAGAGTCACTTTACAGTCTCCTTCCATTGTTCTGAATGAGGGCCCTTTATCGCTTTAGTCGCTTTCTGAGAGTTTGTCTTCCTTCGGCGACTCACGTTTATTGACTGTCAAATTGCACAGTGGAGCCCTTTATAAAACCGTTAGCTCCTCTGGGGGAAGTCCGATGATATCATTCATTGTGAGTGGAGAGAGAACCAAAACTGAGGAAGATCTAAAACTTTAGACACTCCTACTCACTCACACCCACGAGCGCTCAAGCAGCAAAATGTAAAATGTACACTACACCTGAAGAAGATACTAATATATGTTCAATTTGTATTAGCACAAAAACAAACCAATCTCTTACAGATGTTAATGGTTCACGTATATTGTGGTCATATTAATGTGGTTCAAACCACAAACACATCCTTGAATTGAACGTCACACATCCGACAATGGCGTCATATCTGTTGTAGCAAATAGTAAACACAACAGTATTGCAGAGTCATTGTGTGCTTTTGTTGTATTGTGTCACTTCTTCTTTTTTTGTAAAAATAGACAAGAAATATGCACTGGCCATGAGGTGACACAATTTCCTTGCCTCCGGCCCCCTCACAAATATCATACACGAGGGCTATATGATGTAAAATAGGAAACTCAAAGGTGAGGATGTGAGTATGCCAAGTGTGAAATATATCTTTAATAATATAAACAATAATAAAATAAATAATGATAATAATAATAATAATAATAATAATAATAATAATAATAATAATAATAATAATAATAATAATAAAATAGCATATAAATAGTATAGTATATAAATAATATACTGTCAATATAAACTATTGCTTCCTCAAACTGTGGTCCATGAGCTACTGTTGAGTGAAGGTCTTTTCACACTGCACTGAGTAACCTGTAGCAATTAGCAACATGTAGGATGGGACGCCGTGTCGCAGCGCATTTGTCCTCAAATTGGAAAAATTTCCGTTTTAGAGCGGCATGTGTGTCAGAAGCAGGGTTATTATAGTTTCTGAATTTTCATTTAACTTAGTTTTTATTTTATTTTTTGTTTGAGGGGTACAGAGAAGCAAAAGGAAACTTATTCAAAGCCCATATGATATGTGGGATGATGATAAACGTTGGTCCGACTCACGTTTCCTGGACACACAGCTGCTTTGGGGACATTTACTCTTTTTAATACAAAGCCCTGGGCAAAGCTGTTGGTTTTTTTCATTGAAGTATTCTTTGTGATGTCGAAGGAAAGGAGGCGCAGGAGGGGTACCGCAAGTTTGTGGAAGTACTCACTCCAAAACCAACACCCCCCCTTCAGCTCCCTCAGTCATTTGTCTTGTCCAGTTGTTCCTTGTTGTCTTCCCAGCTTGCTTGCATTTATGTTGCATTCGTAGATAGTGGGAAGTCTGACTTTTCTGACTTAATACCACGAAGTATGCACGGTTGCGCCCCTTTAACCTCATATGTTCAAGTTGCAAAGTCGAGGGGACAAAAGGACCCTGACTTCACTGACTGACTTAAATCTGACGTCACTCATAAATGGCAAGCCCCATGGAGAGACTGACCGTGAATGGCAAAACATAGTTTACATGATTTTAAACAGATAGTTATTTATATTTATGTATTGTTTGGAATGACTGCATTAACCAGAACAACAAAACAATGTATTGCATTCAGCCATCTTTGTTGTCTACATTTGCCTTAAAAGCTTTGAGGTCGGAACTGGGAGAATCCAAGTGGGATACATCCAACTTCCCATCTTTCTTGATTGCAGCATAAGTTCCCTGTTTACTATTTCTCTTCCTCATTTGTCTCTTTTTCTGTTTTTTCCTCTTTTGAAGTGCTGTTCTGTAGTGGTGGTTTTGTTTCTTTGTTATTTAGATCTCATTTTGTTAGAATTTGGTAATTTTATAATTAGGTTCAGGACACGCTGGAGAGACTATGTCTCTCGGCTGTCCTGGAAACGCCTTGGGGTCCCGTCGGATGAGCTGGCTGAAGTGGCTGGGGAGAGGGAAGTCTGGGCTTCCCTGCTAAAGCTGCTGCCCCCTCGACCCGACCCCGGATAAGCGGAAGAAGACGGACGGATAATTAGGTTTTTCCTGAGGCTTTGTTGAGGGTTTGTACAGAACCATGGAACTGGCAAATACATTCAATTAAACTTGTAGGAATGCTAAAAAGCAATTTCTTTACATTTGAAAATGAAGTGAACATTGTTTATTTTTAATTGTGTGAAGTCTGAGGCCTGCACACACGCTATACTACACCATTCACATTCTTCATCTTCCTCTCTGTCCTCCCCCGTTTTATCCCTTGCACTTTTTTTTTCCTGCTACTACTTCCACATTTTTCAACCGATTTACCCACAATTCCTTGTTTTTCGCCCCAAAATTCCCTATTCATTCTCAATGGCAGATTCAACATTACACAGTCACATCATTCACATTTGAAATTCAAAACATTCAGCTCATTCAATTCACCAAGAGGAGGATTTTCAACATTCCGAAATTTCCCACTGGCCAAAAATAATAGAAATAGCCGCAAAAAAAAGTTTGTTTTTCTCCTCTAATTTCTAAATTTTTTGACCGATTCTAAACGTTGCAACTTTAAACTGTTCAGCTTTTCCATACCGATGCCAAAAATTCCCACTCACCAAAATTCATTCAACATTTTCACCATTAAAATACTGACAAAAAACACAAAAATTACAATTTTGTCTTTGTTTTCTCCTCTAATTTCTACATTTTATTCACAGATTCAAACTGTTCCAAATTTAAAAGCTGCTCAATGCTATAAATTGAATTTCGAATCACAACTGCCACGTGTGGGAATGCGCAGTTTCATTTTTCGGCCAGAGGTGGCTGTAGCGATTTGAATTGCAATTTTCTGCATTGGGCAACTTTAAACTGTCGAGCTTTTAACTAACGATGCAAAAAATTACCAAAACTTTTACCAAAAATTCAAACATTTTTACAATTAAAATACCCAATCAAAGTTTTCTTGTTTTTTCCTTCTAATTTCTACATATTTTCACTGATTCAAATCATTCTAACTTTAGAGTGTTCCACTTCTAGTGGGGTATCAAAATAACCCAAACATTAGGTACGCCCATGATGGTCGCCTGTGCCTCTCTGCCCTCCTCCTGTACCCCCACCCCCTAACTTTCCCCGTTGGGCGACCATCTTGGAGAAAACATCAGCTACACCGCAGATTTTATCCCCAACCCTACACACAGAGTGAGCATGCAGCAGTATGACTTACATGATTCAGAATGAGTGTTGAAGTTTTTAGTAGACAGGAATGTATGTCATGAATGAGCAATTTGGTTTTGTAAACCTAAGATGATGTAATCAAGATGATTTTTCTTTCCAATTTTAATGCACCACACAACTGGGGGGGGGGCATCGGTTGGGGTAGGCCGCAGTATGGAGCAGTGCTGCGGTCACCTGGGTGGGGGGTGCTGGGGTGGGGGGTGTCTGGGGATTTGGGGACCTGGGGGCGGTTGGGGCTGGGTTGGGGTGGATGGCGGGGGTGGGGGGTCGTGGGGGGAGTGGGGGTTGTGGGCCGGTGGGGTGCCTGGTGGGCCTGCAGTGCCCCGTCCTGCTGCGGTGGGTTGGGGGCGCGGGCCGCGTTGGGGTGGGGGGCGCTCCTGCTCCTGGGTTTGCTCTCCGGCCGGTGGCCCCTGCGGGGCCCGGGGGTCGTCCTTTGGCGCTGCCGCGGCCTGGGGGGCCCTGAGGTGTTGTGCTTGCTCTGTCCTGGCGGGGGTCGACGGCTCCCCTCTTTGGTGGAGATTTTCATGCATGCCAGATCCACCACACCAGCATCTATCGAAACTCAGACACAATTTGTTTCTCCCTCAGGTCATTGATTCGGTGGAGGCTGGTGTCTGTGAATCTCACTCTGCTTCGTCTGTCCTTTCTACCTTTCCTCAGTTTCTCCTTTGGGCCCTTGAGGTCTCCCTGATTTGTTGGAATTTAGATGTCTCTGGGGTTGGTGAAGGACTCTGGTTAGTGGCCCGGTGGGTGGTGTCTGGTCGGTGCTGGGCTTCGCTTTTCTTTCTTTTCTTTGGTCCCTCTTCGGGTCTCCTGGCGGCCCCACGACTCTGGCTGGATTTTGAAGTGTTCGGTTTAGGTGAACGGTATGGGAATTCTTTTTTTTTTTTACACGCACGCACGCACACGCACGCACACACACACATGCACAAACACACATACAAAAAAAAAAAGGGAGAACAATGGTGATGACATGTCAAATGATCAATACTGAGCTCTCCCCGAAAAAAAAAAAGATGATTTTCCTTTTCAGTACTGTACTGTATATCTGATGTTAACATAAGAAAAACAAAGCATCAAGCTTCCTCATATGTGTTTTTTTTTTCAGCACAGAACTATCTACAGCCTGGAAAAAGGAACATTCTACTTCTTTGTTACAATTATAGCAAACAGAAAACAATTAGCACCCATTTCCCTTTTTATTCAGTGATAAAAAAATTTAAAAATTGCAATAGGCTATAATTGAGCAATTTCTGGACGCAACATGGAACTCCCCACTTCTATCTGGTGCCAAGTGATAACAGATGATTATCATTTGATGGCAAGAATCCGTGAAGGGGATTCTACCCAGTAAGCTCCCTTGCCCAGTGCTTACTTACCTGCTACATATCATTGAAAGATAGTGACTATAAAAATGATATGATAGAATGCTGGTGAGTCAGATTGACTGTTGTGTTACCTCTCAAAACAACATACAAAATCAACAGTTGCCGTTTTGATACCAGCTTCTAGTGTGAATCAGCTGGTTACTTGGCTTCCATGGAAGCTAGGGTGGCCAGACGTCCGGATTTAGGCCGGACAGTCCTACTTTTCAGTGAAATGTCCTGCGTCCATGCAACCCTAAGTTGGACGCTGGTTTGTCTGCCTTTTAAAGAAAATGAGCCGCGGTTGACTTTATGTGACCCAACATCAGCTCCACCCCACGTTTGTCACAACTGGTCTGTGATTTGCCAAGAGTGGCTTCAGTTAAAAATCTTGTATATCATTGGTTCAATAAATGTAAACAAATCTCCACGTGTGGCTATCTGACTATACGTCATTTCCTCCGCCGTCTTCTTTGACAGCAGCGAAAAGGCAGCAAAAAAAACAAAATGCCAAAACGGCGGACATCTTCTAATATCGAATAGACGAAAGAGCATAATTTCCTGTCCAAAAGCAGTTGAGACTAGTTTCACGGTTTCTGCACATTTTCCCGGTGTGTTGTCGACCTGAGCAGTCAGGACTAAGCAGTCAGAACGTCACGCGGGGACGGCAAAGCTTAAAAGCAAGAGGCGAGCAGCAGGTGCGTCATCATTGAAGACATTTTTTCCTTATTTGTTTTCAAAATAAGTTATGTTTTGTGGCACGTAGCACTTGTACAGAAGCATGTCACTGCTTAGTGGTTTAACCCAATAAAGGGAGAAGAGCGCTAGAGCCGGCTTTAACGGTAGAAGCGCGGTCATGCGCCTTGATGGGTTTAAAACATGGTACTGTAAATGAAATAAATTGTCAAAAAGAAGTTTTTACTTTTTACTGATATTTTTTACCATTAAGTTACAAAAACATGATCTATAATCCAAAACTTTATTGTTGAGGAAAATACACAGCTGATCCCTCGTTTTCCGCTGGGGTTAGGTTCCAAAAAATACTCGCAATAAATGAAATCCGCGAAGTAGTTATAGCTTTATGGTTTACATTTATTATAAATGTTTTAAGGCTCTAAAACTCTCACCACACAGTTTATACACTTTTCTCATCGAGGCTGTTAGGTTCAAATGACATATATAATTTACAAACAATGAGGAGAGAAGACATTCCAGTTTCAGGTTACTTGCAAGGAGAACAGGAGAGGCGTCGTCAGTTGAGGCCAAGTAGAGAGGAGCAGGTTTCAGTTCTCCTAATTCTGACCTTTGCACAACAACAACACTTTCACAGCAATCATTAAATGTATAATAAAACATAATCAATCAGTTAAATCCTAATAAAATCATCTGTTCCAAATTGTATTCCTATATTTCCCCCCTTTTTATTAATTTTATTCTACATTTGTCTCAAGAAACATCACCAAAAGGAATTCCCGTAAGGCTTTTATCCAGTCAATTAATTTACTGGTTGACTAATTCTTTTGTGGAAAACACTACTTCACCTTTATATTTTTATGCAGGATCGTGAGTGGTCGGCGGCAACAATGAATACACAGAGACTGATATGCTTTGCTAGAATAACTGTGCCTTCTATTCTCCGCAAACAGCAATCAACACTTGTACTGTGCTAGAATAATTGTACCTTTTATTCCCCGCAAACAGCAATAATCACAACTCGCTTTGCTAGAATAATTGTACCTTTTATTCCCCACAAACAGCAATAATCACAACTCGCTTTGCTAGAATAATTGTACCTTTTATTCCCCACAAACAGCAATAATCACAACTCACTTTGCTAGAATAATGGTGCCTTTTATTCCCCACAAACAGCAATCAATACACTACAACGTTAAGCAGCATAATATGATCATCATCAGCGCTTACCTTGACACTAGACCGGAGAGCCCACGGTCCGGGTAGAACGAGCTGCAAAACGGCTGGGCAATGGTACGTGTTCCACAGCTGACTCTGTCCGTCTGTCAGACTTTTGTGCCGCTCCGTCTTTTATTCGTTAACGTGAGAAACCGGGCTAGCCAAGCCCTTTCTCAGACACTCTCGAAAACGTGTTTTGCGAAGCAGGGAAGGCTGTAGTATAAACAAGGAAGAGTTCCCAGGCTGATTCCGCTCTTTATTTACAAATTGTTGGGCACCTGGATTCGTACAACAGTTCAGGACAACAGGCTTTTGCACATTGTAGTTGAAGGCTTTATTTGATTACTTTATTAAGTGTAATCTTTTGCGTGTTCAAATAAATCAGAATTGAGACCTCATGAAGAAGTTTCCTTTGCAAGGATTTATTAAGAGCTCTTAAGACACAGGAAAAAAGCTTACATTCGAAAAGTCATGATAAGCCCCCAGTGTGTAGAATATGAAAACTCGCAGTGTCTTTATACTAGTAGAAAAGGTTCTCTCCGCCTCTTACATTTGCAGAGAGATAGTGTTGAAAATAAGCTGGCACAAGATACTGACATGGTCATCTCCGCTCCCCACCAGCTTCGGAGAAATGATGTAGACAGGCTTTGACCTTGGACCTTCAGTTTTTACGACCAAATGACTAATGACGAGACTTTGACAACTTTTAAAACATACACATTCTTATCTCAAGAGATGGTGAGGAGTAAGAGGTTCAAATGTAGTTCACAAAATCATTATCACATTGTTATGCATTTAACTACACATAGTTATATCACATCTATATACTGTACCTATAACTAAATTCAAAAAGAGTAAAAATATAAATTGAAAATGTTAAATGTCAACATAGTGGACGTAGTTGATTCGGTCTACATTCTTGTTGGGTGTGATCCATATAAAGATGGACTCCCACTCAGACGCAATCTGGTCAGCCAATTTGTACTCATCTGGAACGCCTTGAGGTACCCCAATGGCGTCGATATATGTCGGGTCCTCCCCCTTCCAGGTAGAGCGACACCTCCTGGAGGGCAACGGGATTCTCGGCAGACCCATGGGGTTTTCGAAAAACGACACGGCCAATTGAATGTCCTCAGCTGTGAATAGAGACTGGTAAGAGTAATGACACCAATGCACAAATCCCTGTGCGTCCCTTAATACTTTATATAGTTTCAATCCTCCACACCACCACCACACATCACTACGCGGCACTATTGGGTTAGTTTGTGTCACTATTGTCTTACACCAGGTGGAATTTAAAACACCCACTTTATGTGTTGTCCCGATCAAATTTAGGCGGATGAATTTGGAGACAGGAACGTTGGTGGAAAAGACTGGTTTGTCATCTCTTAATACCTCAGTAACAGGATAGGCACGGTCCCATGAGCTACACTTTTTGCTTGGCACTATCTTTGTCATTACTTCCAAAACGCAATCTGGTGACATTCCAGCCGGAACAACTCTCAACAATGGTCTAGGCCCCATGCATGTTACACAGCTGTAATTTACAACTCTGGCTGCCGTCTCAGTCAGTAAGAGCCAATTACTGTCAAAAACTTGTCATCAGTAGAGAATTTACTCTTTAGTTTTACCAATTCTCCGGATGTACGATTTTTTGGAGCAATTTTAATTACATACTTTGCTCCTACCTTTTTGGTGTCAGCGGTGTCATCAGAATGATTTGTTTCCATGGCAGGAAAAGAGTAGAAACGTCATTTTTGGGGAGACAAAGCACCATTTCTTTTAAAGTACCATCTTCCCTTGTTATGCAAGTATCAGGTGGAGACTTCAATTGTGGGACAAAAGGTTCAAATACCTGATTAGGTCATAGGCGTATTGTTTTGAATGGGAAGGAATGGAGGCTCCGCTAATTGTTAGTTTTTTTTGGTGTCACTGTGCCATTCTACGGATCATGTATGCGATTTTGCGGTGTCGGTGCTTCAATGGGTCCCATATCACGCAGGGAGAGCACCGACACGACAGTGATCAACAGAACGACACAGTAACATGCTACAGGGTACCTTATATACTCCAAAAATTTAGTCATGTCTACCAAGAAACCCTCTAAGTGTTCGGGTGTCTTGAAAATTCTTCACTTACCTTCAGGTATTTTCGGAAACTAATATTCCACTCCCACCTTCGCGTCAGCCTTTGCTCACCTTCCCTTTTCGGATGACTCGGCGGAGATGACTTTCTTACAGTGCGTGAGGTGCATCCACGTGTTCCTCTCGGCGATCTTTACGTCTGTTGGTGTAGTCAGCAGCACTTGATGAGGGCCCTCCCACTTTGGGGAATGCCAATGCTTCCTCTTTATGCTGCGAATCAGGACCCACTCTCCTGGGGACACCAACTCGTCCTGCTGAGAGGAAGCACAATCGCCTAAATCTGGCAAAATGGGTCCCATTGTCACTATAAATGGTTTCGGGTATACCATATCGAGGTATAATGTCTTTGCATAATGCTTTTGCTACTGATAGCGCATCTGGTTGCTTAGTAGGAAATATTTCGACCCATTTTGAGAACGCATCTATTATCAAAAGACAATATTTTTTCCCTTCACTTTTGCTTAATTCAATAAAGTCCATGTGGATCCGTTGAAACGGATAAGTGGCGTGAAATTGTCTCCGTTTTGAGCGTACATTTCCCTGTGGATTGTGTCGAGCGCAGACCATGCAGGCCCTGCAGAAATGTTTCGAAAATGAATTAAACCCGTATGTTACATAATACTTGTGTATTTGCCCCACCATCCCTGCCTTTGAGACATGAGACACACCATGGCTCAATATTGCAGCCCACCGATACAAATTTTGGGGTAAAATAGGCTTATTTCCCTCTCCGACATAAATCCCATCCTTCAACACTGCGCCTTTGGCTGCCCACTGTTTTTGTTCAGAGACATGACTTTCCTGTTGCATCTCCATTGACACAGTTTTTTGCAAAATTTCATTTTCAGGCGAGGCATCTGCCAGTCCCAAGAAGGGTTTCATGGCAGCTTCTTTGGCCATTTTGTCTGCGAATGCATTTCCCAGGCTAATTTCATCAGTACCTGTCGTGTGGGCAGCACATTTACATATTGCTATCTGCTTAGGCAGCTGAACAGCATTCAATACATTTTTCAACAGTTCCGCGTGTTACTGATTTCCCTGTTGATGTCACCATTCCCCTATTTTTCCAATATTGTGCAAAAATGTGACAGGTGGAGAAAGCATATTGACTATCTGTGTAAATTGTGACTATTTCTTCATCTTCTTTCTTCAGAGCCTGATTTATGTACTGTTCCAGGCTGCCAGTTGGTTTATCAACCCAATATTTGTCAATCCAATGCTTTATGGCATTATTGGAATGCACATGGAGAGCATTTTTTAATTGTTCCTGATCCACACTTCCTGGAGTGTGATCTTCAGGAATGCCGCTGTTTGCTTTAAAACAGGCAGTCATTCTAATCCGATAATCATCAAATGATTAATCATCTTTTTGCTTCTCTCGACCAATGGCAGTATAGTTAGCTCTTCGCCGAAATTTTTCTCTAGCGCGTTCCATCAAATCATGAACACGCCTATGTAGTTCTCGACTATCGTGTTCTAGAACGCCCTTGTGTTCTTTTGGATCCCAGTCCCCTCTTATGCTATGCCAATCCCCTTTTAAAGCAGTCATCCACACTTGTTGGACTTCCACTCCATTGAGATGGTAAGATCTTCTGAGATCTTCCATCTGTTGCAAAAATTCTTCGACATCTGTCTTGTGAGATGTGACGCCTTCTATGGCTTTTTTCACATCTTCCTGGGTCCATGTTCTATGAACCAAGATCGTGGGAGAGTCATCATTTATATTTGGATTAGCTACTTCAATCATGGGGAATACATCATGTTCATCATCTTCACCCTCGCTGTCTTTAAATGTGACAGGTGAAAACACTTTCCCCATTGTTTTGGAAAACTCTACACTCAGCTGTCCTCTCCCTCTTGTGGCCATCGCGGGGCCATCTGTACTTCTGGGTAGTGAAGGAGAAAGTCGACGAGGGGAATGTAACCCAACAGGTGGCTTTGTAGGTGTCATATTTGTTTTCACTACTTCCCCTTCAACCTCTTTGAAAATCCCCACTGGCCCTGTTTCATCATCTTCTTCCCTATGAAATAGAGCTTCTACCTCTTTTGTGTTCTTTACCCCCGCATCTATTTCATTTTCTCTTACTCTTTTTTTGTCTACGCGTCTTTTTTTTTTTTGGCAAGTGACATCCAAATTTTGGTATTATCATACCCATCTTTTTCCATTTTTTTGTGATTATTTTTTCTTTTATTTCTTATCTTGTCACTTTAATTTTCCTGTTCAATGAGGTAGCGAACGTCCACTCACACTTTTACACATGCACTCGTTTTTGCGGAGTTTAAGTACGTACAGGACACCGCCACCCTCTTCACGGAATTTAAGTGCACCTGCACAGGACGCCGTGCCTTTGCCCTTTTTACTTGATAGGCACTAGTATTCTCAAGGTTTTTTAATTCACGCGCACAGACCTACTCTGTCACGAGGCCAAACGAAGTCGTGCAACCCATTCACACTTACTCGCTCTTACTCACCAGAGACGTCTTCGCTCCTTCGGTATCGCGCCAACCTTTAGTTCCCAGACACAAAGTCGAGGTCCAGTCCCGCAAAGGGTATTCCTTGCGTGCGCACGTCTTTCCTGGTCGTCAGCTCCGTATCTGGAAACATCAGGTATCTTGCGATCAGGCTCGAAGGACCATTTAAATGTCAGGTTCAAATGACAAATGTAATTTACAAACAATGAGGAGAGAAGATGTTCCAGTTTCAGGTTACTTCCAAGGAGAACAGGAGAGACTGTGTACAAATCTCATCTATTCTAAAACAGCCCTCCTATAAACCCCTTTTTATTTAAACTTGAGGTTCCTAGGTTATATGAGGTGATGCCTCTAAAAGGGGGTGGGGTCATTTAGCAAGCAGGCATCTCCTTGTGCTTGTTTTACATTTCTTGCTTATTAATAGAAATGTTTTTGCATATTTGTGGAATTTACCAAATACATATATCTTGATAAGCACTTTTAGCACGTCAATTCAGCATAAATCATCTGTTCCAAATTTTATTCCTACAGAGGCATTTACATTTTCTCACATTTCTCTCGTTTAAACATTCTCAGTGTTCAAACCTTCATACATTTAGGGAGTGCAGTGCTAGGGAGTGCAACATGCACAAACACATGGGACAGACAGGAGGTGGAAAGGTTAAAAAAAAAGGTTGGGGAAAAAAAGTAAGTTATAGTTATAACGTAACATTAATCCAACGGCTGTAACGTTCCAACAATAATGTTAATCTAACTAATGCTGACTAACTTGCTAGTTCATAGCATGGAGCCATAGTAGCCACTTATTGATATACTGTAATTGTGTGTCAAGTTGTTTTTCAGAGAGAACATTTTATGTGAAATAGTTTTAGATCCCAATGTTCAACATTATCTGCTGACAAAATTAAAAAAAAAAATAAAAAAATACATGGGATAAATGATTGTCTTGACTAAAATGTTGACAGTTTTTGTTGACTAAAACTAGAAAAATAAAATTATGTTTCTTTGGACTAAAGTAAAGACTAAAATGCTAGATTTATAGTCAACTAAAAATAGACTAAATAAAAACTAGATGAGGTGGACTAACTATGATAAACACTAAAAAGAGTGATTGAAACTGGACTAAAACTGAGACAAAATTTAAAAATACTACTGCACGGGTAACTAGTAGGAGTTTTTAATCAATTGAATCACCTTGATCACAATGACTGATA
Organism: Vanacampus margaritifer; assembly: GCF_051991255.1. Taxonomy (NCBI): domain Eukaryota; kingdom Metazoa; phylum Chordata; class Actinopteri; order Syngnathiformes; family Syngnathidae; genus Vanacampus; species Vanacampus margaritifer. The sequence goes on from NC_135448.1 coordinate 5,369,384, forward strand.
TCAGCAGGTGTCACGTGACGTCTCACTTAAAACCACCACGTCTTGTCCTAGTGGTTTCTTTAGAAGGGAGGGGTCCTGCACGTGGAAAAAAAATATTCCAGAAAAAAAATCACTCCCTTTGCTCTAAAGATAAATGACTGGAAACTAATTGGAGCTAAATGCCTTTTTTTTCTGTTTATTGGGATAACCACATTTCAGTCATATGAAAATGCAAATGAAATTTCCTGTAAGAAGTGAGATATTGTCAGTCATAATTAATAACTTTTGGCTTTAAGTGAAGTAGACAATACTATTCGTTATGTTTACAGTATTTTTCCAGTGTTATATGAGACAATGGCCCGGTTTCACAGACAAGGCTTATATTAAGACAGGACTAGGTCATAAATCAGATTAGTAAAGATAGGTCATTTAAGTGGCTTCCATGAGCGTGGCTTAAATTTGTTTTAGTTGGTCCTAGACTATTGAGTCCTGGTGTAAGCTTAAACGAGAATGGTGCTCATGAAAACCTGAAAGTGAATTCAGGACAGCTTTGATGGAGGAAATTCTGGCCCTAAAGAAGAGGTGGCAAATCCAGGTCCAGAAAGTAAAAACCCTGCCACAGTTTGGCTTTAGCCCCAGGTGCTAGCTAGCTAGCTAGCTCCCTAGCTGGTAAACGAGCCAGTTAGCTAGCACCTGGGGCTAAAGACAAACTGTGGCAGGGTTTTTACTTTACTTGAAGTTCGAAAGACATGTTCCTATTTACCTAGGTAGAAACCCACAGAGACCACATTAAGACCACATAAAAATAAAAAATAAACTATAACAAGTATGGGAAAAAAAACTATAGAAACAAATTGTGGAAAACCATGTGTTATTTAAAGTAAATGCCATACTGCTGCTATTGAACATAAGAGAAGTGAATGAATTCAATTCAAATGTAACCACAAGAAGGCAAATGCATGTGAGACATGTCTGTTATGATCTCACAAATTCCACAAAATTTCATAACATTGCTTACTTACATTGAATGATATGTAGGAGAAATCAGATAACGAACATTTGGACTGTGGACAAGAAAAACTGAACCCAAATTAGTTACTGCTTGTAAATACAGATTATTCCACTGTCTGTCTCTCCCATTATTTTTATTTCATTCTAAGGACGATGTGAGTTTTTCCTAACACTGATATTTTCCCAGAGGAAATTACTCCAAACCTTGTGAAGGAGCCATTGTACGAAGACTGAATCCTCCACATCTGGAATGGCATCCCTGAAAGAAGATGCTGCCTTCCAGCAGAGACCAAGAAGGATGTCCATGCATGAAAAGATAACCTTGGAATTTCGTGAGCAGAAAAGGAAATATATCAAAGACATGAAAATGATAAATCTACACATTGAATATGGATATGAGATTAGAAGAGAGAGCTGTTCAAAGAAATATGCATGAGAAAGCTGTGTAATGAAATGCATTGTGAAAAAAAAATGATGACAAATAACCTTTGTACATACAAAAGCAATCTCTGAAAGTTATTTAATCAAATTGATGTACAAACCCAATTCCCAAAAAGTTGGGACACTATACAAATTGTGAATAAAAACTGAACGCAATTATGTAGAAGTGTTATCATTGTCGGTCAAAAAGGAAACAAAGAGTTAATCTGCAAGTAAAAACTTTTGCCAGAGATTTGCCACATGATATGGAAACCTCTCACTATAGTGAGGGCTTTCCATCTGAATATTTGTGAAGCAGCCTCTCTTTGGCCTCACGTATCTTCAGACAACCTACTTTATTGTAATTGAATCATCTGCTTAAAACGTCAGTGCTCTAATATGTTGTAATGCACAGGAAAACCACAGGTCCAGATCGGGGTTGTCATTTTTGACAGCGTAATATGGGGGAAAAAAACCTGATAAGTACGACAAGTTACTTATAATACGTTATATTTATGATATGATACATTTTAAAGAATTATTAAGTTTTTTTGTTCCGTTGGAGGAAGTGCAGCAGAAGCTTTGAGGTTGAGTGAAGACAAAGGGCTTTATTTTCAAGTTTCAGGTGAACCAGGTGAGTGGTGTCAACTGACCAGCCACCACAGATAAAAATCATGGCAAACAAATCATTCAAACAGTGGCACCTTGACTGAGGGAAAAGCCAAAAGTCTGAAAGAACAGGACTATACACAAATCAGTGGCCTGAGCTGAAACCATTAGAGTGTGCTTTCTATTGCTAAAGCCAAAAATGAAAGTAGTACTGCGATAACAAGCAACAACCGAAGGAGTCTGTATTGAAGGGTGACACAAGAGGAAACTCAGAATTTAGTGATGAAGAGCTCCTGACTTCAGGTAGTCAATGAACAGAAACTGTTTTCATCCAAAAAAAAGTTGCTGTATAATTATAATTAAAGCATAAACATATTAGGGCTGGGAATCTTTGACTGTCTCACGATTCGATTCCGATTTTTGGGGCTGAGATCCAATTCAGAATCGATTATCGATTCAGAACGATTTTAGATTAAAAATTATTTGATTGACAATGATTTCTGCTTCAATTTATAGATATGCAAAGAATTGTCATGATCTACTCCAGTCTGACTCGCTAATGCTAATTAACGCGCTACTTGTGGCACTTTTATCACTCAAAAGAACGACTAGTCATACAAAACGCTTCAGGAATGTATATAGAGAAGCATCTTAATATCCTACACTGCAAAAAAAAAACTTTTATTGTAATAACTTGATCATGACTTTTTGCTTCTATGTGGCTACTAAAATTTAAGAGTGTATCAGAACGAGCGGAACCACACTGCCCCTAAGTGGCCAAATTGTGTACAACATGAACAGTGCTCCCAATAAAGGCACACACAAACAAGGGCAAGACAGTATAAAATAATTGAAATAAAATCGATTTGGGGACATTGAAAATCGATTCTGAATCATATTAAATGAGAATCGCGATTCTTATGAAAATCGATTTTTTGGCACACCCACCTTTGTCCGATCAAGATTTGTTGCAAGCAAGGAGTAACAGGAAGTAGATTCCCGCATGCAATACAGGAATTTGTTGGACTTTACCTCGAGTTTCAGTTTTGATGAGAATGCTTTTACCCTCTGTGAATGGTTACATTAAAATGCGGCTTAAATCTGTGATATCATCATCATATCCTCTCCCTGTCACTTCAGTGTTATTTTACTGCTGGTCAGTCATACAATGAACCTAAGCAATCTTACATTTAAACCACATCTTCATACTCAACAAACACATTGAATGCTCCTTATTAATCATGTGTGGCACATCAGCACTGTTGCCACAGTAGAAAATAAACATGTACAAAAAAGCTCATTTATATTTCACCAGAAGATCACAGAAGGCGCATTCTTGAATTTCCAAATACACCCCTTGCTGCATGACCCTTGTGTAACCCTTTGCAGCCCATTTCTAAAATGGAGACCGTAGCAAAGAAGAGGAAAGTTGACAGAGAGGGCCATTGCTTCCAGCACAAGCGGAATTGTTTTACTTGTGCATTTTTGAAAATCATTCAAATCATTTAAAGCCCCAGTGTGTAGTCCTTAGCGCCATTTAGTGGTCAAAGAATAGCATTTTATTATTATTATTATTATTATTATTATTATTATTATTATTATTATTATTATTATTATTTCTCTTGTAAGGTGAGATTGCAGTCATGTAATACACAAACCCAATAACAAAAAATTTGGGACACTATACAAATTGTGAATAAAAACTGAATGCAATTATATGGATGTGCCAAATTTCAATATTTTGTTCAGATTAGAACATAGAGAACAGGTCAAAAGTTTAAACTGAGAAAATGTATAATTTTAAGGGAAATATATGTTGAGTGTAAATTTCATGGTGCCAACAAATCAAAAAAAAAAGTTGGGACAGGTAGCAATAAGAAGCTGGAAAAGTCAATTGCACTTACACAATTACACACAAAAAAACTTGATTGGAGTATAAAAAGAGCTTCTCGGAGTGGCAATGTCTCTCGGAAGCAAAGATGGGTAGAGAATCACCAATTCCTCCAATGTTGCGCAGAAAGATAGTGGAGAAATATCAGAAATTTGTTTACCTTACCAGTGAAAAATTGCAAAAAGGTTGAAGTAATCATCATCTACAGTGCATAACATCGTCCAAAGATTCAGAGAATCTGGAACAATCTCTGTGTGTAAGGGTCAAGGCCGAAAAATCACACTGGATGCCCATGATCTTCGGGCCCTTAAACAGCACTGCACCGCAAACAGGAATGCTTAGTCTAAGGGAAATCACAGAAAGGGCTCAGCAATACTTCCAGAAAATATTGTGGGTGAACACAATCCAGCGTGCCAGCTGGCGTTGCCAGACGAAAGTCTACAGTACAAAGAAGAAGCCATTTCTAAAGCAGACCAAGAAGCGCAGACGTTTCTCTGGGCCAGGGGTTATTTAAAATGGAGTGTGGGAAAGTGGAAACCTGTTTTGTGGTCAGACGAATCACGATTCGAAGTTCTTTGTGGAAAACTGTGGCGCTATATCATACTGACTAAAGAGGACAAGGACAACCCAAGTTGTTATCAGCACTCAGTTTATAAGCCTGCATCTGAGATCGAATAGGGTTGCATGAGTGCGTGTGGCATGGGCAGCTTCCACATCTGGAAAGGCATCGTCAATGCAGAAAGGTATATTCAGATTCGAGAATAACATATGCTCCCATCCAGGCATCATCACTTTTAGAGAAGATCTTGCATTCCTCAACACGATAATGCCAGACCACATGCAGCATCGGTTACAACATCATGGCTGCGTAGGAAAAGGATCCGGGTATTGAAATGGCCAGCCTGCAGTCCACTTCTTTCACTTCTAGAGCACATTTGGCGCATCATAAAGGGGAAGGTGCAACAAAGAAAGCCCAAGACAGTTGAACAGTTAGAGAGACGCGTGTTAGACAAGAATGGGACAGCATTCCTATTTCTGAACTTGAGAAACCGGTCTCCTCGATCCCCAGACGTTTGCAGACTATTGTAAGAAGAAGAGGGGATGCCTCATAGTAGTGAAAATGGCCTTGTCCCAATTTTTTTAGATTTGTTGACACCATGGAATTTAAAATCAACATAGTTTTCCCTTAAAATGATACATTTTCTCAGTTTAAACTTTTGACTTGTTCTCTATGTTCTTTTCTGAATTAAATATTACATTTTTGGCACTTCCACATTGTTTCATTCAGTTTTTATTCACAATTTGTATAGTGTCCCAACTTTTGGGGAATTGGGTTTGTAATTAGTGATTACTAGACCTACGATTATATATATATAAAAAAATATATATATGTTTATGCGATACATTTTATTTTTTTGCATATTATTGACATTAACAGTCGGTTTTTAAAATGAAAGAAATATTAGTTTGCCACTAGATGGCGCCAGGGATCACTGACTGTCGCTTTAAATGTTGTCTGTATCGCATATTAATTGTGTTTTTAATTATAGTTTTATCATATAACGCACCACAAATGTTTGAAATAAAATGATCAAGATACAATTGAAGTGTAGACTTTAAACTCTAATTGAAGATAATTCACCAAAATATGTCAATTAGAGTTTAGGAATTACGATTTTATGCAAACTACTTCTAAAGTGACGTAATCATAAATATACAGCAAACATTTTTTGATGAAAACAGTTTCTGTTCATTGACTGCCTGAAGTCAGCAGCTCTTCATTACTAAATTCTGAGTTTCCTCTTGTGTACCCTTCAATACAGACCCCTTCGGTTGTTGCTTGTTACCGCAGTTCTACTTTCACTTTTGGCTTTAGCAATAGAAAGCACACTCTGATGGTTTCAGCTCAGGCCACTGATTTGTGTATAGTCCTGTTTTTTTTACTTTTGGCTTTTCCCTCAGTCAAGGTGCCACTGCTTGAATGATTTGTTTGGCATGATTTTTATCTGTGGTGGCTGGTCAGTTGACACCACTCACCTGGTTCACCTGTAACTTAAAAATACAGCCCTTTGTCTTCACTCAACCTCAACGCTCCTGCTGCACTTCCTCCAATATAACAAAAAAACTTAATAATTCTTTCAAATGTATCATATCATAAATATAACGTATTATGAGTAACTTGTCATACTTATTACGCTGTCAAATATGACGACCCCCATCTGGACCTGTGGTTTTCCTGTGCATCCCAACAAATTAGAGCACTGACGTTTTAAGCAGATAATTAAATTACAATAAAGTAGGTTGTCTGAAGATACGTGAAGCCAAAGAGATGCTGCTTCACAAATATTCAGATGGAAACCCTTCACTATAGTGAGAGGTTTCCATATCATGTGGCAAATCCCTGGCAATTTTTTTTTACTTACAGATGAACTCTGTTTCCTTTTTGACCGACAATGATAAAAGAAAGTACTTTCTGAAGAAGGAGCACTGAACCTGGTGGCCTTGAGCAAACACGGAAGTGAAAATGTAAAATATTCCAACCAAACAAGTTTGGAATTGTCGATTAAACAACACATGAAATTTGAGATAATGTGATGGATTTGGAAAGAAGGGAACACCGTCGTTATGCAATCTTGGCTGGAGAAGTTGTGATGACGCAACGCAGGATGAGGCCTTTGTATTTTCTCATGCGTGGGCGAGACTAGTGAAAGATGTGGAGGGGGAAGGTAAAATAAACAGATTTGATAAATGGAATTTTTTCAGACGTAGATGAAACTAGATTTTCATGTATCATCTTTTAAAGTAGGGGATGTTGCCCATGCATGTTTGGCCCAAACGTCAGTGTTATTGCAACATAATTGAAAAGGTGTGTAACACACATTTTATATAGGAATGGCTTTGTTATACAGTAGCTGCAGCTGTTGTGAAAACGCTATATAAATAACCATGAGTTGAGTTGTGAAAATGTTTGGTGGTTTCTACTGAATTGTACAGTTCATAGGTTATTTTATTTATTCATTTATCAGAATATAAAACAGTGGTTCTTATTGGAGGTAATGAATGCCACCGGTTTATATGTACATTCACTTAACCTTTTTTTATTGTTAAAAAAAAAACTACAACAAAAAAAGTGATTTTATTGATTTATTTTAGGGGTGTCAGACAATTACAATTTTTAATCATAATGACTTCCATAGATTAATCGCAAATTTTATATCTGTTCTAAGTTTTCATACTCTTGATAACATAAAAGTGGGGGGAAATGTTAAACTATTAAAAATATCATAAAATTGAGTTAAAAGTCAAAAGATGCACTGTACTGTAAAAAATTAGTGTGGTATTAATTTGTGTTGAGAGAATTTTTTCTGCCACTTGATGGCATAATTGCATTTGTAAGACGGTGACAGCTCAGTGCATTTTTCTTTTCATATTAAGAGCTATATAATCTTTAACATGAAGTAACTTGTGAAATTTTGCACATTTTAAAAATTTTAAAATACAACTTGACCCCAGTCTCCACAAATATATGCATTGCTATTAAATTTATTACTGCTAAATTTTGACATGGACATGTTTTCTGCGTTACGACTGGAATTCACCCAGTACAGGCTTTCCAAGTAAAAAATTGTGGCTTTAAAGGAACTTTAAATTAACTCAAAATTAACGCATTCACAAATTTTGACACCCCTAATTTATTTACTTATTTTCAAATTCAACATAGGTCTCAGTTTACTAGTGAACAAAATGAACAGGTAGATGAAACATAGGGGTGATGTGGTTCAGTGGTAGAGTGGTCGTCTCGCAACCTACTGGTTGCAGGTTTGATCCCATGCCATTGTGACCATATTGAAGTATCCTTGAACAAGATACTGAAGCCCCAGTTGCTCCCAATGCTGCGTCCTCAGTAGGCGAATGAGTAGTCAAATGCAAAGCGCTTTGAGAGCCTTGTAAGATGGAAAAGCGCTATATGAAGTACCATTTACCATGAAGTTTCAGACAAGTACCAGTTACCATTAGTCTGTTCATCGAATATGGCTCTCTTTCCCTTGAATTCAGAAAGCATTGTGTTCTTGTTGTCCCTATCTCTATGCAACTTAAGGAAGTGCTCCTCTAGTTTTGCTTGATAGCTATTTGTCGTGCACTACAATTGCTCAACTTGGCATTGCAAATCATGCAGTTAGGATGCTGACTCCCATCACTCAACTCAACAAACTCTATATTTATAGAGCACTTTAAAACAACCACCGCTATTTTCTAAAGATTACTTACTACCCAGGGGCAGCAAATATAAAAAAGACAGCAGAGGCCCCAGAATTGAACACCATACATTCCGTTATACTGTACATGTGAAGTGATATTGCACATATTCTTGCAACCACTTTCTTTCTTTTTTTTTTTTTTACTTGCTCGTTAGTAGAAAGGGATTACAATAATAATAATAAAAAAAATCATACAACGAACCATCACAACAGTCACAAAGTCGACTACTGAGCTCACCACAATCAAGCAATGTAGCGTGATCAACTGCAGCCAATCATAGCCAAGCAGAGCGTATCATCACGAATCATATGGCAAATTTCATATTTTTTTCAAAAATTTATATTGGCCAGTCCACACGTGTTGATGTCATTTTTTATTTATTTTTTTCCAAATTATTGACCAATCTAAAGAGTTAAAAATGTCTTTCTCTCTGTGATGATGCAATGTTAATGGTTGAACAAACGTGCCTATTTTGGGGTCTCCTAAAAAGTGACAATTTTGGAGGTACAAGTCTTTGGCCCAAGGCCAGCGACAGGAGTTGAGTGTGTGTCTTGACCTCTGCCAAACCCTTGAAACTGACTCACCGAACCCCTGGGGTTTAATCGAACCCAGGTTAAGAACCACTGATCTACACAATCTCTTTAGGATGTACAACTGGCAAGAAATTCAAGTACTATTCGTACACCAATGTCTCATTTTATTAACAAGATTATCCACTCTGATAATGCAGATGCTCAATTAGCTCAGAAGCAGAGAGACAAAACTAGTCACCATCGGGTCAGTTTGGGAAAAATGGTTGGCTCTCCTAGCCAACTACCAATTTTGCCCAAAGATGGCTTCACTATTACTGTTTTAGGGTTCAATGATGGTCAAACTGCCTCTCACTAGCACCTATGGCCGCAAGTACAGTAATATGATTAATGTGTTACAAGTTAGACAAGAACACATTTTCATTTAAAAGACAAACACACATTCATATAACTAGACTAAGTGCAATTTCTACAGAAAAAAATTCCATGGGAATCCTGAAAGCTGAATGCTAAGCTGAATGCTAATAGCTGAATTCTTTTTGGAGTAAATTGAAAGATAAATTGTGAAAATTACAAAGTATTAATTTTAGTTGAAAGATAAATGAATAAAAAGAACACTTGAACCCAGGGGGCGTGAATTTTTTAAGCAAGTTGAAATTTATATGGAAAAGTGTTCTCTTAAAGTACCCTCCATTCATTTAGATGGATAAGTTTAACCAATGATATCCAATAGATAAATGCACTAAAAAAATCACTCACTTTAGATCAGAGGTGGGCAATCTCGATCCTTGAGGGCGGGAGTCCTGCAGGTTTTTGAAGGTTTCTCACTTCCAACACAAGCTGATTCCAATCAACAGGATCGTTATCAGGCTTATGCAGAGCTTGCTGATAAGCTGATCATATATCAGCTGTATTGGAGAAGGGCAACATGCTAAACCTGCAGAACTCCGGCCCTTGATGCCCACCTTTGCGCTACAACATAAATATATGGCATCCTGCATTTACACAAATTATGCATGCAAAACATACCTCTAAACTGTTCAAGGGGAGGGCCATGACCTTTAACAACACCTTCATCATCCCCACGAGTAAATGAATAAACAAAGAAATTAATTAAACATTCAGCGTCGACATGTATCCTACTGATTATGCAGTAGGACTATAAATAGTTTCATCCTTAACAAATCAAATCGTAATATGATAATGGTGGTGTATCCTATACTTCAGCTGTCTGTGGTTTAAATTCATACACTTGTTTGCAGCACCACCATGTGGAGCTCTAAGAAAATAACAAATCTATCGCTCTAGGGCAGCAGGCCACCAAGAATCCGGAGAAGGAAAAAAATTACTTTGGTTTATCATCCACCTGTTTATATTTAATAAATAATCTAAGTTAAATAAATATATAACATATTTCCACCAAAACAAACAAACATATAAAACACTATACAATTGGTTCACATATATTATTTACCAATAGGCCTACTGATGGATTGTTTTAGCATGTTAAAATAGAAGAATGTCAAAGTTGTCCTTTGATTTTTCTTTGTGCCTTTGAATACCAAATTTGGGACAGAAAGGGCGATGTATGTATAGAGTGGGCTGCAGGCATATATCTCTGGGTGTATGCAATATATATAATTAAGTGCATATAGTGGGAATTTGATATATTTTTTTCCTTATTCCCCGAGAACAAGTTATTTACAGTTTTCTGACCATTAAAGTAACGCTATAGCCTATACTGCACAGTGCTATTGATTTTCTTCACTGATAAAGCCTGTCCTCATAATGAGTTCCAATATATTAGCTGAACTGTCCAGACTCCAGAGTGTCCATCCATCCATTTTCTGAACCCTTCTCAATTATTAGCATAATTTTCTTCTATGCATGTTAAAATATTTGTCTTCAATTAGTCTTTTAAATGAAAGAAAGAAGAAACGTTTGGTTCTTCCTTTATGACGTCTTTACCGTAATGTAGACACAAATCTACAAAATCTTTTAACATCCATCAAAGAAATGCGAGAGAGAGAGAGAGAGAGAGAGAGAGAGAAAAGAGAGAAAAGAGAGACAGACAGAGAGAGAGATGCGCTAGCTACTTTTGTTTGCGCTATTTTTTATTTTATTAGAATTACGGTACATGCATCAGGACACAATGGAGGTGCCTTGACATTTAAAAATTAAACAGTCTTTCCCGTTGATTTAGACAGCTGTGTCCTGCCTTTGCATTACAGAGAAGACACGTTTTTTTCCTGATTTATAACAACAAATAAACTTTTGTGCTACTGTTTTTGCTAGCGAAGCATCTGCTAGGTTGCCGGAAGCTTTGTTAGCTAGCTAACAAGGCGGCACCTGCTTGTACAGTAAGAGCACTGCTGCTTGGATTGGATGCACTGTACTGTAAAACATAATCCAGAGAAAGAAAGGAAACATTATGGAGTTCCCTTTTAATGTTAACCACTTGTTTTCTGAGAGATTCTCCATTTTGGACAAGAACATCGTTGAGGGTCGCGTGTCTTCGAAAAGGTAAAGCTACTGTTTCTCTCATGCTCGCATTTGTTAGTGACCATAGTTGCAATGAAAACATACGATTATCTCTTTCTTGTTTAAACCAAACCACTCATTTAGCGCGTGCTTTTCCATCTGTAGATGAAGCCACTTTGTTTATTGTGTATTTGCATGTCTGGGGATAAGTGTGTTTTGTAGTATAATTATTATTTATTTATTTTTTATTTGGCATGTCTAATTACAGACGTGCATTAACGAACCTTGATATAATTAGCACTGTCAACAGGCTTGCTACACTCTTGGGACACTTTGTGTTCCACATTTAGATTTATAAATACTAATATGCGATTATTATTTTTATTTTTATCATTGGCCAGCCTGAACAACTGTGATGTCATTTTCAGTCGACAGCAAGTGGAAAAATGGCTGAAATAGTTTTTTTTTTTAATGGTGAATTTTGCTGCTTAACTTATATTGCACAAGCGCAATATTATCAGAATGCCATTTTTAGACTAATAGGGACACGTACAACATATTCTAAAGAATGTGTTTTTGGATATCTTAAGGTAGTTTCTTTTGAAATCCTACAGATTTTACCCCAAAATGTTGCCCATTTAAGAACTTAGACATTCCTCTTTTAGTTGCACAATGTATGAAGTAAATTTGTGCTTTCTAGATGAAACTAAAAGATAATATTTTAATGATGATGACTCCTGCCTCCACTTATTGATGCATATTTGTCTGTCCTTTGCAGGCCAGATCTACAATCCAATATAGACACTGTTATTGATGAACTGGGGAAAGCCTCTGCAAAGGTGAGTCTCATCATCAGGTCAAGAGTCTTGTGGCTATTGAGATAGTAATGTTCCACAAAATATGCTCCTCTCTTCCTAGATGACTCTATTAAATGTGATTGTTCTGAGGCCAACTAGAATTAATTTTGTTTGTTTGCTTGTTTGTTTCGGATTGCCTCAGGATCGAGAATAGAATAGAATATTAGATATACAGTATTAGAATTTTAGAATATTCTCTTACACTAATAGTAGTATTTCTGTCATTTATTTTTCTATTTGCCTCATAAAATTGTCTCCTTTCACCATATTAACAAAAATCTGTGACGTGAATTTAAGCTTATGTTAGCTCTGCAAGTTTGAAAAAACAAAAATCTCATATAGAGCCGGGGGCATGTGTTTGAAAATTTGACTTTTTAAATTCTTACATCCTAATGGTTGGCCACTGGTGTTCCTGCCTACCCATCAAGTGTAACTTTACAAAAGCAAGTAGATTTATGTAAACTAACTATTTTTGCAAATGTATTTTCTGAATTTCACCACCGTATTTGTGTTCAGTTTTTGTGCTCTTTTCTGGAATGCCCTAAGATGGGGCCATACCCCTGTTTTGTAATAAATTAGTAGTTTACAGTCAAAGCTATTTATTATATAAACAATTATTAACATTTTTAAGAGGCATGTCAAATACTCGCATTCGCATTGTGTTTTGCTATGCATGGCAGGGAAAAAGTTGTCGTGTCCATCCATCCATTAACAAATGTAATTACATATGAGTGTTAGATTTTAAATAATTCCATCCATCCATTTTCAACTACACATCCTGCTCAAGGTCACATGTAAGTATTAAAAAATGCAGTCTCTCCAGCTGCTTGCATAAACAGCTACATTAATTAGCACAGCCCTAGTGGAGGTATATTTCCACAATAAGAATGATGTGATTTTTTTTTAAGGGCACTTAAAAACATTTTTACTTCCCCCTTGTAGTTTTACATTATGACCTTAAAATGTGTTATGTGTTCAAATGTTGAATACTGTGCAAAGACTTATCATTCTGCAGGAGATTTGTGTCATAAAACCATTTTCAGTCACCTCCATTTATCCATGGAACAAACAATGAGTATGTGCACTATGTCCACAGGCTCAAAAGCTAACCAAACCTATCACAAGTGCTACCAAGTTGCAGTCTCAGCATCATCAACTCTACTTGATGAAGGATGGAGAAAGCAAAGGGTATATCATATTATGCTCATTTTTCAGCTCTCAACTTCTTTGCACTCATGTCTCTGGGTTTTCTGTAGTCATGCAGTGTAATATTCCCGGTAAATTGGCCAACTAGAGGTGGAACAGATTCAATTATTTATTCTTGCTATAGCAGGATATTGCCGTGTCAATGGTGTGCATTCATACAGCAGCTGCGGCTTTTTAATAAGATGCGTGGCAATGTTGTCCCATCGGCAATGTGTGGCAATGTTGTCCCATCGGCCCAATTCAGAACATTGTATTGTTCAGAACATTGTTTCTTGTGTTATTGTTTCTTCAACATTCTTGTGACATTTTATCCAGAGAAAAGTTTCACCACACGAGCTCACCCTTTAACCCTTATCTTTCTTCCTAACAGAGGGTGTGGCGCAATTGTGGGATTTCTCAAGGTTGGCTACAAGAAGTTATTTCTGCTAGTGAGTCTCTTTATTATTTTGCCATTTCTTCCATCAAATTACAATAACATGAAGATTGACTTTTTTAACTGTCTAACTGCCCCTTGACGTGTTCTATCCATAGGACCAGCAAGGTTTTCACATAGAGGCAGAGCCACAATGTGTTTTGGATTTCTTCATAGCTGAGAATTTGCAGAGACACGGATACGGATTGGAGCTATTTAATTTCATGTTGCAGGTGATGCAATACTCTGTGGTGGGGAAATCCTAGTCACTTCTAATCTGAGTTTGCATGCGAAGACAAAGTTGGTGATGAAACACCACTATAAAGCACTTTCCCAAACTAGAGTATTATTATACGATTTTTATAAGAAAATTGGAAATTCCTACATACCAGTAAAACTGTGCTATTTTACTAATTTGTCATTTATCACCCACTATCAGTTTTGAAAAGATGTAGTGTCAAGATGAGTCAGTCATTATAAAATGGCCTAAATTTTGAGTGGAAACTAATTTAGGCACTTGTTCAGCTTTTTGACTGCTTGTTTTTTCTCAACGAATGAAGTTGTTTCATAATATATGTCAATGACGTAAGTGGCATTTCTGTTTTTCTTCAAAGCACAAGAACATAGACCCAGTGCTGATGGCATATGACAGGCCTTCTCCAAAATTGTTGTCTTTCCTGGCCAAGCATTACTGCCTGACACAAAGTGTTCCTCAGGTACAGCCAGCATTTTGCTGTGTATATAAATTAGCAACTTCTCACTATTACAAATTCACCTAATCACAAATTATTATTATTTTTAATCCATCATATTGTTCTCCGGTGAAAAACTTTCCTTTTCTTATTGTTTTTGTGTACTTACTGAAATGCCAAAATGATGCCACAAGATGGCGCCTAAGCCCCATCTAATAGAAAAGTAAGATTACTGTATTTTTGTATTTGACTTACAGAAAAGTAGGGATGAGCTATGGTGAGGCAGAGCTAAGTTTAGCCTAGGAATTGTAAGAAGTCACAAGAAAGTTGCTAAATTGATATATGTACATTCACACTTTAAGTGTAATGTCTAGATCATATCCTCAATGTTTTTTTTTTTAAGGCTAATGTTGTAAAATTGAAATTATATTAAACTGTTCGGAGATCATAGTTTGTGATGTATTTACGGTATAAACGTTTAATGTAGCAATTATTTTTAATTTATTTGTTAGTGGTTTGGCATTTATGTCATATAAAAATGAATGAATATAATATTGATTAAAACTTTTTTCTATTTATCAATTTTTTTTAAATGATAAAATCTGTATATCTTATTCTTTTATTGTAATTATACAGCATTTTATTTTTAGTCTTGTATACTTTTCTTATCTGTCATTTATTTTACTCTATTTTATTGTTCTAGCTTGCTGTTATTTGTTACATTTATTTATTATAGTGTTTATCAGATTTTTTTTGCTCTTCATTTACTTACTTAGATGCACTTTTTAGTATATGCTTTTATTCTATTTTATTATTTTAATGTTTTTATGCTTCAGTGTTTCCTTACTAGATGGCGTTTCTTCAGTTTGCTCTGTGCTCAGCCTTGCCTCTGCAGCCATGCATTATACATTAATGATTGTATTTTATTAATTTTTTTACTGCACCTACTCTGTGTGGGGCATCCCAGGGAACCACATTTTACAGGGGGTGGAAGGAAATTGGTTGGCTTTAAAAAAATATATATAGGTTTTTTTTTTTTAAGTGAAGCACCTTGTGTTGCTTTTAAAGTATGAAAGGTGCTATAGAAATAAAGATTTGATCTGATGAATATAAGGCGATACTGGCACGGCTGCTGTGTGCAGGGTTGCATTTGACCAGTGTCCTATTTAATTGTTTGCAAAAGCAATGGTCTGTTGATGACGAAAGCTTTCTTTATTTTGTTGCAGTAGCCATTGCAACCAATAAGGTAACTATTAGTGGACTATGTGTGTACTACAGCCAACTGTTTTTATTTTACAAAATGATGGAAGGTCTGTCATTCCAAAATCCTGGTTATTTCGACTCATGGGAATAAAAAAGATTTTATTCTCTGTACTACCAGCTAGTTGTATTATTTTTGAAGCTATTTTAAGTACTGTGTATTCCTGCTAGATGAATCGGAGAGAACATTTTGTGTGACGTTTTATCTTACCTTGTCTGCCATTTTAGTAATTTTGCCTTCTTTTTGCTCCTAGGTGAATAACTTTGTTGTATTTGATGGCTTCTTCCACAACAAATCAGGTACTTTTTTTTTTGTTTTGTTAATTGACGCATGTTTCAATTTCTTAGATTAATTTCTTTGTCAGTCTTTTCTGCTAAGCATTGTTACAAGGTTTCTTTCTGTTTTTGGGCGGTCTGACTTCTTAACTGCACTTTCCGAACTGCTGCTCTAACGCTATCAATATATTGTGCTTGGGAGGTAACTTACACCAATTTTTATGACAAAAAATAGATTTCACATTCACAGTCATTAGTGTGTCTTACTTAAACACGTCAGAGAATATTCAGCACAAACAGTTACATGCGCTCCTTATAATTCCCTCATCTAGGGTTTAGAAATATGGCATTATCCTTAACTTGAGTCCCACTCCAGAATTTCTTTCTTTCCTGGTGCCATCATCCTCCTACCTAAACTGCAGGTCAAAAAAACTAAAATGTAATGCAGCCGTGTGATGTTCTTCTATTAGAAATAGTGTGCATCAGGTAATTTTGTAACTCTTCACAATGTTCCAACATTGTAAAGTACATGTGCAATGGTGCTTGATTTATTGGAATTTACAAACCCCAATTCCAAAAAAGTTGGAACATTGTGTAACATGTCAATGAAAACTAAATACAATGATTTGCATCCTTTTTTTTAAAACCTATATTCTATTGCTTTCACTACAAACACAATATACTTAATGTTCAATCAATGTTGTTATTTTGTGAAGAAAACTTGAGATTTTTTTTTCCTTACTTGGAGTTTATCCGGTAAAGTTTATCAAGTCTAAATCAACCTCATGTTTGGTGCATTTGTGTTCACAAGATGTTCATATACATATTTTGCATGATACCATTTAAAAGTTAACTTACTTTTGTCATCATAGCATATACTTTAGTTTTCTATGTATATGTACAAGATGACAAAAAACACCCTCATTTGCAAAATGAGACAAGCATTAAAAAAAGGTTATGAACCCATTAGAGCTAATCTACTTTTATTCCAATTCCAAAACATTTTTTCCATCAAATTCTCCCAGGCTCGGCTGCGTGTCCTCTGACGGATCAGGGGATGTACGGCTTTTTGTAAGGACTTTTCTATTCTCTTTCTTTTCTCTTACGTCCCCAGTGTCTTGACCCATGTCACTTGTTGCTTTTTTCATTGCACCTCTTTTCCCTTCTCCACTCTTTGCCATGTGTGTTAGCTGTTGAAAGCATAACTGCTATTACTTAAGGTAATAATATGCAGTAATATTATATTTTTGACACTGCCCCTGTTGTTCAAATAGTTAGTATTGAGAAAATCTTCAGCCTTTTACACCAGTGCTAAACTCCGTGGACCACCTAATATACAGTTTAAAGTCAGGTTATTTACTAGCCTTTAGGTTGTTCTTTTTTTTATAATTGCTGTGTGTGACAAGAGTGCTACTTGGATTGCTGATCAACTGTTCTGTTCAACTCCAATGTGTATTATCATTTAGTTTTTTTTGTTTTTCAAAATTTAAAATGTGTCTAGACTAGCCATGCTCTTTGTTGATGACAAACTTTAAAATCTGTTGTAAGGTGGGTTCAGCTACTAGATATATATATTTTTTTGCCAGGCTAGCTTAGATAAAGTCAAATGTTATCTTGTAATGTAATACTCGAGGTTCCAAATGTGTTCTCTTCCACAGTGGCCCAGTTCAGAACGATTCTCCTAAAAAAGCCAGACAGCGAGATCAAACCCTATGCTATAATGGAGAGAGAAGGTATACCGCTATTTCCATTACATTACAACAAAATTGTGTTCTCTTGTGAATATTGGTGTTCAAATAGTCAATAGGTTGCTTCAGTTTGTTTAACCCATTCACTCCCAGCCATTTTCACTGAAGCAACCCCCTTCGGTCCCAGCAGTTTTACTGGATTTTGACTGATTTTGCAAGGCCCACAGAATATTATGTTCTATTGCTATAAAACATGGAACTTACCAAAAGAAAGATTAGAGTCTCTTCTTTCATCAGAAAAAAAGTATATTTCTATCTGTTTCAGTTTTGCAGCAATTATCATTAGAACATAGCTGAGTTTCATCATTATTCACAAATCCGTTTAAAACAGTGGGGAAAATAGCTTTTTGCAACATGGCCTTTGGCTGATCTCTTATACTCTGCTACCACCTGCTGGCCGTTTTTGTAATAACTACCATTGCTTCAAGCATTCTCTTAAATTCAGAGGCTGTATCAAAGCCTTCTGTATGCCCTAGCATACAAACATTAGCAAGCGTATAAATACATTTTTGGGACCATGGTCATATTTACAATAGAACATATTTATACGTTTTGGGGAGCAAATGAGTTAATATGCTTTGAATTGGTAATTGTGGTACAAAGTCTTCAATTTAGGCCTGTGTTTCTTACCCTGGATTTGATTGAACCCCAGGGAGTAGGCCAAAGACATACCCAAGTCAAATGAGTCATGATTGGCCAGCATTAGTTGCAGGTAATCATGCTACATTGCTTGGCCTATCTGTGCGGCAGGGAATTTTGTGCACCCAGTAGTCAACTTTTAGTTGTTGTGATGGTACGTCGTGCAATTTCTTTATTATTGTAATCCCTTCTTACTAATAATGTTGAGTAAAAAAATAAAGTGGTCGAACGAATATCTGCAATCTGAGTTCACATGTATAACGAAACGTATGGTGTTCCACAGGGTTCAATTCTAGACCCCCTTCTGTTTTCATTGTATCTACTGCCCCTGCACCTGTCCATCTTAAGAAAACAGTGGTGGATGGTTTAAAAGTGCTTTAAAAATAGTTGAGCTGAGTGATGGGAATCAGCGTCCGAACTGCATGATTTGCAATGTCAAGTTGAGCAATTGTAGTCCAGGACAAATGACTGTCTAGAAAAACTGAAGGAGCACTTCCTTAACCTGCATGGAGATGGGAAATACAAAAACACAACACTTTCTGAATTCAAGGTAAAAAGAGACAGATTCAATAAAAAGGCTACTTTACATTTTCATTTTATTCACCAGTAAATCATATACCTATGTCTTGAATATGAAAAAAAATCAAAGGGTTCGGTGAATGTGCATAGGGCATTCAGTACCTCCAAAAAGGTTAAGAACCACTGCTTTAGTCAAAGCTTATTGATGAGGACATTTCTAGAAATCAGTATTTATTTTTGGCCCATCATTCATTGGAGATTTGTTTTTTACCAGAAGTAGAGGACAAGCTAGTAATGTGATTGTTTTGTAGGTTATAATTATAATTTCTTCAACAGCAGTGCGTCAGGAGCGGAGGAGTCTTCCCTGGCCGTTTGGCCCTCCCCACTCTACCCAGCGGTTGGCATCCTCCCAGTACTCCCTCAGTGTGGGATCCTCCCCCACCAGGGCATCCCCTCAGGCCGCCATAATGTCTGCACCCGTGGTACACCGGGAGCAGAGCCCAAACTTTCCTCTCATCGAACGAGCCCAGGAAAGACGCACCAGGTAAACACACAAACTTCTGCCGGAATGGGTTGCTTGTACACAGGTCAGCATTGAAAGTGCTCCTGGCCTCTCAAGTGGAAATGCAACTGTGTGATAATCTAAGACCAAAACCAATCTAGGACCATTTAAAAAAATAATAATACAAATTCTCAAATCCATCTGGAAAAAAGGCGATAAAACACTATGGTCTAAGCCAATTACTTCATAAATGGAATTAAGAGGGGATATACAATATCCATACTAATCCATAAGAGATTAGCCACTGTTTATTTCAGACAGCAGTAGCTTCTCTTGTTTTCTATCCTGGTTGTCTTTGCCAGTCAAGCTGCACCACATAAGTGAAACTTAAGGGAAG
Organism: Vanacampus margaritifer; assembly: GCF_051991255.1. Lineage (NCBI taxonomy): Eukaryota > Metazoa > Chordata > Actinopteri > Syngnathiformes > Syngnathidae > Vanacampus > Vanacampus margaritifer. The sequence continues at coordinate 5,389,073 of NC_135448.1, forward strand.
ACATGCGTTATGAATAATCAGGCTATTGGCATTCACAGAATTTAAACCCCACTGTACAGCTTCAGATTGATTAAGATTCCTTGAATATATGTTTTGGTTTGGCACACGTTTATCCTTTCAGATGCGTGTGTTTACAGAGTTAAAGTACCACAGATTGTCACACCCACCGAAGTGGGGCGAAATTCATTCTCCGCATTTGACCCATCCTTTGAGGGAGCAGTGAGCAGCAGCAGGGGCCGTGCTCGGGAATCATTTGGTGATCTAACCCCCCAATTCCAACCCTTAATGATGAGTGTCAAGCAGAGCGACAATGGGTCCCATTTTTTTTTCATAGTCTTTAGTATGACCCAGCCGGGGATTGAACCCACAACCTCTCAGTCTCAGGGCAGACACTCTACCACTAGGCCACTGAGCTGGATTTTGAACCATGATGCAATTTACTTGACCTCAGTTTACATTTCAGTTAAATGTCAATTAATTAAATTTTAATTTTAAAAAAAACTTACACTGTGCCACAATTAATAACTGAGCAGGTTTTAATGAATAAATAAGCACAGCACCTCGAATATATATATATATATATATATTTTTTTTTTAAGAAAAATAGGTGATGCCACTAGGTAGCTGTAATTACCTTTTACTCTGACTGATATCTTATTGTATCTTCAAATCTCAACCTGTAGCTGCACCTGAGAAAGATCTGCTTGCGTGGTCTAACAGCATGTTAAAATCTAGCCTAGCAGCGATTAAATCTCGTAGTTGTCAGATGCCGAAAACTTATTTTATTCCTGTGGGGCAATTAAGGTAGAGTTATTTACAAAAAGTTTACAATGTGAGTCAGGAAAAAATATACAGGAGATATTTCTATTGCAGTATTATTATCAACATTGAAACCTATGAAAAAAATAAACCACACTTTGAGGAAGTGTAGTGTAGTGAAGATGCAAATGATGGGTGAAAAAAACGACAATGAAATTTGTCCTTATTTTCTGCCAGATGAGAGTTTTAAAACCATTACATATAAATAATTCAGTGACTTTTGCGTAGGTTCAAGAGTAATAAACTCAATTAACCTTAATTTAACAGTTAAAAAAACATTCAGCAAAAAGGATTGAGCGTTTTTCTCATTGTTGCTGTAGTTGTATTTGCTTCAGTTTCTCAGATAATGGTTGAAATCTGATAAACCCAAGCCAAGTGGAGTTATTAAATGATAAAACACTCTTCCTTCAATCACCTTTAATAGCAGCTGCATATACTGAACATTGACAAGGAGATGTTATATTGCACGAAGAGCCTCGTCTACATACGCTCAACTACTGCTTCTTTCTGTCTCTCTTCCTTCATTTTTTTGTTCACTCATTACTCCACCCTATTTTTCTTCCAAACCCCCTTTTAAATTAATTTACTCACTGCCTCATCTTTTCCCAACTTTCATTATTATATGCTTACAATTGAATAGTTCCCTTAATAGATCTCAACTGGGTTTCCATTGACTACTTTCTGACTGGCGCCATTTTGTCATTCTTAAAGGAAAGACCGAGGTGTCCGAGTTGAATAGAATAGCCCCGGTTCTGTGTGGAGAAGGAGCACTTGCAAGGGTTAGAAGAATAACACTGTGATCATGGAAAACTCACCTTTTTCCTTGTAAAACAAGGTTATCAGGTTAACAGAAAGAAATATGGTTGCTCTGATTTTGCCTTTTTCATTTTTGAATGCATTAAACTTCCTAATCCACAAAACAACGTACAGTGTTTCAATATTTGGTGCTTCAGCAATCAATACTAAACACATGACTTGCAACCAAACAGTGGTTGCTTGAAAGCTTTTTTGCAGTTTTTATTCTGTGACCATCTCATTTCCTTACATGTTATTTAATTGTGACATTCTATTTGTATGCCCAGCCTTGGTTCTGCTTTACATTTATTATTGTAAGTTGTGTTTTTGCTCATCTTGATTTTCTTTTTTGTTGTTTCTCTTTTTACTGCCATTGTCATTTGACTGGCACTTTCATCTACCCACTTAATTCCTTCCCCCTACCCTTTTGCCCTATTCTTTTTTTTTTCTTTCACCTCCCATGGTCGCTGTTGCCTTTCTTTCCTAGCCAACAGGGTCAAGTTGCCAGAGATGGTCTGTACAGTCGCTACATGGACACCAAATCTTTGGGAATGCTGGGAAGATCTCTGCAAGGTATAGTTCACTGAAGACATAAAACACGACTGAAACAATAGTAGACAAATAAAGAATATTTTTTTAATGTTGTGTGTTGTTGTTGTTTTTAATCCGAATGCCATTAAATTAAATCTGGAAGTCTGCAGATAAAAAGATAATTTTGCTAATTTAATTTCTAATCCATTGTGGCGGTGTTCAGAGCCAAAAAGATTAGAATTGCGTCAATGTCCCAAAATTATTCACCTGACTGGAACAGTGAGACATCTCTGCTACCACCTCATGTACCTGTACATGTTCCTCCTCAGGTCTGAGTTTAGCGGAAGACCACATAATGGGACATACAGCAGCACAGAGGTTGGCGAGTATGCCAATACTACAAAGCAGGTATTTACACTTTAGTCTCTCGGACAATCAGGAAACACGAAGTTAAAGCATATGGAAAAGTGGGGGGTTATGATTGTATAATTAATACATTCAGAAAAGTCCAAAACAATATTTCCCATAGGAAATAAAGTCCAATTATATCATCCGGATGGCCAAAATGTTAACAAAAAATAAATTTTATTGACACTAAATATAGTTATACATTAAAAAAACAATGCAATAAATATAAATAACTTTTTCTTTTTCTTTTTTAACTAGGCGCAAGTAGAAGATTTAAGGGCCACACACTGTATAATTACTTGTTAAGTGAACATTCATTCCATTAATTTTTTTATTTTATAAATGGGCTAAAGTGTGGAGCACAAGTTTATCAGAAAAAAATATTGAACAATAAGAATTTTTTTAAAGCAATTTTATTGGCTTTGCTGGCGCAAGTAAATGAGAATTTTAAGGTTAAAACACCACCATTTAGGGCAGATGTGGGCAAACCCCGGCCCGCGGGCCAAATACGGCCCGTTATGTGTTTCAATCCGGCCCGCCGAACTTATCCAATAAGGCTAGAAAAAAATTCAATTTTTTTTTTCCAGCTCAGTGGCCTAGTGGTAGAGTGTCCGCCCTGAGACTGGGAGGTCGTGGGTTCAATTCCCGGCCGGGTCATACCAAAGACTATAAAAATGGGACCGATTGTCACTCTGCTTGACACTCAGCATTTAGGGTTGGAATTGGGAGGTTAGATCACCACATGATTCCCTGCTGCTCACCGCTCCCTCAGGGAATGGGTCAAATGCGGAGAACAAATTTCGCCCCACTTAGATGGGTGTGACAATCAGTGGATCTTATCTTATCTTATTGGATTTGGATTTGGACATTTACAGCAGGAGACGGCACGGTTTTGTGTTGAACACAGCAATAATGTCCTGATAGTCCAGAGAATCGGTCAATTCTTTTTTGAAAGAAAGCAGAGACAAAGAGTTCAGTCTATCAGTCAACATTGTGGCACTGTTGCGTGTTTTGATCCTTTTGACAGCTGAAGATAGTCTTTCTACATGTTGTCATGGGTGAGGTGAGGAGCGCGCATGCAGGAGACTGTTGATATTGGTGAATACATCCCCGGGGCGTGCGTCGAGCACTTCTATGAGCGTTTCCTCGTTGGCTTTTGGCTTCTTTTTGAGCTGCTGCACAAACACCGTGTGCTATGCGTCCCCCACGGAGATGGAAAAGTGGTCAGAGACGGATTGGATGTACGCGCTTTGTCCTCAGCGCGTGACAGGCAGCAGTGGCTATCATGCAGCCGCATGTGTCACACGCACTGTGGGCCCGGGTTAAAAATGGGTGGGCCAATGGAAAAAAATTCTTTAACTTTACGCCTTGAATTGAAATCTATTAATAATAGATGCAGTCACCAGGTTTGACAGATCACAGTGTATGTGCGATTATAATCTATTTACATTTCTCCTCCCACTTTGCCAAATAGTGTGTAAATGCCGCATCTTGCATATTCATTGAGGCAAACGTACTACCTGGATTAGGGCTATTTTATAATAATAATAATAATAATACATTTCATTTAAAAACAGCACCTTTCAGAACACCCAAGGTCACTTTACAAAGCATAAAAACACAGCAAAAGTTGAGCTAAAACAATAAAAATGAAGCTATTGGAAAAGCTGTTTTAAATAAGTGGATTTTGCACATTTGAAAAACGCAGTCCTTAGTGCACACTATAAGTAAATTGGGTTGTACATTTATCTGTGTGTTTTTACTGTGCTATGAGGTCCAAATGCTCCTGGTCTGGCCCGTCTGTCAAAATTTCAAACCCATTGTGGCCCGCAAGTCAAAAAGTTTGCCCACCCCTGATTTAGGGTCAGTCTGGAGCAGCGCTAGGAACTTGTAAAAAGACAGCAAGGTGTATTACAGAATGCAAGCTTTTATTAAAAAATCTGGAAAATAACAAGCTTCCTTGTCTGGTTGGCAACACTTGGACAAATGGGGTAGATGCCACGGGATTCCGACTTCCGGGTTTCGCACATCAGTGTCGTTTCCGTCCACTGATGGCCGCGTTCCAACACTCGCACCCCCACCCCTGCACCCCCCAACCGCCCATAGGTGGGAGCGCCCTGCAGGGCGTCTCAACTCTCTGAAATGCTGCAGACATTTTGCCCTATGGTGGCTGAATTAACAGTCACGCTCAAACTATTTGATTTTTGATCATTATAGTCGGCTTTTATTTTGAAGTACTGACTTTTGAAGTGATGTGTTGCTTAAATATGCCTTGCCCCATGTTCAAAACTTTATAAATAACTTATGAAATGCTTCAGACGACGTGCAGGAAATGAATACTGAGTCATGTGTTTCTTTTTTATGAAAACTGATCAACAGGACAACATTTAGATGGGGAATAAATTGGAAAATTGAGTCTTATGAAAACAAGAGGATATGTAAACCCTATTATACCAAGGTTATCACTATATCTTCTACGATTTCGTGTAGATTCAAGAGATTTCAAAAAACAGTTAATGCTTTCTTATCAAATGAAACCATATGGAAAAGTAATATCAGGATTATAGAGCCCTAAATCATCACAGAATATTATAACAACATAACCCAAATAAATGCAAACTATATATATATATATATATATATATATATATATATATATATATATATATATATATATATATATATATATATATATATTAGGGATGTCCATTTATGGTAATTAATCACATGACTTCACTAGTTAACTCACGATTAATCGCAAACTTTATATGTGTTCTAAATGTACAATAAAATGTACAATATAATTTTTCATACTCTTGTTAACTTAAAAGTGCAAAAAAAAGTTAAACTAATAGAAATATGGCAGAATTTTTTTAGCCATTGATACAGTCATTTTATAATGATTCATATTTGAGTTAAAAATGAAAAAGATGTACTGTACTGAAAACGAGTGTGTTATTGATTTGTGTTGAGGTCATTTTTCTGCCACTAGATGGCATAATTGCATTTGTAAGATGTTGGTGACAGCTCACAGTATTAATGAGAATAGCAAAAATGTAATGAAGCGGTTCATTTGACTCTCAAAAATTTTAATCACACTTAATTTGTAAAACATTTCTTCCCAAAATTGTTGTATAGCTAAATAGCCTAAATATGAGAAACAGCTCTCATCTTATCTTTGAAGATCTCTTATCTCATGTTCACCTTCCTCCTACCAATAATGTTAACCTGTCACATTCCTTCACCCTAGGTTACTTTCACCTCTATCTGCAACCAAGGACAATGTCGTTTGCGGGCCGACATTCTTCAACAACAGAAAACTACGCCTAGAAACAGATGCTGAGGTGGCCGGTGTGAAAAACGAACTCCAGTCTCCCAATGGTCCTGGGAGCACAGGGAGAGTCCTTTTGGAAAGTCAGAGACATTTATTGGGGAAAGAGCGAGACGCAAGCAGGAATGTCTGTTCCTGGACTGTGGGAAAGGGTTGCTGCTCTGCCCAGTACGTGAAGCAGATGCTGTTAAGCAGGGGTACATGTCCGTGGTGATAGTTGGGTGTGTCCAAATTTGGATCACGTAAGTTGCATGTATGTGAGCATTTTGGCAATTTGGGGTGAAATTAGTTCTCAAATTACTGATACAGGATTTTAGACTGTCCTTTTAGATGTTAAGGTTTTCTTTAAAGTAGTTTTGATAGACATTAAAGTTGCGACCAACATCACCAACACAACACTATCAAGAACTCATATTCAATCGCTAATTTAGGATGCTAAGAAAACGCTAATTACACCGTCATTGTATGATATGACAGAAGTTTCCGATGTAAGTGGCTAGCAGCTAGCTGTTAGCATTTTTTTTTTCTTGCTGATCCGAAAAACGATCCGATCCGAAACGTGACTTTTGTGATCCGTTGCACCACTAGTGCTGAAAAATCCATTATGGAAGCCACAAAACACTGTTCAGAAAGATGTCCATAATGAATTATTTGCCAAATAATAATAAATCCAAATTGTGGTCACAAATGAGCTCCAATTGCTCAAGACCACAAAAAGTCATTTTCCCATACAATAAAAGATGTGTGTGTGCCAGTTTTCAGTCCCTCTCTGCAGAGTGTAAACAGATGGTGAGAAAAGAAAAGATAAGTCAGAGGTGTGTGTCAGTGTTGTGTTGAGTCATGCGTTCAGGAAAATGTTGAGTAATAATTCAAGAATTTGCTGCACACTCACAACAGCCTCGTTTTCCCATCCACCATTTTCCAAAGTTTTTCTCTACTTGAGCAAAAGTACAATTGTGTAAAACAAAAACAAAAAACAACTTTGGTAAAAGTACTCACTAAAAATAATTACTCAAGTAAAAGTAAAAAAAAAAGAAAGAAAAAGTACAGACTCTGGAATGTACTTGACGAGTAGAAGTACAAAGTATTTTTACCGGATGTTTCCTCACGTCAATTTGAAAAATATTAGCTGATGGAGCAAAAATGGGTAGACATCAGCCAGTTGACTCTCTGACTTGCCCTGTGTCTAGTCTAGTCGACCGTGTTGAGTATCACTCACTTATGTTGCTGGTCCACTTCTCGCTGACATGATTGAAACTCCTTTCATATTGTTAACAGACAATCTGCAGCTTTCTTCTTATCAAGTTCAAATTATAATGTGTTACACCCTCTCACAGTTTGCACACTTATACAGGATTGGCTTTAAAGATAATTTACTTATTACATATTATTTACTTTGTTGCAAGTAAGCAGCAGGACACAGCCAGGACTGTGACATCAAGTTTGTTTGTTTTAGTTACTTTAGAGGCACTCTGAGAGATTCAACCAGTGGGAAAAAAGCTGTGCTGGTTTACACTGCTCATTTATTGGTGCAGCTGTGTTTCTCCGAGTCTCTGCACAGGGTGTGTGCACCAGTTTGGAACATAAAACATTCTGCTTTTTCAAAGTTCAGACCATAAATATTGCAAACATTTTCCACTTCCGCTCTGAGCTGTGTCAAGTCGGTCTTTAGTTACACATGTCAAGCATGTGGAACTGCTGCTTATCAAATGTCGTCATAACAGAATGACAAGACGGACGGGCGCAAGTCACACATTTCAAATTGTCACACAAGTGGAAAAACATGGGACTCATTTTAAATGTTAAAAACTTGCACACAAAAAAACACAGTTTGATTACAAGTGATGCTTGCTTTTATACTGTTTACTTGTGTATTATAACAATAAAATGCTAAATGAAAGTACTTGTCCTGTGAGAGTTTAAAATACAAACGAACTACTCTGTATTTACTTTAATCCGCTGTTAAACCTAAACTCTGCTTTCCTTTGGCAGTGTTCCAGGCGATTCCTGCGTTCTGCACAGATGTCGCAGAACATGTAAACAAAAGCCTGTAAGGACTTGACTTAGGGACGAGATATTTGACTGTTGATGACCCAAGAAAAGTGGAATTTGGCACTGTTTGTCGCGAGACAGTTCACTGTCCATCAATTATCGGCATGAGCAAGGCATATATCAAAAAAATCCTTGAGGCACTCCATCCACTGAATCCTCTTTACAGTATGTATGCCCATATATGACTGATTATGTACAATCAGGTCCAGAAGTATTTGATTTTTGTTTTTCCTTAATGCATGACTACAATGGATTAAAAATTAAAGTCAGTATGTTGCCCAGCAAAGACCACAAGTTTCTCGTGGGCCTGTTTTAAAAATAGCTCACTAGTGATACTAGTAAAACATTGATTTGCTAGGAATGGTGTAGAAGTGAAAATTTGAGAAATTATTTGCAGTACATCAGTGTCTTTATATAGATGACTATCAATTATTATTGACATACAATTAAAGGTAATTTGAGCAAATTAGTCACTTCAGACGTGTGTATGAAACTAGCAGCCCTTTACATTAAATCAGTGCTCAAGAATTAGCTTTCACTTTAGAACTTCCACATTCTTGGTAGGAACAAATAAAAAAATATTTGACACACCTCCAAGGACTATAAATACACACATGGTTTAAACAAGGAGCAAATCACTGTTGATAGTCAAGAACCAGAAATCCAGATTAGACTTTTCAGGAAACATTTAAAAAGCCTCCTATGCTCTACACTCACAGAACTATTTCAAGCCTAATTTAAGATTTACATAATTTTTTTAACATGACAAATTCCCATTTACTTTTTTTTTTTCATAATCGTAACACAAACCTATCAGATAAACCTTATGATACATATTCATTAGTCTAATTAAGCCTATTTATTTGAAAGGCACAATCCTCAGTTTTGTGTGTTATTAATAAAAGTATTTAATGAAATTTTTATTTGATTAAATTAATAATGAGAGTATCTATTTAAAATATATAAAGTGTATTGTTTGAATTGCAGAATAATCAGGTTACCTATACACAATAAATATACTGCTATGTGAATCACTTATGTCAATTTTGTTTATTTTTTATGTTTTGGGGATGAAACTGAATGCAGACATCCCAAAAATGTAAAAATAAAAAAAGTAATTGTACTTTATTAATACCAAATAAATAAACCTGAGGATTATGCATTTCAAATAAATAGGCTTTAATAGACAAATGAATAATGTATCATATAAGGTTTATTTGGTAGGTTTGTGTTAAAATTATCTTTAATTAAGTGGGAATTTGTCATGTAAAAAAATTACATAAATGTTAAGTTAGGCTTGATTTTTGTGTATAGTGAAATATTTTATTATATGTAAAATATATTAGTGAAAGTAGAAATAAGCAATTTGGGAGAAATATATTCAATGATCAATCACAACTGGATTATTTTAGTTCAAATTCATCATGATGGTGTGTATGAGGGCACATGTCATCATTGTCCAAATACTTCTGGACCTAACGTTACATCAAAGAGCTGGAAATTATTGTCAAGCCAAAGCATTTCTTAATCCATATCAGATGTTTAGATTGAGTAGTTTTCCATCTTTAAATTATGTGAATTTCACAGAAACACTTGCAAAATGCTCCTGAAAGTTCACTTCACTATCATGTAAAAGTCAGATACTTGTCAAACATCTTGTCACACAAATGTAGCTAGCCTTCATCACTCATTTGGTTTCTCAGCCAGTGTCAAGTTGACAGTAGACAAACACAGGCCCTGTATTGCTTTTCCAGTGTGACTCATTCTTGAGCAGACTAATGGTTCAGTGGCTAAATTTAAAGTTAAGTTGAATGTTGCTATGGGAAACAGTTGTTGGTATGTTGTTGTGCAGCTGTATACATTTGCAAACCACAATAACAATCAAATTGAACATTATCTTAGTGAATGAAGCATTATTTTCAGCTCTAGTTTTGAATAACATCAGATTTTCCTGGTTACTTTATCCCAGATAGAGCTCACTGAGAAAATATTCCTAATTCTTACAAATAACATGTTATTTTAGCTTTACACTTGAATTCACAGTAGGTTTGCACAGGATTCTCACCAAGAAACATACTCTTACTGAACCGGTTTTTCCTCTCCATCGGCAAAAGAAAAGTGGCCAAAGCTTACTGAAGCGAGTGAGGACCTTACCTGCCAACACGGAAGAAGTTTGATGATTAAAGTAAGAGCTGTGCACTTGCACGGGTCATGGAAATTGTTCACAGATTTTTCTCCCAAGAAAAAACAGCTTCACAAAACAATTCAGAATTCAGCAGGTGTACACATGTTAATGTTTGTCTAGAGTTATAGTGTGACGTTGTTTTGTGTTGATTTCCTCCTTTAGATTAAATTAGCCCAATATTATAATAATGCAATAATGATATACAGTACTAAAAACAAAACATACACGTGAACATTACTCATCCTTATTTGGTCACACATCAATTTTATAGACGTTAATAAATCAGCACTAAAGTACACCCCATCATTCTGATCCCTAAATCCTGCAATTGCATACATTTGTCGTTAAAATTAGTATACAATTCATTAAAAGAAAAGAAAAATGTGCGTAAGATTCAAAATAAACTATAAATTTTTTTGCGGAAATTTTGAATGGGACTGCTGCTCTTGCAAAGTGGAAAGCCGCATGTAGTAGACCACGTAGAAGTAGTAATAGTTGAAACAGGTCACTTCCTGTTGAAATCTGGTCACTTCCTGTTTAAATCAGTTCATTTCCTGTTTAAATGGGTCACTTCCTGTTGATATTAGGCCACTTCTGGGTCACTTCCTGTTGAAATCACATCACTTCCTGTTGGAAATGGGTCACTTCCTGTTGGTATTTATTTATTTATTTTGATTTGTTCATTAATTCAAACTCCAACATCCAATTCAAACTGAGCACACAAACCAAGTCAAACAAGACACAAGAAAAAGAAAACACTCAAAACAAAACAAAATCTTGTTGGAATTAGGCCACTTCTGGGTCTGCTTACAAGGATTTGATTTGATTTTTTAGCAATTGAGCTTCACAGACAGACAACTTTCCACATTAGGAATGAGACATATACCTTTCTCAATATTACAATAATAAAGGTGTAGTATTACTGTGGGAAAAAAAATATTTTTGACAAAAAGTAATGTTCTCCCTGTGCTTGCATTAGTTTTCTTAGTGTAATCAAGCTTCCTCCTACATTACAAAACCATGAATGTCAGGCCTAATTGAATACTAGTCAACTGTCCATAATAAGTCGTCTACAACAAAGGTCCCCTACCACTGTTCAGATGGAAAAATAATTGTTACGTATTGTGGCATCCTATTGGAAATATAGACAAGCAACCCCACTTCAATGGTTGCCAGTCTGCGAAAACTGTTGACTGGTACTTCCACGCGGTCCTTGCCAAAAAAATAGTTATACGTAACGTGCCCTTGCAATTGACTGGCAAACAGTATACTGCTACTTGGACAAAGTCAGCTTGGGTAGGCTCCAGTTACCTCGCGCTTAGTTGAGGACAGCTGAGAATATTGTCAGCTTTTTCCCCCCCACAAAGTTAATGTTTTAGAAAATCCCCATAACCATCAGTGTGAGCAGTTTAATTTATTTGAGGTTGGTCAAATGTTGAAACAAAAATTATCTCTTTTGTTTGTTTGTTTTTTTACAAATATAAACCAATTAAAATAGAGCTAGATTCATGTAATATCAACAGATTTCTCATCGTCATCATATTCTCATAATAGTATGTATTTTAACTCATAATACTAATTTATTATTCTACTATTAAAACATTATTCTTGGCTTCTTCTTTTTTTTGCAATGTGGCTCCAACACTCCCCTAGGAATACCAGAGGCCATCACTACCGCATCCACAGTCTCTGCATGCAATACACATGCGGCTGCTAGTCGGCCTCTCGCAGTGAAGCAAGGTAGACGGTAGACTGGAGGAAGCGGGGGTAACAGTCTTGGTCCAGGAGTGAGTAGATGCGCTTCTGTGCATGGGACAGAGACGTGCGAGAGGGAGCCTGCAGCAGCTGGATGGTCAAATCTCTGGTCTTGCTGTCTATGTTCACCTGAAGAACAGACGACATAGTGATGATTGTTAAAAGAGGAATTAAAGTGCATCAAGTTGATACATTGCCAAAAACAAATACCTACCTATCTATGGATTTTTTTATTTTTACTTTTATTTATGTGTGTGCGTATGTATATGTATAGTTGGTGTTTTTTATTTTCATTTAGATTTATTTTTTGAATTACAGTATCTTTTTTTATTTATTCATTCATGTATTTATTTTTTACATTGGCAGTTCTGGTCCTCCATACCTATTTACCCAAAAACAAATACCATCCCTGACTGAGTTTGGATGGTATGAAAAACAATGACTTATCTCAGTCATTGTAGCTAGAATGACCATAAAAGTGGGCCTGTACCTCCCGAGGTGAACCAGGTTGGATGTAGGTAGTGCAGATGTCCTTTGCTCTCCTCTGCAAGCTGAAGTTGTTGGACGAATGTTTGTACTGCTCACAGGCCAGATAGAATTGCAGATTTTCTTCACTGAACTCGGAACGTAGAAAAGTCCCGAACACTGAAACCCCAGCTGAGATGAGAGAACGAAAAACATAAGTCGAGTTTAACTTGAACTGTCTTGTAGCTCATTATGTGAGTATCGAGCACGACAAGCCACCCAGTATGACGCAGCTGTGGCTCAACTTCAAACAGCTGATACAGCGAACAGTCATAGTAAGCATGTCACAAGTGCCCGAGGTGATGTATGGAGGACCAAAAGTGCCAGAATTAAATAAATGAATACACCATTAAAAAATTAAATAAAGGTGTCAGGAAGCAACTAAATGTGTCATTTATTAAAGAAATATGGGATTAAATAAACCGATCAAATAAATGTGTCATTAATTAAATTACTTATATATATATATATACTGTATATATATATATATATATATATATATATATATATATCCATCCATCCATTTTCTTAACCGCTTGTCCTCACAAGGTTTGCGGGGGACGCTGGAGCCTATTCCAGCTGGCTTTGGGCAGTAGGCGGGGTACACCCTGAACTGGTTGCCAGCCAATTGCAGGGCACAAAGAGACAAAACATCCATCCACACACACAATCACACTTATGGATAATTTAGAGTGTTCAATTAACCTGCCATGCATGTCTTTGGAATGTGGGAGGAAACGAGAGCACCCGGAGAAAACCCACGCAAGCACGGGGAGAACATGCAAACTCCACCCAGGAAGGCCAAAGCCCGGACTCGATCTCGCGTCCTCTGGACTGGGAGGCGGACGTTGTGCAAAACCAACATAAAAATAAAAGTGATATTTCTACTATTTAGCTAAAGTACAGTTTTGACTTGTAGGTGTTTCCATTGAAGAGTGATTTGCTTCTGAGGCGTAGTTCTCGTAAAGTCCCGCCTCGTCTCTTGCGAGATCTCGCGGTTCTTGTAGGCGGTCACGTCACGCTAATGGCTCCTCATGAACGTCACGAGAATAAATAGTATTAGAGTATGGAGCCGCGGCAGCCTTGGCTCAATAAGATTTGTCCCCTCAGGAAGCAATTCCGACACAAAAGCGAGTGGCCCTGTGCTTCCACCTTCCTTTTCTTCCTTTTACCGGGCGGGGTCACATGACTACAGGAAAAGTGACTTCCATTTCAACATGTCTCAAAAAGCACCTCATGAGAGCGTAAATCGGAGTCTAATTGTAACGCACCTATTGAGGTCAATAGCGCCACCCAGCCTATCGAATTGTGTTCACTAGCTACTCACTCTGCATCAATTTATTGTTCTGAAATGGATTTGCCTTGACTTGGTGAGCAGGGTGACCAATCAGGTGTTAGGACCTGCCCACCAAACTTTGATGGGTGAGTTTGACAGATAAAAGAAATTCATGAAACATCGCAACATAGTGACCATGAAATAATTATTAATATACAACTAGGATGTGTGCTAGGAAAATATGCTAACTCTCCCGTGTTTGTGCTTACATACAACTAGAATGTGTGCTAGGAAAATATGCTAACTCTCCCGTGTTTGTGCTTACATACAACTAGGATGTGTGCTAGGAAAATATGCTAACTCCTCCCACGTGTGCTTACATACAACTAGAATGTGTGCTAGCCTAGCACACATTCTAGTTGTATGTATAATTTTAGGTGTGTATACTTTTATGAAAAGAAGAAGCTAAGACTTGTCTCAATTTGTCTTTGTGATATTATGTGAAGCATGTTGTAATTTCAGTTCAGCTAAGTCTATGGCTAAGCTTTAGTTAACATGAGCTTGTGGAATCTGGCTCCTATCACAACACGGGACAGTTAGATTTCCAGTTAAAACGGAATGGCTTTTTATCCATGTGGTTAAAAAAGACCATAGTTCCAGTACAGACATTACACAGTCACAGCGAAATAAAATCAACAACCGGCCAATAATTTCTCCATAACGTAATGATTAATGGTTGTGGAAAGGAAGTTAACAACTCATGATGCAATTTAATGAGGGCTCAGTATGTTCTCAATGATATTCTTAAAAGGTGTGGCCATTTTACTACATGAGCCAAACTGACCCTATTTCTCAACAGACATTTGAAAATATAAATGTGTGCATTCAATCAAATACAGTGCAGAACCAGAAATGGAACTTAATGTCTTGTAGCAGTAGCTTAGCAAGGAAAGTGGGTCACACGTCTATGTCTAAGTACAAGATGCTAAGTGACTAAAGGTCAACATAACAAAAGAAGCAGAATGGAATGTACTGGTACGTACATTACTTTGCAAAGTGTTAAACGTTAAATGTGACTAGACACACATGCAGGCACACACGGCTAGCCAAACTCTGTAATTCTTTGTCCTTAAAACGTCATCAGTTATGTTGTATACTTTTTTTTTTTTTTAACCAGATAGCTAAAATATTTAATGTAAACTGGGTATATCTATGGAGGACCAAAACTGCCAAAATTAAAAAAAATAAATGACTAAATAAATACTAAAATTGAAAATAAAAACAGATATAAAAAATATAATTCAAAAATCAATTACAAAAAATAAATATAAATGGAAATAAAAATAACAAAATATATATATCCCAAAATAAATAAATGAAAGTAGAAATTAAAAAATAAAATAAATAAAAAATGAGATTAAAAAAATAAAAACAAATGTTGAAATAAATAGAAAAATAAATATAGAAATAGAATGAAATATCAATCAATAAATAAAAACGCTCTGCTCTCACATTTATTTATTTCATGCTGCAGACGCTCTTTCAGGACGAAATGTTATTTAAATGAGGGGCGGTCTAAGCGTGCCTTGGGTTGGACTTATTTAAGGATATATATATATTGTTGTTTTTATATCCATTTTTATTTTCAGTTTTAGTAAATGATTTAGTCATTTATTTATTTTAAATTTTGGCAGTTTTGTTCCTCCATAATATTTACAATGATAATTACCTACTAAAAATGGCACCTTCATTCACAGCCACCACAATTATTAGGTTTGGATAGGTGGTTAGTATTTAGTTATAGTTACTAGTTAGTGTTCACCAAGTTTTAGTGGGAATCAAAGCAGTGCATATTGTCTGTAACCACAGGGTTGAATCAGAACCCATCTAGTTTTGTCCTGACTTCTAATACTGATCTCATAAGATGGACAATGTTGGAAATACCAGGAGACAGAAATGTAATCAAGGACTATATAACCTACGTCAACTTGCAGCAAGAAAAGCCTTTGGAGAGACTGGGTTACTACAGCAATTTATAACAGTGTTGGTGTTTACTATCAGTTCTATTCATAGAAGCAGCAGGCTGGCTGGGGAAGTCCTCTAGCTCTTCTGGCTTTACTGCACGGCACTCAATAACCAGTCACATCATGAAATATCAACATCACTTCAGTGACTGTCGTAATCAGATAAAAGTCAGGAAGCAAGACTGTGCTCGCTTGCTGTTAAACTCGGTTAAATGTCAGACTGGAGAATTCCCGGCTGTTTTACTGGATTTTGACTGATTTTCCAAGGTCCACAGAATATTGTGTTCTGTTGCTATAAAAACATGGAACCTACTAAAAGAAAGATTAGAGTCTCTTCTTTCATCAGGAAAAAAGTACACTTGTATCGGTTTCCATTTTGCAGCAATTATCATTAGAATATAGCTAAGTTTCATCATAATTCACTAACCCGCTGGCAAGAAGAGCTTGTCGATGGCCATTTTTTGTAATAACAACCATTGCTTTAAGCCACCTCTTCATGTCAGAAGCTGCACCAAAGCCTTCTGTTTGCTCTTGCATAAAAAACAATTACCCCCCAAAAATTATAAATGCGCTTTTGGGAGTGAAGCACAAAGTATTAAAAAAAGTATTTACATGTTTTTGGGTTTGAATGAGTTCATAGTTTGTCTGGTCCTGCAATTTGTACTCAAGTGCGATTTGAATTAGACCTCTATAGTGTTTGACTATCTCTGTTTTGTTATAGAAATGCAATGCAATTAAGCACTTTATTGTGATGGCAATAGTGTTTAGGTTTTTTTTTTTTATGTATTCACTTTTTTTTCTTTTTTTACTGCTTTTACTCTTCCCACTCCTCCTCACTTTGGACACTTTCCTGCCAATGGGACAAGGGATGCAAATTAGTCAAACGGCTATAATCCCATAGATATTTACATTTGTAAATGTTCAATAATATATTATGTCACATTTTTTTTAAATAAACCAAAAAATGGGTAAAAAAAAAAAAAAGGACTGGTATCCAAATTCCCCGTTCCTTAATCTTGTTGACAGCAGCAAACAAATTCAGGTTGGAATCAAAATTTCCGCTTCTATCTACGGATAAGTTTTTCTTTGTAGTTTAAAATGTCTGACGTTAACTAGAATCCCGCGTCACATTGTGGCCAAAAGTAGAACCTTGGTCAGTTATTGCGACTATTGGTGCCGTAAATAGCAAATCCTCGTAAATCCTGTGGGAGCAAACTAATGAATGACAAACATCAGACATTATTTGAAATGACTACATTATTTCCTTTTTTTTCTTCCAGTTCTTCTTATACGTTATTTTGCCAGTTGGCAAATACATGGCTTTCATGTAGGGCTGTGACACAGGATTCAAGTTAAGGTAAGCCATTTTGAACTAAAAAGAAAAACAGGCTTTCCAAGTAAGGAGCAGTCAATAATTACGCGTTCAAAAAATTTGTGGCGTTAAAAGAACTTTAAATTACCTCAAAATTAACACACTAATTTTGACACCCATAGTATCAATTCATCTGTTATTGTTCCTCCATATCAACTGTTTCTGGTCTGCCTGCCTTTCTAGTACATCAGTATAATTTTACTATTTTAAATACAATATTGCTGAATATGGATTTCCACTCTGTAATGGGAACATATTATGGAAATGTGAGTCTTTCCATATGTCTCCAAAAAGTAAAGATCCTGCAGGGCCTGCCCGTCTGAAATTCTGTTTGTAAGCGAACCACTCTGAATTTCCGCTCTATTTAGATAATAACTGCCCCTATATAGAGTTTCTCAGCTCGTGACTTGGCGAAGAGCCTCCATTTTTTAACTAAATTTCCAAAAACACTATGTCGAAAACAAAAGGTAAGCAGCGCTGCAGTAAGTTTTGTTGGATGCACAGAATGGTGTTGGTTGTGTTGTCTGCATGCACCCGGGTAGACAAGGATTTTTGGCTTAGACCGGCTCCTCATAATTAGTGAAACACAACCGACTTGTATGGTATGCGCTCCCTGAAGGAATGTAATTTACTATTATCCAAACCCAACACTATTTTGGTTAGGTGTACTGTACATACTATATGTTATGTTGTATGTAGTCTCTCTTCTCTCCATAGAATATGTTTATAAAATGGCAACTTAGAAATTGTATTTCTTATTATTTAATTTTAATTAAAATAATATTTTAAAACTACCTGTAGTAACTGCAACGATGTTGGACTAACAACTAATGTTTTCAGCTGTTCCATTTTTTGATAATAGTCAGAAAAGACTCAGTCATGCATGACGCATGCAAAACGAAGCTAGCTCCCATGGCGCTCGTTTACCTGCTAGGGAGCTAACTAGCTAGCATCAGGGGCTAAATCCAGGTTTTTACTTTCTGGACCTGGATTTGCCACCTCTAAATTCTCCGCAGGCATTCTTGTAGTCAAATAAGAGCATCGTATTTAAGAAAAAACAACAATTGTCTTTGGCTTTTTTTAAATATACAGTGGGAAGTATGCAATATTATATGTCTTCTTAGAGTCATACCAAAAATGTTCTTTACAATATCATGTTCTAAGTTCTGTGTGTCCCCACTAACCTAAACCCCGTATTCTGATTAATATTGCGTTTGTGGAATAAGAAATATGGAATATTAAGCAGCAAAAATCTACCTGTTTTTATCCATAAATGCTCATCACAGTTTCTCAAGGCTCAGGTAACGACCAATCACGGCTCACCTGTTTTCTGTGTTTGGTCATGTGACATTTGCAGCTAGCTAGCTAGCACTAGGGGCTAAAGCCAAACTGTGGAAGGGTTTTTACTTTCTGGACCTGGATTTGCCACCTCTGCATAGAACATATTATTTATTAATTTATTTGGGTAGCCTGGCAATAGCCAGTTTGATTTGTGCTTCACTCGAGGGAGTTCTCCACAGTATCAGTCTGGGACTGCTCCACGTTGATTTGCTCGGGAAAGGCGGGGCATGCTGTACAACACTTTGAGCTGATTGGACAAAGCAGAATTGTGTGCACGTCTATTTAACTTTTGTTTCGACCAATCACGGCAAAGGATGAAAATGTCGTCACCGACATGCGACAGTTGTGACTAGCTGATATCATGGCGTTGAGTTTATGTTGTCGGTTTTACAATGTTGATATGCGGATACAAGAGACTAATTCAGTGAGAACAGAATTAATTGCAGCGTCCACGCATTCATCCACCGGTGTCACCATGTTTGGTTTGTTTCTTCCCACGGCTTTGGTGCTTCTTGTTTTCGTCACAACTGCATATCCCGCCCCCAAATACAATGTCGCTCTGTGATTGGTCCGAACCACCAGTGGTTTGTGTCGGTGGGAATCAATGGGAACGGTACAAGATGGATTCTCGAGAGTTTGTAAACTCACAAATACCGGGAAAATACATCTTGCGAGAGCAAGGACAGGGGTTGACCTCCCCCTTTTATTAGATTAGTATCAAAATTTTGCTTGTACGCAACTTCTCCACGCCACCTTTGTTTTGCTTTTGTTTCTCTATGTTGCCAATGTGCCACTCCTTTAATCACACATTCTCTACACTTGTTAATGACAGACTTTTTATATACTGCCTATCCTTATTAGGGGTGTAAGTGGTACATTTGTAGGTTCCATTGCATGCCGTTGTCATTCTGTAACTTAAAGATCTACCCATTTCATGTCACGCAGTGTTGCTTACATACATTTAAGAAGACTGAAAACATTTACAGTGTACAACAGGCTTTAGAAGTGGAATGTTAAATCTGGCACAGTAGAGAATTGTAAACTGTAGAGTGCAGAGAAGAAACTTCTGTATAATATCTAATCTAAACCAGGGTCATGATAGTGATGCAAACACATTAATGCAAACTTTAAAACAAATTTTTGAATCTCGTTTTTTATTTTTTCTTATTTATTTATTTAGGGATTTTTTTCCCGTATTTATTAATTTTTTGTATTTAATTTTATTTTCGTTTTTATTTTCATTTATTTATTTATTTAGTCATTTATTTATTTTTGCAGTTTTGGTCCTTAATAAACACAAGCTAAGTGCCAAGTGTTTATGGGAGTATCTAGTATGCTTTTGGATCAAGATACAGGAAATAATCTAAGTGGATGCTCATTCCAGAGAGAGAGAGAACAAACAAAAACAGCTCAATTAACTCTTTGACGGCCAAGCGTTTTCAGAAAAGGGATGCCATGGGTGCCAGCTGATTTAAGCATTTTGACTGATCTTTCAAGGTCCACAGAAAATTTTGTGTTTGGACTATGGAAACACACATCCTGTACTACCAAATGAAAGATTGAACTCTCATCTTTTGATAGCAAAATACGTTTATTTACATTCAACAGTGTAACAATTTGACAAAAAAAATTGGCAAACTATTTACAAATGTGTGCAACTGTGGTACTAATTACAATTGTGTGGCTGTTTCAACTACAGTTTTTCTTTTTGTAACACTCCCCTGCGTGAAAGGGGGCGCAGCAGGATTTGCACAACAGATTAGTTTCACTGCGATTGCCCCTTCGCGTGCAGACACTACACTTTCTTGCCGGCTTTTTTTCCGGGGAATAGCAAGTGTATACTGCAGTGTGTGTTTGGCCATGTTGCCATCAAGTCTACTATCAGGATCATGATACGGTGACGTTACGGTGGTGTTACGTCTGGTTTCCTCATGTCCTTCAGTTCCTATACCGGGTGGTAGATGTTCTGATCTTATCATCTTATCCACTCCATTCATGGTGGCATCGTAGTCCATAACCAGTGTCTTCTCCGTGATCAGACTGTACCCACTCCTCCGATGAATATGCATTGGACTCGGGGTACTCTTCGTCGTCCGATTGAACGTCCGCCTGTGCAGAAGTGCTCGGTTGTGCTCCGCGTTTTCCGGCCTTAGCATCGCTAGCCGGTGAGGCTTTATGACGTGATCATAGCCGCCGCGTCAACGCTTCCAACTTCGGCATCAACCTCGGAGTCACCATCATCATCATCGTCATCATCAATGTGCTCTTTAGCATTAGTCGATGCTTTTCGTCGTTGAAAAAAATGCTCAAGCGTGAGCTGCTTGCAACCGGTCGCCATTTTTGCTTCCTCAGCCATTCTCCCCTCAACACTATAGCTCCGCCTCACGTCTTCTACTGACGCCTACCCAATCTTGTCCAAAGAGAGTCATCGCTGCCATCTAGTGCTCAAAAATAGGCATTATACTAACTAGATCTGCTTGATACTTTCAGCACAGCTGGCCAAGGCTTTCCTCCACCCGTTTCCAAAAAAAAACATAGTGAACGTCTTTTAACGTCTTTGGCAGTCCTCCGTAGGATTTTACTAAACGTTATTTAACGTTTTTGGCAGTCAAAGAGTTAACTTGTGTGCTTCCGTCTTCAAGAACATGAAGGAAATTAGGAAGTCGTGTTAACATCTTTGAGCAGACAAGCACTCACTCTGATTTGCCAGCAGGTTGTCCAGGGACTCGGCCCATTTTTCGATTTCTTCTCGACTTATCAGGTGCTTCCGACTGTGGCCCACCTGGCTCCACTGACGCATGAACAGCAGACGGGACCTCCTCTCTTTGGCACTGTGAACCAGCAACAACAGCGATTACGTCTTGAAACCAAAACTGAGCTACTTTAATTTTTAAAAAGTGTCGGCTGAGACTGAAGTAACAAGATACTGTATAATTCTTACCTGTCTTTGTGTTCTGTGTTTGCAAGGTTGGAGTTTGACGAATGGGGACTCTGAAAGGCAACACATCATTCACATGGAAGTGTAATACATGGTTTACTGTAATATGACATTCTAAAGAAAACTGAATCATGTCTCCACTTTACATGTGTATGAACAATCTTGTCTCATAGAGCGGGTTTGGAGTAATTTAGCTAGATAGCTAAAATTTCCGTTGTGGCTATCTTTGCTATTAGAAAATAAATTAATTGAAAGACATGAAAAAGCACGGAAGACAACAGTGAAGAGAGTTCTGTACAATAGTGTCTCTAGAGATGTGCCTTTTTCTTCATACTGCGGCCAAACACTTTGGCAGTGGCTAAAATAGCCTCACTAACTGCTGCTTCAACTCTTTTAAAGAACAATATAAACATTTATAGTACATGCTGTAAAAACAATAATGTGACAAAATATGAAGCTGCGGGGAAACAAGGCATTTAAAAAAAAATGTTTTACAGTTGCTCACAACAATCTATAAAAAAAAACGTGTGGCACAAACATGGAAAATTTTAACACTGTTGTGAAACTAAATTTGAATCACTGACAAAACTAGTGGCCACAAATCAAGAGATAGAATAGATACAAACCCAATTCCCAAAAAGTTGGGACACTATACAAATTGTGAATAAAAACTGAATGAACTGCAATCATGTGGAAGTGCCAAATTTTAATACTTTATTCAGAATAGAACATAGAGAACTGGTAAAAAGTTTCAACTGAGAAAATGTATAATTTTAAGGGAAAACGCAGCCATGATGTTGTAATTGGTGCTGCATGTGGTCTGGCATTATAGTGTTGAGAAATGCAAGATCTTCTCTGAAAGTGATGATGCCTGGATGGGAGCATATGTTGTTCTCGAATCTGAATATACCTTTCTGCATTGACGATGCCTTTCCAGATGTGGAAGCTGCCCATGCCACACGCACTCATGCAACCCTATACCATCACAGATGCAGGCTTATAAACTGAGTGCTGAAAACAACTTGGGTTGTCCTTGTCCTCTTTAGTCAGTATGATATAGCGCCCCAGTTTTCCACAAAGAACTTCGAATCGTGATTTGTCTGACCACAAAACAGGTTTCCACTTTGCCACACACCATTTTAAATAACCCCTGGCCCAGAGAAACATCTGTGCTTCTTGGTCTGCTTTAGAAATGGCTTCTTCTTTGTACTGTAGAGATTCATCTGGCAACGGCGGCTGGCACGGTGGATTGTGTTCAGAGATTGTTCCAGATTCTCTGAATCTTTGGACGATGTTATGCACTGTAGATGATGATTACTTCAACCTTTTTGGAATTTTTCACTGGTAAAACACCTTTCTGATATATCTTTCTGCGCAACATTGGAGGAATTGGTGATTCTCTACCCATCTTTGCTTCCGAGAGACACTGCCACTCCGAGAAGCTCTTTTTATACTCCAATCAAGTTGCCAATGGACCTCATTAGTGGGAACTGGTCTTCCAGCTGTTTTTTTTAAATAAGTGCAATTTACTTTTCCAGCCTCTAATTGCTATCTGTCCCAACTTTTTTTTTAGATTTGTTGGCACCATGAAATTTACAAACAACATATTTTCCCCTTAAAATTATACATTTTCTCAGTTTAAACTTTTGACCTGTCATCTATGTTCTATTCTGAACAAAATATTGAAATTTGGCACTTCCACATAATTGCATTCAGTTTTTATTCACAATTTGTATAGTGTCCCAACTTTTTGGGAATAAGGTTTGCAGATTTACTATTGTACGCTGTGGCCAGGCAGTGCTTTCTGAGAGCGTTCACAGCATTTCACTTTTTCCATGTTCAAGCCGTATTCCAAATATGGAATTTAAAAAAGAAAGAAAATATATTCTTAAAAAAAAAACTGCAATTCACATTGTCATTGGGTGCTGTGTGTAGAATTTTGGGGCAAAAATGAACTTCATTCATTTTGTAACTAAATTTAAAAAGTGAAGAGCTGCAAATACTTTCCGGATGTACTATGCAAGTCTTAATTAGGGATTTACCTGACCAAACAGACTCTTGAGGTGCAGTTTAGCAGCAGAAAGTTTGGCTCTATTATGTTGCCGATGTTGGGATTTGAGGGAGAATGCATTGAAGTAAGCTGGAGAAGGTAGGTCATCTCTTTCTACACTCTCTGTGCTTCCCTTTGCATCCGGGGCCAGTTGACTGTCACTGTAGGCACGGCAGCCTTCGCTGATAGCACAAACTTCGAGGTGTTTCTTGCTCTTTTTCTCCAGGTCTCTTAAGTTCTCTGCACTGACACTGAGCTCCTTAATCAGTTCATGCTTCCCAGCAGTACAAGCACCTGGCTCCTGAATAGTAGGAATCTGCCCTGCATCTTCCCCAAATTCTGCAACATAAGGTGAGTATGTGCCAGATTTCCGGTGTTTGTCGTGTTCCGTTCTCTTTAAATCCACCTTCCCCCATGAGAAGAAATCAAGATCCAGGATGGATCCCTCAGAGCTGAATCTCCGCAGAGTGGCCATATGAGATCAGTGGCAGTGAAAACAAAGAACTGCTGCAGAAACATGGGAAAAAAAATACATCAAGGTAGAAGAAGTTAATCGGTGGCGCAGACTGTGAATGAATCAGATTGCTGTTTAGGGAAGTGGTCAAATTAGACAATGAGTCATAGAAAGAGAAATGCTCAATTTTGGTAAGCAAGTGACAACGCGGTAGGAATTGTTCACTATTTAATCATGTTAATTTCTACAAATATCCACTGTTGACACTAGCATTAGCCATTGAAACCATAACCAAAAGGAGAGCATGTTTTTAATTTACATCATGATTACATTACTTAAATTTTAAGGCAATTCAATCGATCAAAATCTTTAAATCTGAAATATAAATAAACCAACATTTTAACATGTTTTGTCCTTGAGTTTACTTGAAGTAAAAATATTGGGTACAAACAAATGGTTAAAAAGTCGGGTTTTGATAATTTTTGCCACAGCCATTGAAAATGCTTTTAAGTATTGCATATCATAAATCAACAAATTAAACGTGTTGCCTGGGGTTACCTCTTTTTCCAGGCGTCCTAGGCTCTTTCCATTGCGGATCTTAAACGTTCCTGTTGATCTCAGGGGCGGCACTTGGAGTAACACAAAGCTCAGAGTCCACAAAAGTGATTTCACGTCGCCTAAAGCTCTTCAATTAAACCAGCCTCGCTTCTCTTCATACTCTTTTGAGGGTGTGCGGCTCCGTCACATTAGGACTTCCCTCCTTCGAAAATATGTCCGCAGACTTTAATTAACGAGTGTCGCACAAACAGACTTGAGGAAATGTTCCGCAAAGTATTTCCAGTGACACTTGAGATTGGCACTGGCCTCTCCTACCCATGACTCTCGCCAGCGCCACACCTTTTACGTCTGTCTTAACTTGTCTGAGTTGAGGACACAACAACACACGTACACGAGGTATGATAACAACGCACAGCCCACCAGCCCGAGTCATAAACGATAAAGAAAACACATCATACTTTAACCGCTATCGTAAATAAGTGACCACACAACATGGAACATTAAAATAAAGAGATGTTTTTAATACATTCAATGTAAACATTAAAACAATTCAATGCCTATCTAATAATAAATAGTAATTGGCTACGTTAATGAAAAGACGCTCAGGCATGAAAAAGACGCCCGGTGTGACGTCATTGGGGTCCTTTGACGTTAGAGTGTTTTATTTTGGGAACTAGCTGCTACTGGTAATTGCCGAACGTGTCACTTTTAAAATCAAAAGCGTTTTTTTTGTTTTGATCATTGAAATGCAATACTCTTTTCCATAGCCAGAATTATCTCCGACAAACGTGTCATTCGTTATTTTGCTCATTCCCGCTGGATGGACGCTTAATGTAAGCGTGTGCTATCAGGCTAATAACAATAACAAGGCTTGTATGTAGCATTCCTACGGATACTGTAACATGCTATTTCGTATGTCTTAACGATAGATGGCTTTTATATATTTATTTTACATTTATGAACTATACTAGCGACTACTGGCGTTGCTTTCTCAATGCCTTGTTGAGCAGTAGAAAATAACCCTTACAGATAGTGGTGGTTAAGTATAACTTATAATAAAATTCCACTCAGTAATATGGCGGAATCGGATCTTATTGATGTCACAGTGAAGACTCTGGATTCACAAAGTAGGAGCTATAAAGTCGGGGGCGAGGTAATGCTGCTGCCATGATTAATTAGTGTTCTATTTCTTTTCGTGTCAGATTTGCTTGACTGCATGTTCCCCTTCGTTGTACATTAGTTGACAGTGAAGCAGTTCAAGGAGCACATAGCATCATCAGTGGAGATCTCAGTAGACAAGCAGAGGCTCATTTACCAAGGCAGAGTGCTACAAGATGACAGAACGCTGACTATGTACAGTAAGTAACACAAACCTCATGATTTGATGAGATGCACAAACAAGGTGTGTATTTATTGCAGCTGGCTGCATTGCACAATGAGATAAACCACTTTTGTGAACATATCTTCCATGGCAAATGTTAGGGAATATTGTTTGTGCAGTACAACAATACCTAGAAAGGCGCAAAGTTTATTGTCATTACTGCCTTACCACTGAAAGGTCACAATTATTTAATCATCTGTGTCCTGTCACTGTGTTTACTTTAATATTAATCTCTCAGATGTAGATGGAAAGGTCATCCATCTGGTGGAGCGTGCCCCACCTCAAACCACCGCGACTGGCTCAGGGGGTGCAGGGGTATCCAATGAAAGGGCAGATGACAGGACCAGCCATGTTGCCACGTCCCCAGTGACACCCCAAGATCGCAATGGCAACGGTTACATGATGCTTGGGACTTTCAACCTCCCTGTCAACATCATAGAACCTCATCCAATACAGGTGTTGTTGACATTGCTAATCTTGGCCATCTGTTGAGCCAACACTGGTATATATATTTTTACAACATGTCAAATTAATCTTGTTTGGGAAATGACATTTGCCTTGGCCACTTGAATTTTGTTTTCTAGATGTCTGTTCAGCAGATGATGCCTGGGGTGGGTGAGTCTGGAAGAAATGCCAGGGTCAGCACCAGTGCAGGGGTAAAGGTTCATTATTGTCACTATTTTAATTATTTTTTTTACAAATACAGCCACATTCATCCTGTAAAGCTGACGGGTGTTTGGATGTGTAGAACAATGGCTCGGTGGATGTCCGGATTAATTTGGACCAGTTGATGCAGAGTGAGGCACGGATGAGAGTGCAGCTGGCTGAGAACCTGCTTCGGAATGCTCAGACTCTGATCCATAGGCTGGAGGTACTCTTCTTTTCTACAGAACATTGTCTCTGCATACTCACCACTCACTTATAAGGCAAAGTTTCCAATTTAATGCACTTTTTTATTAACATACCACTATACAAAACATTTATTTCAAGCATGAAGCAAGAAAATATTAAATAAGAACGGAACACAATTTTAAAACATATCAACAAATACATAAACAATACAATCACCAAGAAGTTAAGGAACATTATTGCCACATGCGCAACAATTAACATACCTGAAAATGTAAGATGTAGGGAGACATAAAATTAATCCTACCCTATGTTTGTAGCTCCTGTAGTATAAAATATAATAGCATTTCAGAAAGTGCAGTTCACTACAGCACTGGATTAGCTTTTGCTCGAAATGTGTCACATATTTACAAGTAGAATTAAAATCAGTGATGCACAGAAGTGGTCCGCTTTTACGTATAAGTGGTCAAAATAAATCTTGCTCAACAATTCAAGAGTAGCAATGCGAAAAGATTGCTCCAAAATGACAGTCTGTAAAAATATTAAGTCTGGTTGGAATGGCCGCTTCAACCTGAGTACAACACACAGAGAATGGTAAAAATTAGATAAGCGTTTTTTTGTGTGATATCGCCTATGGAAAAAATGCTTTCAAATTAGAGTAAAACAGTACAACTTGATCCTTTCAGACTATAATCAGAGACCCTTTTGTTTTACCTGCTACTTGGCAAACCCCTTCTTCCATTGTCTGACAAATTTCAATTATAAATATCCATCAATAAAATGGGCCAAAATTCAAGGGTTTCTTCAAGTTCACACATCATTCAATTATTGGTGAGAAGAGCAGTAGATTGGGTCATGGCACTTCCGTCATCATTTGTTTTTCATGAATATATTTATGGAAGATTTTAGAGGCCTTTGAAGGACTCATTCTGTGTGCATGTGTGCGTGCGTTCGTTTTTTGTTTTTTTTAAATAGAAAATTACACAAAGATGGCAGCCACTTATCACTAGTAGTCAGGGTTGGGAGGGTTACTTTTAAAATGTATTCATTTACAGTTACAAGTTAAAATGTCATTAGTAACGTAATCCAAGTACCATAATATTAAAGTAATGTAACTTGATTACTTTTGCATTCGTTTTGTATTACTCCAATACCGAGTATGTTCATGAAGACAAAATAAAAACAAATATCACCACAATATACATTATTCTATACAATGTGCCCCTGTTATTTGCAGGGGTGATAGGCACCCGGGCAGCCTACAAATAGCAAAAATCCTTGTGTTATTAAAATGCATGTAGGCTATAGGTTAATTGATTGATGACTGAAGGCCATATGCTGTTTTCAAACTGTCACTGAAAGCAACCACACCTCACAGTTAAGACAGCCAGATAGATAGATAGATAGAATGAGGATGACGATGCGTGACCTCAACTGCAAAATTAACTTTTATCCCAGTCACAAGTTTAGCCGTGTATATGTTGTGCATGATATTTAAATAGTGAATTGGTGGGAGGAAGATTTGTTTGAAAGGTGTAACTCATATTATGATTGTAGGCTAGCGTGCTAGCTAGCAAGAAGTTACAGCGCGTAGCATGCCGCTGAACTCTCAGCTCAGACTTTCACTCCTTGAGCAAGACAAGTAAGTTCCAGTGAATACTGGTCGCCATTTCCTCCTCCCGTCCGTGAAGCTTTTTCAAACTGCCCGCGTGTAGCGGACACGACTAGTCAGTTTGTTCGTCCCCACCTCCCCAACATACTGTATAGCAACGGTCCCACTCTCTCTCTCTGTCTATATCTCTCTCTCTCTTTCTCTCGCCCTCTCTCGCACTCTCTCTCATCGTAGAAATTGTAATCTCTTGAAGTTATCCCATTTTTAATAAATGTACCTGTAATCTGATTACATGTTTTTTCCTGTAACTGTAACGGAATACAGTTACTTTTTTTGTAATCTAATTACATAACGGCGGTACATGTATTTCGTTACTCCCTAAGCCTGCTAGTAGTAATAGACCAGTGGTTTCTTAACCTGGGTTCAATTGAAAACCAGAGGTTCAGTGAGTCAGTCTCAGGGGTTTGGCGGAGGTCAGGACACATACCCGATCACTGATCTAAATATATGACAGGATAGCCGATAGCCCATACACGCCCGTGCCAACCGTTGAAGCGACAGACTACCGTATAAACTATACGGTATACTTACAGATTCGATGTATACAGCTCGTAGGGTTGTATAGCGTTCAGCGGTGTGAAAGGCTCATCACCAATTATTATTACTATTTGATTTCATTTATTGCTGCCAAAGGTGGCAAAACTCACTATTAGGTTCAGGGGACAATTACTTAATTCATATAGAATCAGATAGGTTTGTATTTCCCCGCTTGGTAAATAAAAATCATTATTTAGAAACAGCATTTTATGCAGTATTTCCTTGGGTAGTCTCAGCATATTAACTCATTCATTCCCAGCCATTTTCACTGAAGCAACCCCCTTAGCTCCCAGCTGTTTTACTGGATTTTGACTGAAAATGGAAAGCTTTTTGCAACATGGCCCTGGTTGATCTCGTATACTCTGTTGCCACCTACTGACCGTTTTTGTAATGATTGCCATTGCTTCAGCCGTTCTCCTCAGTTCAGAGGCTGCATCGAAGCCTTCTGTATGGCATAACAACAAAAAAAACATATTATATATATATATGTATATATAATATATTATATTAATAAAAACATATAAATACGTTTTTGGGATAGTGTAATATTAAAAATAGAACATATTTATACATTATATTTTTGGGAACAAATGAGTTTAAATCGGTTTGGTGAAATGAAACCTTTGCGAGTGATACATTTGTTTAAAAAAACAAAACAGAAATGGCTCTTGGCAAAAGGTTACTAGAAGCTTCCCCCCAAAAGGTAGCCATGCTGAATCCATGAGGATTTGCATTTTTGCAGTGAGTGTGGGTGAATTGGTGTGCCGTTTTGTTTTGCAGGGTGTTT
Organism: Vanacampus margaritifer; assembly: GCF_051991255.1. Classification (NCBI taxonomy): domain Eukaryota; kingdom Metazoa; phylum Chordata; class Actinopteri; order Syngnathiformes; family Syngnathidae; genus Vanacampus; species Vanacampus margaritifer. The sequence goes on from NC_135448.1 coordinate 5,418,713, forward strand.
CCAGTTCCCAGACAGAAACAGAGGTACCTCAATCCTCTTCGTCCTTACCAGCATCATCAGAATCACAGCCTATGGACACCAACTCTCCACCCGCTGCATCGTCGTCCACCTCCACACAGACTGAAGGAGCTCCCAACACACGACCCAAGTAAGTTCACTCCAAAAGCGTCAGTGCTAGCAACCTTCCCACAGTTGGTCAGTTATAGAAGATACAAAACGATGAAGGATTCTCTGTTTGTCTCCAGTCACCCAAGTCTAGCAGAGTTTGTTGAGATTCTCTCCGAGGTCAGGAGGGTGGAGGAGAGGTTACGTCCTTTCATAGAGAGGACCCACTCGATCCTTGGGGCAGCCACGTCGGCAGACTACAACAACAATGTAAGGGAGGAGGAGACACATCATGAGCTTAATAACTAAAACAGAATAATAAGAAATATGTCCAAAGCATTTTACTAAAGCAGTATGTTATGAATCCTAGACACAGGAACGAGATGAGGATCAGCGTGTACTCAACATGGCTGGAGATGCTCTTCGTCTCCTGGGCAATGCCTTGGTTGTCCTTGGTGACCTTCGCTGCAACCTGGCAACCCCTCCCCCACGTCACCTGTATGTCGTCCGGCCCACGGCTCAGTATACGCAACCCGTCCTAGTCCAGTCCGGTCTGCCACACATGCCCATTCCAGTGAGTTCACCACTGTATTATGATTGATTGAATTAGGCATGTTAACAACCTCGAACGTGCATGTTTTAATTTTGATAACACATAGTGGGAGAGTGCATGTTCTCCAGTTTAGGCTGTAGATCAGCAATGCATTACATTTTATACTTCCTGGACTATATTTGAATACATATAAAAGTTGGACTTGCCTCAAAAATCTCTACTCTCCATTCCTGATAACGTCACCGAGTGGCATTCGAGCCGATTTGCATCTTGCGCTTTTCCGAAAAACAAAACATGTCATAGTCCTACCAGGGTTATTATAGTTTTGGAATTTTCATTTTAGTTAGTTTTTATTTGGTTTTGAGTTTTGTTTTTTGCATTTAGTTTTAATTAGTTTTCAGGGCGGTTGTTAGTTTTTATAAGTTTTAGTAATAGAAAAAATGCTTAGTTATAGTTAGTTTCTGTATTAGTTTTTGATTAAAAAATGTGTATTGTGTGCAATATTTAATAACACCAAAACGCATTTCTTAACCCAGCGTTGCATTTCGGCTGAGTTGAATAAAAAGCAAGTGAGCTGAACCATTGGAGCCAAAAGTCAAGAACGCAAAATTGTCGCCTAGGAGCGATGTCACCTGAAGGTTCTTTTCTATTGGCTGCTGCTCGATGACATTACTTCTGTGTGACACGCTTTCTTATTCCAGTTATTATCAAAATAAATATACTTAAAATCACATTTAAAATCAACCCCAAAGGCTTATGTATTAATTTAATTACCAAAGACTAAAACAAAGGACATTTTCACTATAATTATAGTTAGTTTTAGTTAGTTTTATAAATGTAAAATGGTATTTGTTACTTTTCGTTTTTTGTTTTTTTTTACAACATTTTTGTTTTTATTTTGTTAACGAAATTATTTTTTGAATTTTTGTTGTTTTGTTAGTTTTTGTTAACTAACTTAACCTTGAGTCCAAGACATAAAAAATACAATGTGATTAAAATGGTAAATGGAGTGCACTGGAGTGATTAAAATGGTAAATGGAGTGCACTTATGGAGCCCAACGAGCTTACATAGCATCACATTCCCTTAGTTACAAACTTAATCTGTTGAACTGGAAAGTACAGTGACTGACAGCTTGTTGTTGTTTTAACTCTTAAAACATCAAAAAGTTATTGTTACTACTTTTTAGTGTAAAATGGCTTACTTAACTAGGATACCGCTCCGCATCGTGTCCAAAAAGTTGAGTATAAATACTTAAAAATGTGCAATAAATGTAATGTCACTTTAAACTATTTTTTTTATTCAAATACAGTATGTACATACTCAACATAATGTAATCAGTTAGTGTAACTTCCTTAGGTAAATGTAGGGACCACAGTGACCATGTCATCAAACGGAGGACCTGCTGGAGCAAGTCATCGCCAGCCATCTCGGCCCAACGTTCAGTCAGATCAACGGGCTACCAGTCAGGCTCCGCCTCTTCACTCCAATGGGACCAATCATCATCAAGGACCGGAAGGACCCCGGGTGATCAGGATCACCCACCAGACCATGGAGCCTGTTGTCATGATGCATATGAACATTGATGGCATGTTACAGTAAACAGCAAACACATGTAGTTGCTTTTGCATTCCATATTCTATATTTGAGATATTTTTGCTTTTGACAGGTGATCCAAGTTCAGAACAGCCAAATGCTGCAGGTTTAGTCCAACCAGGTGAGTGCGTCTTTGGAATAAAATTCTTACTTGCTATGCTGTTTTCACCATTACTTGGGATGAATTCAAGGATATAAAATTTTGGGGGAAATCGGTTTGGAAAGTATGGCATTCCATTCCACTTGACTCAAACTCTGAATCGAGCAGAAACATCTATCACCTTCCCAGGATTGCCCCCGGAGTTCATGCAAGCCATTGTGCAGCAGATCTCCCACCAAGCAGCCACCATGGCAGCAGCAGCTTCACCCGATCACCCAACACACACGCCAGCGTCCGCTCCTGGCTCCGCGGTCACTAATGAAGGCATCGCTTCCACGCAACCTCCGCCGCCTGCTCAGGCCAGGGTGGTCTTCTCCCCTCACATCCCTCAAAATGTGGGAAGCAGAGGATCTACCATCAACCTCAGAGCTGCCATGCCGGCAACAGGCCAACAAGCAGGACAGGTGAATTTAAGGGTCTGTTTTTTTTCCATTAAATGAAAACACAATCATATTGACACAGATCCACAAAGTACATCTTGTTTTGTTGCCAATCACCTAAATGATAACATAAGAATTCAACTTTTACAATACAACTCAGGGTTCAACTTTTGCATCACTTATCTGTTTCACTTCTCTGTTACAAAAATACAGAAAGGAGAAATGAGGAATGCACTGTAGATTTAATAAACATCAGTGAATGAGTGGTGGATATTGTTGAACACAGTTTGAAATGTTTGTAAAAGGAAATGAGCTTAAAAGGAGAAAACAAAAAGTTGAAATAGATAAATAAATACAATTACCTAGTTGAGTGGGGTTTATAAAAAATTGATTAATCAAATCAAACTTCCTTTTCACAGCCCGATATTGATTCATAAAACCATAAATCGATACTTTTGATGCGTCTTTCCTATAAATTCATGTGAAAATAGAATTGTGAAGGCCTAATTGTTTTTTTGTATCTTGCTGTTAGCTTGAAATTACGATGCCGTATTAAAGCCACGTATAAATATATATTTTTAGAGGGTGGGGGCAATATTGAGAGGATTTTTTTTTTTACAAATTTGCCACTTTATAAAGTGGCAAATTTGCGAGAGAGAGAAACTGATAAATTTGCCACTTTATGAAGTGGCAAATTTGCCACTTTATAAAGTGGAAAGTTTGCGACTTTATAAAGTGGCAAATAAATATGAGACTTAAGAGTGGCAAATTTGTGAGGGTTTTTTTCTCCGAATATTGCCCCCACCCTCTAAAAAAATATATATTTATTTGGGCCCTAATACGCCGTTGAATGAAATTTACTGTTCAGCGGAATTTACAAGTTTTTTCTTGAAAACTAAAATACTGACAAAATGCTCTTTGAGATAATTTAGACTCTTTTTAATTTATATTTACATTTATGTGTTGATTTGTCTGGCTGTGTGTCTTATGAAACAGTTTGATTAGTTTACTACTACTACTACAAAACATTAGCACAAAATCTTAGTGAGACAGTCACAGGAATGTGAATGTTATGTGTTTACAGTGTGTTGTTGCCACTATTTACACAGCCTGTCCTGTGGTTAGAATTGATGAGAATTATTAGCTAGCTAGCTCCCTAGCAGGTAACCAAACAGGGCTAGCACCCACTGCATACATGATTAATGTAATTGCATTTGGTTAAATTTAAATATTTATATTTTTACTAATGCACAAAGTTAAGCAAAATTGGTACTGCGTGAAATCCTTAACTGAATTGAAAATCAGTGAATTGTTTATTAAGTCCAATCGAAACAAATCAATTTTGGAACTCTGAATCTATGTCTAATCTAATCATTGTGCTAGTGTTGAGTAAGCACAAATGAACATGTAGTACTAATTTATTATTATTATTTATTATTTTTTGTCCCTTTGAACAGGGCACACCTGTGGTTGTCTCCTCCCTGACGCAGATGATCAGCAATCTGGTGGGACAGCTCCTCATGCCAGGTAATACGGGTCAGTATACAAATACCATATTTTCAGTCATTGTTTTTCATTTTTCTTGGATTGGTTGTGTGTTAAGTCAATTTCGTTGATCTGTACATATGCATATGCATGTGCAATGACATTAAAGATTCATCCATTCATAAACACTGTTAGAGAAACATTGTAAATTTTCTCTCACTTCTCCCCAGGCGATATCACAACCTCATCATCTTCAACCAGCTCTCAGTCATCCTTCTCTACTTCATCTGAGTCCTCCACATCTCCAACTCCTCCCTCTGCCAACACCACTGGCCAGGCACCGGCACACAGCTCGGGAGTACCTGTGGATCAACCAGTAGGGGGCGGTGCACAGGGGAACCTGGCCCAGCTGCTGGGCTCTTTGCTGACAAGAAGTTCTGGTTCTGGAGCGGTACCCTCCATCACTGTGAATCTACCTGGAGTGCCTGGGGTGTTTCAGAGCATGTCTAACGTCATACCGGTTAGTTTAAATAGCTCTGCATTTACATCAACTTATCCATCCATAAGTCACTGAATCCACATTAATCGTTTATTTGAGCTTTCTTAGACAAAAATGTTCTAAACAATTGCATACACCTTTTCATTTCACTTTTTAGAATATGCTTAATAAAAAACAGTCTTTTAACAATATTTATGGAACCATATAAGGGTGGGGGGGCTATCGGAGGGCGAATCCGCAATTAAGCGACTTCTTGGGTGCCGAACTGCGACTGTTTTTAAAGTGGAAGTCAACCTTAAACATTTCTTGACAATAATATGTTTTGTGTGATCTCACTAGTTTAAACATGACATTCTGATTAATATTACATTTGTGGAATATGAGTTATTAAGCAAAATCCAGCCATTTTCATCCATCCATTTTGCCACTTGCTGTCGACTGAAGATGAAATTAATTAATGACTTCCCCTATATTAAGTAATGTAATTATGTAATGTAATTACCATTCACCACTAGATGGCAGACATGGCTTAGTTGGGCTTACACTGAGTTTTATAAGATAAGATAAGATAAGATCCACTGATTGTCACACCCATCTAAGTGGGGCGAAATTTGTTCTCCGCATTTGACCCATCCCCTGAGGGAGCGGTGAGCATACTGTTTACAATGTGAGTAATCCTAATACTGTAATATTTGTTGGAATGATATGCAGCACAACCATAGTACTAATAGCCTTAAAATTGAAGTGATTGGATTTTTGTGAGAACAAAAAATTCACAAAATTAGTTCTTGCACTTGGTGATGGTTTCGTATTCAACTGTTATGTGCTATCCTTGAATGGTAATTTTTATGCAAGAGTCATTTGCACTGGAAAAAATATGGTCATTTTGTTGTTTGGTGAGGATAGTGGATCTTTTCACTGAAGCAATCCTCTTCGCTCCCGTAATAACTACAATTGCTTTAAACGACCTCTTCAGGTTAGAAGCTGCATCAAAGCCTTCTGTATGCTCTAGCATTAAAAAACAAACGTATAAATATGTTTTTGGGACCCTGAGAATATTTAGAATAAAACGTTTTTATGCATTTTTGGGAGCAAATGAGTTAAGAATACGTATTTCACAATTTTGTCATGTGTGTGTGGTCCTATTTGGGCATCCCTACAGTACAGTATCACTAAAAAAAATTATCCACGGACCTAAGAATGCAGAGAAATGCAAAGAAAACCCACAGACAGGTGTGTGGCAGGTTCAAGATGCTGAATGTACTTTTTGTTTTTTGCAATTTAGAACTAATCATTTTTTGTTGTTGTTGCTTCTTTATTTCATAGCCAGCTGCCAGCAACACCATTGAACAATCCGCACCTCAGACCGGCAGTGGTCCTAATGGCGACTCTCTGAGCCCAGAGCTCTTCACTGGCATCGTGCAAGGAGTGCTGTCTACTATGATGAGCTCACTCGGGGCGGGGCAGGGCAGTGGCGAGAGTATCGCACAGTTCATTCAGAGGCTTTCTCAGACTAGCAATTTGTTCACACCTGGATCTGGAGATGCTGTGGGTATGTATGAAAGGAACCAAGAGTCAACTCAAACCCAGCTATTTTCCCTCGCATTGCTCCATCTACTGTATTTGAAATAGTTGTCATCCCGGCAGGCTTCTTTGGTGATCTGTTGTCTCTGGTGTGTCAGAGCTTTTCTATGGTGGACATGGTGCTGTTGCTTCATGGAAACGCTCAGCCTCTAACCCACATCCAGCCCCAGCTGACTGAATTCTTCACAGATCACTACCTGCACAACCAAGAGCCCACTGACGCTAACATAGCTGTAAGTGCTGTAATGTTAGCGTTAGATGCTAATTAAGTTCTCATCAGTAATCAAAAGTTTTGTGTCGTTCTGGGTAAAGAGAGCAGCTGATGACCTCAGCAGTGGTCTAGAGGAGTACATTGCCGAGAGTTTTGTAAGGACGTCATCATCATACAAACTTTCAATGAATATGGAGATCGATTATGAAGATACTTGATTCTCTCTTAGGCAACTGTGACGGTACGCGAGGGAGTGGACATTGTTCAGACCAACCTTGCTTTCCTCAGGCAACAGCTCACAAGAATGGCCTCACATGTACTGCGCTGCAATGGTTAAGTCACTTTCTTCAGTTAACTTATTTGCTCCCAAAAAACGTATAAATACGTTATACTTTAAATATTACTTAATATAATATAAGACTTATTTATAATTTTTTTAAATCTTTTTTTTTTTTTTATAAAAAATTATGCTAGAGCATACAGAAGACTTTGATGCGTCCTCTGACCTGAAGACAATGCTTGGAGCAATAGTAGTTATCACAAAAACGGCCAGCAGGTGGCAGCAGTGTATAAGAGATCAACCAGGGCTATGTTGCAAAAAGCTCTTTTCCCCAGTGTTATAAACAGATTTGTGAATAATGATGAAACTTAGCTATATTCTAATGCTAATTGCCGCAAAACCGAAATTGATAGAAATGTACTTTCTTTCCTGATGAAAGAAGAGACTCTAATCTTTCTTTTGGCAGGTTACTTGTTTTTTTAGCAATAGAACACAATATTCTGTGGGCTTTGGAAAATAAGTCAAAATCCAGTAAAGCAGCTGGGAGCAAAGAGGGTTGCTTCAGTGAAAATAGCTGGGAGTGAATGAGTTAAAGTACCGCTGATTGTTACGCCCGAGTGGGGTGAAATTCGTTCTCCGCATTTGACCCATCCACTGAGGCAGTGGTGAGCAGCAGCAGGGGCTTGCGCTCGGGGATCATTTGGTGATATAACCCCCCAATTCCAACCTGTAATGCTGAGTGTCAAGCCGGGGATTGAACCCACGACCTCCCAGTCTCAGGGCGGACACTCTACCACGAGGATACTAAGCTGGTTTAGCTTAGAAATAGGCCAATATAGTGTTTTTTCACGGCCAACACTGATTATTAGTAGTCAAGGACGCTGATAACCGATATTATCCCACTATTGAGGACAGTAATATTTATTTCTTTATTTTATTACTTTATAGCTTGTGATTGAGTCCATGGTTTTATCTTGTTTTTGTTGCAGATCACACATTTGGCCCCTATCTGCTGTTGCTGTGCACCCAGGGTCTGTTTGAGTGTCTTGCCCTTAACTTGTACTGTCTACAAGGAGAACAGAGAGCTCTGACTTCTGTCATCAACCACTGCATTGTTAGTATAATACACAATGAATTTTTTGGGCCACTACATAATGCTGTCTTCCTTGTAGAATACGTATTCAAATGAGATCAGAAGTTTGTACTATAAAATATGCTGAACCCAAATTTTCCTTGGTTTGTGTGTTTGCAGAGGAGAATGTCCTCAGAAGTGAATACCAGTCTGGTTAACTGGTTGACCAGTATGATGTCTATGAGGTTGCATGTTATTCTGGAGAACAACCCAGTTACTGAGGATCAGATTCAGCACTATGTCAGATTCGTACCGGTAAGAACAACTACTTTAATAGAGTAAGGAAGTGCAGTTTAGTATCAGACCACTGCAAAGCTATAACCATGACAAACTCAAAACCACAGCCATAAACAATACACACTGATTTATTGGGACTCGTTTGGTTGTGTTATTAAAATATATGGCTAAATGCGACGCATTGTAAAGTATGGAGAACCAAACTGCTAAAATTAAAAATAAATAAATAAAAGTTAAAATGAAAACCAATCTAAAAAATATAATTCAAAAAATTAATATATATATAATACAAAAATAAAAACAAGATTAAAAAAATATAAATAAAAATAGAATTAAATATCATTCAATAAATAAAAACGCTCTGCTCTCACATTTATTTATTTCATGTTGCCAGGATGAAATAAGGGGGCGTGTCTTGGGTTGGACTTATTTATTGTTGTTTTTATTTCCATTTATGTTTATTTTTTGGATTAAATTTTTGAATTATTTTTTTTCTATATCTGTTTTTATTTTCACTTTTAGTGATTTATTTATTTAGTCATTTATTTATTTTTTAATTTGGGCAGTTTTGGTCCTCCATAGTAAAGCACTTTGAGCACCGTATGGTGTAGAAAGCAGTATATAAACTCCGATTATTTACAACATATATCAGCTTTGATGCCTTTTTAGGAAGACTCGAACCAGAGGACAGCAGCAGGCAATGGACAACAGGCAGATGAGAGTCAAAATGTCGAGGTGAATTCTGAACTTTGTCTTTGCATATCCAACATCAAATTAATTTGCAGTTAAACATTGGCAACAGTGGATCAAGTGGAAATACTTTATGTAAGCCAAAATACATAGAAACTGATTTACTAAGATTTATTAAATGAAATTGCGTGCTCATTTACTCTAACAGGTGGGGTGTGCTATTGGCAACAGGTGCAAAAGTGATGCTGATTGCCATATTGGAAAGAGGCTTTTGTACTCTTGCTTTTAATATTTTGTAAACAGATAAAACTAGATAAAACATGATTCCTCGCAATCCATGTCCTTAGTCTGCTTGTCTTCAGTAAAATATGTGTGGATTTTTTGGGGGATGGAACTCATTATACACTACATTATACACTACATTATAATACTTCTCTAAGGTCAGTGTTGTGATGTTTTGGAACTAGTGAAGAAAATAACAAAGGCAACTCCACGCAGATTTTAATTTACGCCCGTGTGTTGTAATTTACCATAAAAGGAATTCCACTTAATTCATCAGGTCCATTTACACTAAGTGGAGTCAGTAGTAATGGAAAGCTGAGGTCACTCTTCATGAGTTCCAGATGGAGGAGAGTTCAGCTCCAGCTCCAACTCCCACAACAGAGGAGGCCATGGCATTGTCTGGTCACGGTCAGGAGAACACACACACCACAGGGGTTGCTCAGGGATCTGCCGCGGCCCCACCACGACGGGCAGAGCTGACAGCTGAGGTGGAGCCGTGGGCAGCGTCTCTTCCACCTGTAAGCATGAACAAGAAACTGAATGCACCACTGGTGGGCTACCTTGAACTCATTTGCTCCCAAAAACGTATAAATATATTTACTTTATCCTTCACTCCCAAAGACGTATTTATACATTTTTTAAATGTTTTTTTTATGTTAAAGCATACAGAAGGCTTTGATGCAGCCTCTGAACTGAAGATAATGCATGAAGCAATGGTAGTTATTACAAAAACGACCAACAGGTGGCAGCAGAGTATAAGAGATCAAGCAGGGCCATGTTGCAAAAAGCTGTTTTCCCCCACTGTTTTAACTCTTTGACTGCCAGACGTTTTCAGAAACGGGATGTCGCCAGTGCCAGCCGATTTAAGCTTTTTGACTGATCTTTCAAGGTCCACAGAAAATGTTGTGTTTGGACTATGGAAACACACATACTACCAAATGAAAGATTGAACTCTCATCTTTCATCAGAAGTTTGTTTCTACCTTATTCCGTTATTCAGTAATCAACGATAGAAAATGGTTAGTTTCACCAAAATGCTCTGTTTTGAAACAAAAAGCGGAGAAAAAGAGCTTTTTGTGAAACGATATTATTTCATGCACTCTAGTGAATTGTACACTTCTTTTTGTCCATGAATGATGCCACAAACACCTAAATGGTGCTTTACTTCTTTAAAACACTATCACCAACAATGAAAAAGTGTTTTTAGATTGCAAAATACGTTTATTTCCATTCAACAGTGTAACAATTTGACAAAACAATTTCGCAAACTATTTACAAATGTGTGCAACTGTGGTACTATTTACAATTATGTGGATGTTTCAAATACAGTTTTTCTTTTTGTAACACTCCCCTGCGTGCAAGGAGAGGGAGCAGGATTTGCACAACAGATACGTTTCACTGCGATTGTCCCTTTCGCGTGCAGACGTTACACTTTCTTGACGGCCTTTTTTTCCGGGGAATAGCAAGTAGCAGACTGTACCCACTCCGATGAATATGCATTGGACTCGGGGTACTCTTCGTCGTCCGATTGAACGTCCGCCTGTGCAGAAGTGCTCGGTTGTTGCGGCGCGTTTTCCGGTGTTAGCATCGCTAGCCGGTGAACCTTTATGACGTCGTCATAGCCGCCGCATCAACGCTTCCAACTTCGGCGTCAACCTCGGAGTCACCATCATCATCATCGATGATGATCATCGTCGTCATCAATGTGCTATTTAGCGTTGGTCGATGCCTTTCGTCTTTGAAAAAAATTCCCAAGTGTGAGCTGCTTGCAACCGGTCGCCATTGTTTGCTTCCTCAGCCATCTAGCTCCACCTCACGTCTTCTACTGCCGCGTCAATGCTTCCAACCTCGGAGTCACCATCATCATCATCGATGATGACCATCGTCGTCATCAATGTGCTCTTTAGCGTTGGTCGATGCTTTTCTTCTTTGAAAAAAACTGCTCGAGCGTGAGCTGCTTGCAACCGGTCGCCATGTTCTCTTCTCTTCCCCAGCCAATGTCCCCTCTAGCTCCGCCTCACGTCTTCTACTGACGCCTACCCAATCTTGTCAAAAGAGAGTCATTGCTGCCATCTAGGGGCCAAAAATAGTCATTAGGCTAACTAGATCTGCTTGAAACTTTCACCACAGCTGGCCAAGGCTTTCCTCCAGCCGTTTCAAAAAAAAATAATTGGATGACGTCTTTTAACGTCATTGGCGGCCCTCCGTAGGTTTTTACTTGACGTCTTTTAACGTCCATGGCAGTCAAAGAGTTAAACAAATTTGTGAATAATGATGAAACTTAGTTATATTCTAATGCTAATTGCTGCAAAACGGAAACAGATAGATATATACTTTTTTTCATGATTAAAGAAGAGACTAATCTCTTTTTTGGTAGGTTACTTGTTTTTATAGCAATAGAACAACATTTTCTGTGGGCCTTGCAAAATCAGTCAAAATCCAGTAAAACAGCCATGAGTGAAGGGGGTTGCTTCCGTGAAAATGGCTGGGAGTGGATGAGTTAAGCTTTGAAAACATAGAAATGAAAAAATAGATGATCGTCTTACTGCACAGTGCACATGCTGCACTCCAACTTCAAGTTTTTGCCAACATAAATAAATAAATAAATGTTATTATTAAGGGTGACAGGCGATTAAAACTTTTAATTGTAATTAATCACATGACTTCAATAGTTAACTCACGATTAATCGCAAATTGTATATCTGTTCTAAATGTACATAAAATATTTTCCATACTCCTGTGGGAAAAAGTGTTAAACTAAAATAAATATGTCTGCATCTTTTAGTCATTGATACAGTAACGAGTATGATATTGATTTGTGTTGAGGACTGTCCGGATGTTTTCCACAGGAATGGGTTCCTATCATCAGGCATGATATGTTGTCTCAAAGGAAGATCAGGACGCAGCCGCCACTGTCTGACGCCTACCTACACGGGATGCCCGCCAAGAGGAGGAAGGTAAGCAGCGTGGACGATGCAATAAAGGTCGACATTGAAACGTCTTTATGTTTTGTGACTTTCATTTTCCACATAACGGTGGGGAAGCAATGCGGAATGGTTGGGCATGAACTCTCTCACGTTTTCTCTCCTCAGATGACGCAGTGCGAAGGACCCCACCTGTCCTTGTCAGATGCCGTCTGTCGAGCTGCTTGCTCTGCCGGAGCCCTGCCTGTCACTGCCCCAAACAGCCTCCAAGGGGAGCTGGAGCGTCCTTATCTGCAGGATGCATACACCACACAGGCAGGGCTATTGATGATTGATTATTGTGGGAATGCTGAAACAATCCCACAAATGTTATAGTGATTTTTGTTCTCCTGACTTTTTTGCCGTGCAACAACTCCCGCATAATACATCCGATTTTCACCGTTCAAATTTCAACTTGCTTCAAAAATTCTCGCCTTCCTGGGAATATATCATCTGATTCCACATTACTTTCAGTATTGGCGCAATTTAACATTAAATATAAATTTTTCCCCATTCATTTTCAATGGGACACATTTTTCTAAGTCTAACTTTCCACGCCCACTTCCATACATACAACTTAATCATCATTACCCCCTGCCTTATACTGCTCAGTAGCGCAGTTGGTAAAGTGCATTGTCCAGTAACTAGGAGGTTGCAGGTTCGAATCCCAGCTCCGACTGTACATTACAAATATATCCATGACTGTTATGCTAAGTGATATACATGTATACCAACTGACTAGCATACCAGGAAATGGATTAAAATTTCACTGAAATTATTAAATGCATGTTAGCTTTCAGCATCAGATGACACTTTTTGTAATAAATAAACAATTAGCCATGATTTCAAGCAAGTCCAGTTAGCTCAGTGCTTAGAGCAATTCCCTTCCACCAATGAGTACCTGCGTTCAAACCTGCTTGGACCACATTTGAGTACTTTAGTAATTTATCTTTCAATTTACTTCATAAGCACATGCATTGAAATTTTAGCATTCAGCATTCCCACGCAAGAAATTGCAATTTGTCTACTTATTTAGGGATGTCGGATAATGCTTTTTCTCCCAGACCGATAACAGTACGAGTACTCATCTCTTGAGTAGTCACCGATACTAAGTACAGATACCACTAGACCAGGGGTTAGCAACCTTCTGTCAAAAGACCTATTTTAGGCTAAATAAATAACAAAAAAAAATTGTCTGGAGCCGCAAAACATTTGAACATTGTGATGAAGGAAACGGTGTGTTAGTGTTAGTCTAATGTACTGAGGGCCCAAGAGCTAATTAGAGATGCACCATAACAGAAAAATATGCAGCATCCAATACTTTGAGATTCATTTTCTTCTACCTTTTGTCTTCTTTTTTTATTAGTATTATTATTTTTGTAATTTTTCAAGCTATGTTGTTCATAAATTTTTAGATTTCTGCCTTTCTGTCAAATTTCTGATATTTTGGGCAATTTTATGGAAATATGGTAATTTTCTGCCTCTCCTTTCTTGGATTTTTTTTTCAGACTTTTTTTGCTATCAATTTTTGAATTTTTTGGTAATAATCCATCCATCCATCCAACCAACCATTTCCTACCGCTTATCCAGGGTCGGGTCTAGCAGGGGCAGCAGCTTCCGGTGGGAAGACTTCCTTCTCCCCAGCCACTTCAATAATTTCCTCCGGTGGGATCCCAAGGCGTTTCCAGGCCAGCTGAGAGCCATAGTCTCTCCAAACTGTCCTGGGTTGTCCCCGGGGACCTCCCCGTTTTTGTCCGCCACCCAGCTGACTACGCACCCAGCCCCTTTGGCCCCTTCTACAGGTGGAAGGGGGGCCCACGTTGCCTTTTCGTGCCCGGCCACCAGACGCTCGCTTTTGAGCCCCGCCTCCAGGCCTCACTCTTGAGGGCGGCCCCGGGGCGGTGACCCGTGTCCGGGCAAGGGAAACTGCGATTTATTTTTATTACTCATCATAAGGGGTCTTTTTGAGCCATGCTCTGTCTGGTTCCTCACCTATGACCTGCTTGCCATGGGTAACCCTGTCAGCGGCATAACGCCCCAGACAACATAGCTCCTAGGATAATTGGGGCACTTAAACCCCTCCACCAGGATAAGGAAGGGAATTTTGGCAATTATGTGGACATTTGATGGTAATTTTCAGGATTTTTTTGTTTTTGGACATTTCATGGTTATTATTTTTTTTGTTTAACATTTTCTTTCCTGACTTTTCTTAAACCAATTTTCTGTCTTTTTTGGCCATTTTGTGGACATTTTATGGTAAATTTTGGCATTTCTTCTTTTGTTTTTGGACATTGTTTTGGTTACTTTATAAATGTTTTCTTTTCAGCCTTTTTATTCAATTCTCTGACATTTTTGGCAATTTCATGGACATATTATTGTAATTGTCTGCTTTTCCTCTTTTTTTGGACATTTTTAGGTCATTTTTATTTACCTTTCGTCTCTCTTTTTCTGGCAACTTAAAGTTTTGGACATTTTTTTAAAAATATGTAATTATTCATTTTTATAATCTGAATCATTACGTTATTTAAAGAATACTTGTTAAAATAAATAAATTTAAAAATGTATAATCATATTTTTTGAGATTCAGATATAGCTCCAGAGCTGCAGGTTGCAGACCCCTGCACTAGACCTTTTGATACATAAAATTTCCCCTGAAAAAAAAACACAATCGATAATTCTAAAGAAATACTTTTATATGACAATAAAGAATTTTTCCCTAAAACTGAAATTAATGGCGATTTTCTAGTCTTCTAATTTCTAGTTCCTGATCGTAACATGGCCACAAGTCACGAATACTGATAACTTGAAATCAGGCTAGGAAATAAGACAATACCTAATTATTAATTAAAAGTATTGATACAATATAAAATCTGGGTCAGAAAATCTGCATCGTAGTGACCATAATAACATTTTTGATGTATGAAAATTTATTGTTTCTTGCTTTGTTTTGCATAAGCGTCCTTGCATCAAGCTATTGTATATACAATAAATAAAACAAAAATGATCATCCAAATCATATAATAATTTCATTGAAGTCCACCAGGTTAATGCTAACATACAGTATAAAGGAAAACTGAACTCTAATTTTGGATTTGCTTATATGAACTATAAAAAAATATATAAAACAAACTTAAAAACTCTGCTATACAACAAGGAAATAGTATATTTTAGTAGTTAAGGATTGTTTTATTTGAGCATTTAATTATTTTCAATAGTAATATGCCTAACTAATAATTAACAATTTGCATCAGTTTATTGCATCATATTAGTTTGACATGAATCAGAGTAACGGAAGGCTTTGTGTATCTGCTTGCAGGTCAAGGAGGACATAAAAGTGCGAGTGCAAGATGATCCCGACTACAACGCTCAAAGATTCCCCAACACACATCAAGCTTTCTCCTTAGATGACTCTTAATATGCAGCAGCTGCATAGCAAAACTGTAATGCAGCGTGCGCGGGAATACAGGACATCAAGCCCGTATCTCACTGAGCGGCGCAGGCTTGCCAGTGTTGCTTTTTCCTCAAATTTTATTTCAGCATCAACTTTTGTCTTCAAAATTTCTCTGCAACAAGAAAAATGGTTTTATAGTATAAAGAGGGTTTCAAAGTGTCTGTGCAACGTTTCAAATTCGTTGACAGTTTAAAAATCTGGCCAGGCATCCACAGCAATCACGGCCTCTCACATTTGCCCATCCCATTGTTTTGCATTGTCACGTCATCCTGATTTGTCCATGGTGGCCTGAAACATGGTTGCCATGACTACTGTAATGTAAACAAACGTAGCTAGATGATGTGATGATTTGTATCTACTTGTGTTTACTGTAGCGGCAGTATCAACAAAATACTATAATTGAAAGTTTAAAAAATGCTTTATTAGAATCATATATTTAACATGCTACTCTATGAAAATGTTAGAAATAGTTTAAATTAAAATTACCGTGAAGTTGAACTTCTAATTGTATGTTTTTAACCATTTAATGTTGTGGTAGATGGGGTCAAGTTTTAATGAAACTTTTAAATTATAGCTTTTAATAACCCTACTGGGAAGGAACCATATTTGGTGTGCATGCCTCACTGCGAGGCAGTAGAACCACCTGAATTCTCTGTTAAGTGAAAAACATTTAAATTAAATTTAGAAAAATATTTAATTTTAAAAACATGGTGTGTACTCACTCACTATACTCCCAACTAGATTAAGTGCAATTTCTGCAGAAATTGCATGGGAATGCTGGAAGTTGAATGCTAATGAAGGAAATTGAAAGATAAATTATGTGAAAATTGCAAATTTTTAATTGTAGTTAAATGACAAATGTTTCATGGCAAAAACGTGAGAATAAAATGTTATAATAATAATAAGTAAGAATAAAGAATCCCAATAAGATATGTGCTTCCAGAATTCCCACAATAAACGTCTATGGTTAAAAATATTAAACGTTTAAGTTTTTTCTGTCAAAACCCAAATAGATGACGTCCATCTGCACAATATAAATCTCTCTATTGTATTCCACTATTTTATGTGGATAGTCATGGATGGCAAAATGTCTGATCATCACCATTTGTTCACTCATTTGTATTTTACCATTTTCTAGTGGACCTTCATCATGTTCCAAGCAGGATTATTATAGTTTAGGATTTTTTTCATTTTGAGTTTTGTTTTTTAAATGTAGTTTTCAGAGTGGTTCTGTTAGTTTTTATTACTTAGTTATTTAATAAATGCTTAGTTTTAGTTAGTTTCAGTATTAGTTTATTTTTATTTTATTTTTTAAGTGTGTATTACTTGTGCGCAATATTTAAAAACACCATGGGAGCAACGTCATCTGAAGGTGCTTTTCTATTGGCTGCTGCTAGATGACTTCACTTTTGTGTGACACACTTTCAAATGTCCTTATTCCGGTTAATATCATAAATCATCCCCAAAGGCTCATGCATTAAATTGATTACCAAAGACTAAAACGAAGGACATTTTTGCTATAATTATAGTTAGTTTTAGTTAGTTTTGTAAACATAAAATGTAGTGTCAGTTTGTTTTCCTTTTCTTTTTTGAAGCATTTTTGTTTTTATTTTATTAAAGAAATAGTTTTTTGAATATTAGTTTTAGTTAACTAAAAAACCTTGGTTCCAAGACAGTATTACATTAGATTCCTGAAGCAGTGGAGGTATTATTACATAAATGTTTGTAAAACTGAATGTTTGATGAGAAATAAAGCTACTTATTTCAACAGTTTGTTATTGCTCTTCTTATCAGCAGACATGAAAAGACCAGTAACTTTTATTTATAAAGCACTGTGTGAAATGTGTACATATGGATGTTGTTGTTGTTTTTAACAAGTATGTATCGTAAGGTTTTTTGTTTTTTAAAGATGACCATATATAGTAAGGTGTTTTTTGTTGTTGTGTTTTTAAACACAGGCTTCTTTTTTCTTTTTTTTTTAAACGACCATGTATATGGTGGTGGCCGTGTCTCAGGGTGTAGACACGGTCGTTCAGTAACCAGAAGGTGGGCTGTTCGGTCACCGCTCTCCCCAAGTCATGTGTCGTCATGTCCTTGGGCAAGGCACTTCACACACATTGCCTCACCCTGCCCCAGGGCAGCTGTTACTACTAAAGTAGTTTACCGCCACCAGAGTGTGAATGTGTGAGTGCATGAATAATGTATCCATTCCATTGTAAGGCATCTCTAAGCGTCTAGAAAAGCGCTATATGAATAAATCTGATGCAATATTATTATATAGTGAGGTGTTTTGTTTTTTACAACCACAGCGTTTTTTAAAAAGATGGCCATGTATATACATGGTGGTGTTTTTTTGTAAAAAAAAAAAATAAAAAAAAAGTAATTCTATACATGGCTTTTAAAAAATATATATATATAAACACCTTACTATATATACAACATGGTTATTTTAAAAAAAATAATAAATAAAGGCCTGATGGCCATGGTCATCTTAAAAAAAAAGCGCCTTACTCCATGACTATTTTTAAATAAATGTCTTAACTTAATGGTAACCTTTTTAAAGAAATAATAAAAGCATTACTATAATTGTTTTTTTTAAATAATAAAAGCCTTAGTAAACATGACTTTTTTTTTAAATAAATGCCTTACTATATACTACATGGTTATTTTATTTAAATAAATGCCTTACTATACAAGGTCATGTTTTAAAAAAAGCTTTACTACATGTGGTCATTTAAAAAAAAAGGCCTTAAATAGTTTTTTAACATCCTGGTACATTGTCATAAATTTTTTAAAAAGCCTTAATATACATTTTCTTTTTTTGAGAGGGGGGGGGGGAAGCCTTATATACATGATCTTTATTTTTTAATAAATAAATGCCTCTATACGTGGTCGTTTTTAAATTTATTTATTCAAGTTATGTAAATAGCTGGGGTGGTTTGAACTTCTTAACAATATACATTGTTGCTAAAAAAAAAAAACGCATTGGTCTTTCTTTTTTTATTAAAAGCTTTACTACTTACTATTCATGACAATTTACTATATATATATATATATATATATATATATATATATATATATATAAAATCAGATTCTATGGTTGTTGTTTGTTTGTTATTGGGGGGGGGCACCTGACTCCTGGAATTTGAGACTGTCAATTGTCATTGCTGCACTGCTAAAGTGAAAAATTTGCGGTTTGTGTCAAAATTGTTGGCCCTCTGGGGCAAGCAATTGCCTGCCTTGCCTGATGGCAAGCTACGGTACCCCTGGTCAGCATATGATGAAAGACTTGACAAATGTTCCTCCGGATGTTTTAATTGGGAACTTTATTGACTAAGAACTAGTACAGTGGGTGGTTGAAAGTCTGAAGTGACTTCATTTCTGTATGGGGAAAGATCATGCAGAAAGCACACACGGAAACAAAACGCAAGATTTACTGCTGCACTCTTGTGGACACAAATATTTTAAACATCGCCAACAATAACTTTTGAGTACACAAGACTAAATAGTATAACTGAGTCTATCTGAAATAGTTTCACCTCAAGTATGTCAAGAGATTTTTCAGTCTAAGGAGTTTTCTTCATTGCCGTCGTATTGCACATATACAGATTTTCAAGCTTCAAATACGCAATAAAAATGGGGTTAGTTAATTTAGTTAGTATTTTTGAGAAACGTTATGTATTTTAGATTTTCAGGAATGGAGAAGACGAACAACCGGTTCTGTTTACTAGATTCAACATTCTTCCAATGCATCTTAATTTTGGAGGGAAATTGTAAACGCATCTTGTAGGATGATTTTTTGCCACCATTTATTACTAGTTGAGACAAAAAGCTGCGTATTGCATTCAGGAGCGACAATATGAGAGTTTGTGATGCAGATCTTCAGATCAGGTGTTTCTATGATGACAATGAAATAGTCTTGTGGATCTTCAGCGCGCCGAGATTCATTCTCGGACCTGCCACAGTGAGGATAGGAGCAGGGGCAGCAAATTGAGAGCGGGTCTGTTCACCGTCTCCTCCATCCCCAGAGCTACTAAAGCGCTGGCCAGGAGGGACGTGACTCGGGGCAGGGTTGGGGGCTGAGCCGGCATCACCTGCAAAGAGATGATCACACTGGAAGGTGAGCATGATGCCAAGGTGGTCACTGAGCTGTTTGGTGACATGGTGTGCAGCGCACGAAACATTTACAAGAGGAAGTGCAAGAGAAAGTTGTCACGTCCATTTTTCCCCCCACTTTTATTTATTTTTTATTTTGCCATTCTTGGACCTCCATACTTAAATGAGGTGAAGATATATATTTTTTGTGCTGTATAGTATTATCTAGCAACCCACACCTGGTTTCTTACCTTTTCAACTTTATGACAGTGGATGAGTCCGTCATGTCCTATGTAGAACGTGGAGAAAACATCATAGGACCTGCAACAGATGCCAGTCCTTCATAAGAACACATGCTGGGTGCTCTTTGAAGCAATTATTTTAAGTTCAGTTTTGGTAGTACAGTAGAATACTACGTTTTAAAATCAATGAGTAACTGTGCTTGTGTTTATTAATCGTTGTGTCAATTTCAAACAAAAGTAGAGCGCCTAGGTTTAGATGGCATCATTTTTCTTTGCAAACAGCCCGTGTTAGGGCTTTGTTACATATGCCTCCCAATTTTCACAGATCTAGGAGAAACATACAACCACAAATATTGTATTTTTTTTTTTTTTAATGAGCCATTTTTTGAAAAATAGCACAAGAATGTTACGGTTACCTGTACAGTTGTGATTTGTCTTTGCGGTAGAAGCGTAGCATCAAGGTATGGTAAGGAAGGCCCCTAAGCCTCCATCGAGCCTTAATGGTCCCGTCTTCCATGTGCTTGGTCAGTTTGAGCACCTCCAGCCGGGTGTCACAGAAATACAAATGACAACAGAGGCGCCACAGCAAGACGCTGACTTGGTATATCAGGCGTCCTCTGCAGGGGATCGTCAAGTCAGACAGGAAGTGACGCGCATAAATAGTCTCAAGCTATCAAAAGCATAATTACCTGGTCTTGGTATTGAGAAGTCCGTTGATGAATTCAACATCATTGGAGTACATGGAGTAGTCATGATTCTTATGGAAGAAATTTGGGAGCTGCAAAACATTATTTGGAATCAGACATGTCAAATAAACAGCGCAACAGACTAAACCAAGTGCAATTTCTGGAGAAATTGCGTGGGAATGCTGAAAGCTGAATGCTAAGATTTGAATGCATGTGGAATGCTCATAAAGTAAATTGAGAGATAAATTATGAAATTATGACCTCCTGGTTTTTGGACAATGCACTTTACCAACTGTGCCACCGAGTAGTATCAGAGACCTGGTAATGATGATCAGTTGTGTGTATGGAAGTGGGCGTGGAAAGTGATACTTAGAAAAAGTTCAATGACTGTCCCATTGAAAATGAATGGGGTAAAGTTCATATTTAACATTAAATTGTGCAAATACTATAAATAATGTGGAATCTAGATGATACATACCCCATAGATGTGAATTTTTGAAGCAAATTAAAATTTGAACAGCGTAAATCGGAAGTATTATGTGGGAGTTGTTACAGGGCAAAAAAGTGTGGAAAATAAAAATCACAATAACAAATGTCACAAATATACTGTAATATTGTGCACCGTAATAGTTCAAAGCTCATTTTTTACCTGCACCTAATCATATGCTGTTTTGCCAGTTAACTTCCTGATTACTTGATTATAAAAGTAATATAGCCAAGTTAGATTACAAGCTACTTTTTTTTTTGTTACATTCAGTAGACGCTGATAACCCTGCTGAACATAAAATGGAAAAATGTAAATAAAATTCTAATGAATGCTTAGCCGTCTGATGTCTCAAGCTGTTGTTATAATGCACATTGTTTTCGATTTAATTAATACATTTGGGAACTTTGTTTATAAGCTTGAACGTATACACCACACTGCGACTCCAAATGTTAGTTAAAGTAAAATATGTAATAACGCTGATAGTGCATCTTGTTTACAAAAGTGTAAGTGAACACTATACAGATGAAAGATTTAGAGAAATAGTAGAGGCATGAGCAACTTATAATGCAATAATTTCCGGAAAATGTAATAATTTTTTCTTATTTTTAATTAATTAAATAATTTGTAAAAAATTGTACTTAACTTGACCAACAACACCACCCACCCCCCGCCCCCCAAAAAATATATATATTTCACCAGTAATGTAATAAATAAGAAAATCCTGACTAAAAACTGAAAAACATTTTTACCAATAATGTAATAAATACCTTATTACATTTTTAAAACCTATATATTATATCATAATCCCAGAAGTCATATCAGTTCTAATCAAGTGGGCGGAGCTTACTTTGATTAACTCTGCATAGTTGGTTTAACACTAAATAAATCAACTCTGTCAAATAACTCCAACACTGACCTCCATTTAAATCAGAGTGTTAAAAATATACATTGGGGGGTGAAATCAACTCTGAAACATTTAACACCAACAACATAACACTCTAATTTTTGCTGTGAATGTTTACAGTCCTACATTCTCATAACACAAACTGGAAAACTTCGGCCTGAAAATTAACATACACTATTACATTATCGGTCAAGTTTTGCAGTATTAGTTTTGAGAGAGAAAAATAGAAACCTATCTGAAAATGCAATAAATCCCCAATAAGGTATTACATTATCGGTCCAATTTAAGGATGGGTATGGATTCAAATTTCCTCAATCTATTCGATTCACAAGAGTTCCATTCAATTCGATTTCGATTTTTTTCCGTTTCGATTCGATTCACCTTAATTTAATCCAATATTGATTAATTATGAAACATCAATGCTTCTTAAATATTAAGGACATCATAAAAACTCTACAAACATTAAATTTGAAATAAAATTTTGCAGAGGCAGTAACTCAAATAAATAATTTAGTTTATTAATGAAAGTAACGTGTTATAATCACTACATGAACATTGACATCAGCAAGGATGAGATAAAAATATTTTCATAATTCTAATTCAATAATTGTAAATAAAAATTAAAATGATTCTGAATTGTCTTAAAGTGCAATAAGTCAGGTCTTTCATAAATGTAAGAAAATACAGTGGTACCTCGTGCCAATATTTACAGAAGTAGTCACAGTAGTTACAACTGCGCGATAATCTCCTTCCTAATTCCACTGTGGTTCGTAGCACTGTATGTTTTTTTTGCTGCCACTGGCACTGTTGTCTTTCTTTGGGCCCATGGCGAAGAAAATTGAAAATGCACTCGCGAGTATGGAGCACCTCAGGGAATATTCACGATCTGACTGGAATTGAGCAGTGCATCGTCTCAACTACCGCAACGTAAGCATTCGGCATTGCTCTGCTTCACTCGTTTTCAAGGTACGTTTGGCTTAAGTTTGCTTTGCTTGGGTTTTCGGACTCTGAAAATGAGTTCAAACACTGAGGCATTTTTTTACTCCGATTTTTTGGTTGAAGTCCGAATTGTACGAGTTCCGAAACGTTCAAACTCTGGGGTCCACTGTACTTTTAAATTCACGTGAACAGTAATTTTCTAGAAAAATGTCGGTCTTTAAAAATGTCGGTCTTTAAAATTCTTTTTTTTAATGAATTTATGAAAATATGGGGAAAAAATATTTAAATAATCATTCATAAAACCATGAATCGATATCAGGCTTCAAAAGGAAAATCTATTCGATATTGATTATTCGATTTTTTAAACCCAGCCCTATTATAATATCAGTCAGGTTTTTTTTTTTTTTATATTATTGGTGAAATTATTACATTATTGGGTTTTATTACATTTTTGATTGAGTTAAATGAACATTTTTATACATTTTCAAGTGTTATTATTACATTTTCAGGAAATTATGGGATGCTACACGGTGTCAGACCTGCCATGTTGTCCGTCTACAAGTGTAGTGGACAAACCTCTGCTGCTTGTTTTTCTTAGTGCTGGTAAAAATGCTGCAAGCTTTTCATTGGACAACAGTATTTTCCTTTTTAAGTGACTTTAAGGCTACGTTCATACGACGGCATATTAGGGCCACGCATATTAGTATTTATTTTTTCTTTGGGGGGTAATTAATTTTATTTTAAAAAATTCACAAACGACAAATACACGTAGCGTAGCTATAGTCTAATGTGAGGATTCGTTGGTGGTTAATGGGACACTGTTTATAAAATGAAAAAGCAGGATGGAGACGGATTTCTTCTTAATTTAAACTTTACTTGTCATACACAGCAGCTCGAGCGACAACACTTCCTGATCCTCTATCAGCTGACTAAACACTAACCAATCAGAAACTAGCATGCTTTAGGTCAGGGGTGTCAAACATACGGTCCATGGGCCGGATCAGACGCGCAAAGGGGTATAATCCGGCCCGCGAGACGATTTTGTAAAGTAAAAAAATAAATAAATTGTAATGTCGGACCAATTAATCAGCCAGCCACAATCAAAACATATAACATTCGTAATTTCACAAGCAGTCCTCAGATGAGCAATGCAACTTGTACGCATAATCGTCCTGTATACCATTATTTTTTTTACACACAACTTAATTACGGTTTGTTTAAAAAAAATTTAAAATATAATAATCATAGACCAACATAAACGTGTTAAATATGACACAAATTAAATAACTGGTAACACAAAATTAAATAACTGCTAACACAAATACATATGACAAGGATTAAGGTCCTTATAACTTCATTACCTGCCACTCATTACCACACATTAACATTACACATTAACACCACAGAATACATTCTGGGAACAATATATATGCAAAACCAGTAGATTTAGCACGTCCGGAACTCATACAAGTGTTGACGAGTTTCACTTGCATTTGTGTTATGTTTTGAAACAATATGACTACAGTTGAGCTCTGTAATTTAGGGCTGGCCTACAAATAGCAGAAATCTGCGTATTAGTTATATATCATTATTTCACCAATCCGGCCCGCTTGGTAATATATTTTCCGCTACGCGGCCCCTGAGCTAATATGAGTTCGACACCCCTGCTTTAGGTAAATGCAAGTGAATGACGGCCAGCAGCAGATTGGACACATCAACTTAGCTACATGTACAAAGAAAAATACAAAATGCATGAATATGTAAATAATAACTCTGGAAACATAAATGTACAAGTAAATTAATAAATGTTAACAAATTAATTTAAATGGTTGATCCTCAGGGTGTGGACCTTCGCAAAGTGAGGCGTCTTTGTCGCTGGCAGTACCCAACGCTTCATACATCATATGGTTCAGCTCTGCTAAAGCAATTACTATATCTTTATTTGAAAACACGACCGAAAAGTATTGGCACAAACATCTGAGTAGTACGCTATGAGTATTTGTCGTTTTTTTCTCGCAAATCTGCCACTTTATAAAATTGCAAAATTACGAGTTTTTTTCTTGCAAACCTGCAACTTTTGAACTCACAAATTTGACACTTTATAAACTCGCAAATTTACAAGTTTTTTCTCGCAAGTTTGCCCCTTTTTAAACTCGCAAATTTACACGTTTTTTTCTTGCAAATTTGCCATTTCATAAAGTTTTTAACAGGGATGTGATTTGACCAAAGTGAAATTATCTGAAAATTTAGCCGGGGGTCTGGGGGCCGCTGGCACCCAGCTAGGTCCAGGGCGGAGGGGGGACAAGGGGGCTTCCCGGAGCTCATGGGTTTTCCGTGTTTTTAAGTACTTTCAATGCACTCACATGACAAAGAAATAGACAAAACAACAGCATAAATTTTCAATGTATATTGAACTATCCCATATAAAATGGCAGTTTTAGTCAACTCAAAATCAGTCACATTCAAAAACATTGGACTGCCTTTGCTTTTAAAAACTATCACTGAGAATATCATCATATCTAACTAATGTGATTACTAAGTTAACACATAAATAATGTTGAAGAGTTCAAATTTCATGAACAAATAATTGTATCATGACCAAATGAAAAGTAACTCATATTAGAGCATACCACAAATGTCTTTGTTATAGCAGAAGATGTTATCTGTCGGAGTCATGTGCATACACAATGAACTACTACTAAAAAAAAAAAGTTTTTTTTTTTTTGGGGGGGAGATAAAAAAAAGCGGAATTCCGCGAATTAGCGGAAAAATCACATCACTGTTTTAATTTACGAGTTTTTTTACTCGTGACAAATTTGCTAGTTTTTTTTCTCGGAATATTGCCCCCACCCTCTAAAAAAAAATAGATATTTATAGTTTACGCCGTCGTATGCTCACACTGCAGGCAAATGCGACCTAAATCAGATTTTTTTTTTTGCCCATATGCAACCTGTATCTGATTTTTTCTAACAATTCCGATTTTTTCAAATTTGGCCAGTGTCACTTTCATATGCAGACAATTGACATTGACGAGACACAGTGTGCATACCTCACTCCTTAGTCTTTCATATGCCATGGCCAGCTTTTGCTCTTTTTCACTGTCTCCTTCCCTATGAGAGCCGTCTGTTCTTGCATCATAGCTGCACAAAGAGGTAGGATTCAGCAGGGGAAAGTCGTCCATCTTGTTTCTGTCAAGTGCAATATCCTGCCTAGAGTTCAGTGGCCTGTGGTGGGCAATGGGTTCTGTTTCCGGGGAATGGAAACAGTAAAACTGAGAGCCGTATATGAAGGGCGCGGGGCAACTCTCCGCTTGGAACAGGCTTCGAAAACAGCCGTGCTGTCTCTTTTCCGGGTGTTTGCTGCTTTTCCTGATGCTGATGTCATCTTCTCTGCGGCCATCAACTGTGGTCAGTAGGAAGGAAAACTCAGAGGACTTGTGATTCCCTGGAGCAAGTAACTCTGCTAGTTTAGTCTGACCAAATAACGGGATCTCCACGATGGTGTGCACGCAACTCGATTTGTTTTGTCGCACCAGCACACACATGCTTAGCGACTCCTCCCAGTCCTTCTCGTGGTAAGCGGCTCTCGGTGGCCAAGTGGCATGATGGAAAGGGAGGGACGGACTTGCTTGCTTATCCGTCTGATGTCTCAAACTGTTGGGCGGCGCCAAGGCCCATGATGCACTGCTGAGAGGACGTGTTGGGTAGATCCACTGCAAGTCAACAGGCTGAAAGAGACGCACACTATTATACTTATCTTGAAAATGACATCAGCACTTTTTACGAAGCTGTTGACATGCACAACAGTTTTAACCAGTGCTATCAAATTATTACACTTTTAAATTAATCAACTCGTTCACTCGCCGCCATTTTCACTGAAGCAACCCACTTCGCTCCCGGCTGTTTTACGGGATTTTGACCGATTTTGCAACGTCCACAGAATTTTGTGTTCTATTGCTATAAAATCGTGGAACCTACCAAGAGTCTCTTCTTTCATCAGGGGGAAAAAAAGCATATTTGTATCTGTTTCCGTTTTGGAACAATTACCATTAGAATATAGCTTAAGTTTCATCATTATTCACAACCCTGTTGAAAACACTGGGGAAAAGAGTTGCAACATGGCCCTGGCTGATCTCTGATACTCTGCTGCCACCTGCTGGCCGTTTTTTGCAATAACTACCATTGCTCTAAGCGACCTCTTCAAGTCAGAAGCTGTATCAAAGCCTTCTGTATGCTCTAGCATAAAAACAACATAAAAAAACGTATAAACGTTTTGGGGAGTGAAGGACAAAATATTCAAAAACGTATTTATACGTTTTGGGGTTTGAATGAGTTCATCAAAATTTTCCATAGTTAATCACGAATAATCGCAATTAATCAAATTTTTCTACTTCTGCTTTTTCCTTAAAAGCTAGTAACAGATATTTACTATTTACAAGTATATCAGACAGTAAAACTATAGTTTGTTTATTCATCTTCCCGCCAGTGACTCCTTCAAGTTTGGCTGCACACTGAGTTAATTGAATTAATTTTTTTTTAAATGCGTTAATGAACTTAAATTAATCTCCAGAGTTAACGCTTTAATTTTGACAGCCATAGTTGTAACCTTCTTTAATTGTTGACTTATCAGTCACCGTCGCAAATACCGATACGAGTGCTGTCACTATCAAATATTTAGAGAATTGATTCATTTATCAACTATTCAATCGATTGATCGACTAATCTAATTCATTTTTATTTTTATTAAAGTGTATTACAAAAGCATTTTTTCCCTGATTACTGTTTATTAACCAGTGATTGGTGTTGATTTCATACTTCGTATTTGTATAGTGATTAAAAAGGGGGGGATTGATGTTGTACTACGTTATTGGTTTGGTCATTGTAAAAACAGATGTTTGCAAATTTTTGGGGTTAAACACAGAAGATAATCAGTCTTCTTTCATGAAGGACTACAGAAATCAGTGAACAATTACTGTTGATATGCTGAAATCAAAGGATTTGGACAATTTAAAAAAAAATGACTCCAAACGATTACTGGATTATTAAAATACTTGTCGATTAATGTGATAATCAATTACTTGTCGATGACAGCTTTAATACCAACTAATGTTGAGAGAAAAAAGAAAGTGGTCGGACAAATTTGTGCAATATGTACGTATGGTGTTCCGCAGGGTTAAATTCTGGGGCCTCGGTTGCCCCTGGGTTCCATCTTACGAAAACAGCGCCCGACCTTCAAAAGAACTATCTTAATTAATTTTCCAAATTTCTTCAGATACAAAAAGAGCTTAGGAGAAGCGAGCTAATTACCTGACTGAGACTCCTGATGTGCTTGGTGATGGGCTGCCTTCTGCCATGGATGCGGACACAACCCACCCAGAAGGCAACGCTAACTCTGCTCACAGCCATTCGCCACAGGGGCCGAAGCAACCCCAGTCAGTATGTTACCATCACCCGCAACAAGGCTGCTAAGTCACATAGATGATCCTCCAGATGGTCGCTGTTTTTAAAGCCAAACTACAGCTGTGGTTCCAGGCCCCTTTAGTACCTAACGAGAGAAAATCAACAAAAAGTTGAAACAGCAACTGTAGTGTTGTATTCAGTGCAGACGGGACAAACAAAGACGCAACATATTATACCAGGGGTGGCCAAGTTCGGTCCTCGAGAGCCACTATCCAGCCTGTTTTCCATGTCTTCCTCCTTCAGCGCAGCTGATTCTAATGATCAGCTCATCAGCAAGCTTTGCAGAAGCCTGACAACGATCCTGATCATGAATCAGGTGTGTTAGTGGAGATAAACATGGAAAACAGGCTGGATAGTGGCTCTCGAGGACCAAACTTGGCCACCCGTATATTATACGTTTATATGTCATCCAAGGGTCACCAACCAATTTGAAACTGAAAACATACTTCTTGAGTACTGTTTGACCAATTAACTTTAAAATATTAATAATTAATGATATTCCTATACAGTCTGCGGTATGGCACAGTGGTAGAGTGGTAGTCCCTCATTCATGAGGTTCTGTTCGATCCTTTTAGGGACCACAATGGAAATAAGCCTATGGCTTTATTGTGTTTTTATCCCTTATCCTATTTCAATCAATCAAAACTCACCCCTTTTGACCATGTCGAAGTGTGGATGCATTATACAACAAAAAAAAATGAATTGGTGTTCCAATACTTTTGGAGGGGATTGTATATGAAGACACTGCTCGTGATAGCATTAGCACCCCACATTAATGGCATTTTTCCAATTAATTTCAATTGATATATACAAGTAAATTGAGTCATAATATATACCCAAAAAAATCCACCGATTGACTGACAACGCCACTGATTGACAATTGTTGAGGCAATTATATCAACTGTTTTACATTAAAATGAGAGTATTAATCGAATCCTATCTGTGACTAATTATGTTGATCATTGGGTATTGTTTTTATTAGCAATTTACAGTTAGCATTTCAGAAATTTAAAAAAAATCAACCAGAATGAACTAAAATGTAATTGAAAACAGCTCATGTATTATTACTTATTACGAAACAAACACTCTTTAAACTGCATGTTAGGTGATAGGGATTCATTGACACATTTAATAATGGTGCTCTTTAACGTCAATTAAGTTTGGAAAGTTGTCAGATATTTTATATTGTAATAATTGCAAGACAAGGGTTCTGTCAATGAAGAAAATTATGCATAGATCTTCATTTTTTTGCAACATTTGCATCCATGACTGCAGTGACATTTCAAAGACTCTACTAGCACATGACCTGCAGCAGACCACAAGCTTATAATAAGAACCCGTAGTGGCAGCTAAAATTGAATTAACCAGCCAAGAACAAACTACAACTGTTTCACATGCAGCATCTCCTCAAGTAAGGGAGAGAAAAAAAATGGGAGAAAAAATCTCCCCCGTGTATTCAGACAAGCTTCTTTTGCGTAATTATTCTGGTAACTTGTGAAGGACATGTCCTAATTTAATGACAAAGAATGCCCTAAATACATATCACAGTAAAATAGCTACTTTTGATCTAATCTGATCGCATAACAAAGACGGAATGTAATGTTACAATAATTTGACATTATTATGTTTCCTGAGAATAGACATGTACTATTATGTGATGGCATGGTTATGGGACAAGCTACATAATAGCGTGAAAAAATAATTCATTCTTTATAACTTCCATGCAAATGTGGTCGAATACAACATTATTTAACATAACTGAATCTCCTCAATGAAATGTTGGTGTCGTAATACATTATACAGTGGCATAAACTGTTCATATTAAGCAGACTTTAACTGCAAATCCACACTATTTTCGCAACTTTCCTCCAAAGAAGATTTCTCCAGCATTATCCCACACATTGACATGACTTTACATTAAGCCGGTTGGCTAGCG
Source organism: Vanacampus margaritifer (assembly GCF_051991255.1). Classification (NCBI taxonomy): domain Eukaryota; kingdom Metazoa; phylum Chordata; class Actinopteri; order Syngnathiformes; family Syngnathidae; genus Vanacampus; species Vanacampus margaritifer. Next base: position 5,449,066 of record NC_135448.1, read on the forward strand.
CTAGCAGGCTACTGACTAGGACTGGCAAATGCTATGCTAACTAGCAGCGAGCTAGTCATAGACAGAAACGCCACTGCCATGTTAGCTTCAACTGACGAAATAATGTAATAATACATCGGCCAAAGCTCTACTGACCAAAAGTTCTGCTGCATTCGCATATATGTTTATGTCAAATATAGGATAGTAAGCTTAATTGCAGCTAACTTACACAAGTGTCATCCAGTTGTGTGCCCTTGCCTTGCCAAACACGCCTCTCACAGGAAGGTGTAATGCTACCTTCAGGGACCGTGAGGAAATTGCTAGATTTTAGTTGCGCATTCCGCGTGTAGGACGTGTTTGTTACTAAAACTAGTTAAGGTCAGGGAATGTGCGAGATGTGTGGCGTAACAAGTCCGACTACGATTTTACTAAAATGTCTTTCATGTCTTTGACGTTAACGGAACGTGCCATTTTTGCAGTCTGGGCGGTGGTGTGTTTTGGGATCTCGGAAATAAAACAACTCCACATTCTGGCATCTTCTGTCCGAAAAGAAACGACTACATAACATACAACATTAATGACGATCCAGACTCCTTCATGCATTATTGAGTATAGTGAGCAATTCAGATTGTTCACGAATAACAGCTCGAGGCCTTAATTTGGATGTTCTATCTTAATAATAATAATAACTACAGTATTAGAATTAATAATTAATTTAATTCAACAGAAAATAATTGGCTACTTAGTTGTAGAATGTGATGTGATTTAATAAATCAAGTTCAATTTAAAAAAAAGAAATCAATTTGAGACTGATGGCTCAATCACATATCTCGACAAGAAAATAATAAAACTCGCAATAAAACTGCTACCGATATAATAACAAAGGGAAGGCGCAACAAAGACGCAAGAAAAAAATGCTTGTTTTGCTCCCCCCGCAAAAATTTTCACGCACAACATACTAGAGGCGGTAATGCACCATTATCCTGGTTTGTGTACCATCAATAAACACCACCGAAGAAGAAAAAACAAGCCGAAGAAGAAAAAACAAGCCGAAGAAGAAATATTTTCCCTTTGCTGGGCCGCATGACATTTGTGGCTCCGATACCGGTTTTGACTACGACGCTTGATTGAACGCTCAAATTACGAAACAAAATGCCCAAGAAGGGGAAAGAAGAACCAGAGTGGGTGGGCGATGAAAATCCCCCGACAACAGGTCAGATAAAATGGTCATTAGGGTGGCTAGGTAGCAAAGCTAGCAGCCGGCGAGGCGGTAACTCAAACAAACAAGAAAAAAAAAAGTAACTTGTTGGCGTAAAGTCGACATTGTATCGTTAACGCATATCGTTGTAATCTGAACTGTTTGGGTCTTTGGGTTTTGCTCAACCTAGTATCATTAGTGAAAATTGTTCACTTTACCAACTAAAACAACAAGTTTAATCCACGTTGTAATGGGTGTCATCGACCAAACGCGCATAAATACCTCAGGTAGTATGAATGCCTATTTATATAACACATGGTGTTGGGTTTGTGTTGAGTCAGACGTAGCGTTATCTTGACGTTAGCTGCGACGCGTCTTACTCGAGTCGTGAAAATGATGCAATGCTATAATAACCATGGATAATGACAGCTGCGTTAACAATGTAAATGTTTGTTGGACTCCTTTCGATAATTAAGTAATAAAGTTGCCAAATACTGTCGAAAACGTTATTGGTAAAGGGTACATGCTATTTAATAATTAAGTAGAAATACAGATACTAGTGCAAAAAAAGTCTAAAAAAAATGAATACAGTTGTGCATAATGAAAAGTATTTTTACCATGTGTTGAAGGAATCTATTTATGTTTCACTTTTTGAACTAATCTAATAGAATAAATGAAAAATTATCACACACTCTAATTTATTGAAATGCGCCTTTATGGTCTTTGTCTGGCAGCTATTAATAGCTATTCAAATATTTTTCCAGGTATTGACTTTTTGTTGTAATTTTACTACACTGTCGTAATACCTAACATGTGGTTCATAAGTTTACCACAATATGCTCTTTCACCCCACAGAAAAAGCTGTGAAAAGGGGGAAGAAAGATAAAAAGGGCAAAAAAAGTGTGAGTACTTGTCAAAGTGTCAATTTACTTATTTATAGTTGTTTAATCGCTAAACTTCATCACACTTGTATTGTGTTTTCCTTCAGTTTTTTGAAGAACTCCAGACTGAGGACAAGGAAGCTGAGGTTCCTGTAAAAGATGCAAAACAGGTGATCTAGGCTTGGAGTAGCTTCATATGCGATTTATATCCACATACTCAAGAGGCTGGGGTCAGATTTGAGGAGGGGGGCGGGGAAAATAATGAGATACGTGTCACATATGAGCAAACATAGCCTTTAACAATTTTGGCAAAGTCCATGAAATCTTCCATCCAATTATTTTATTTATTTTTTATGTTATGTAGGTTTTTAAGGTATAATTTCTTTTGATGTTTCGGGTGTTGGTTTTTTCTGTCCTTGGTTTCCTAATTTTCGGTTTCAACCAAGAACTTTTATTTTGGTGCATTTCTAGTATACACGAGTCTTACATAACCTGTCGCCAAAGTCAGTGTTTTTAAATGTGTCCCCTGTTTTAGCAGCTAAATTCAGTGCTCTCAATGACATCTTTTCAGCCTCATAAAAAGAAGAAGGACCGCCGAAAAGGTGGAGATGCAGGCAATGACAGCGATGACGATGTCATGCTGAAGCTTAAAAAGCTCTCGGTACAAGCTAGTGATGAGGAGGATGAGCTTGGTAGGAAGCCTGGTGACCAAAGTTATTCTGTCAAATGTATTCATCGCAGTCATTAAATAAAATGCCTTTTTTTTCTTCCCACAGTTGTCGCCGCCAAGAAGGGAAACAAGAAGAAGAAGGTTTGCCACCGTCTGTTACCACCAACATTGCCAAAGGCTCTCTACATGCCGGCTAAGCAAACCATTTGTGTTGTTCTGCAGGGTGGTAACCTTTTTACAGCTCTAAGCCAGGGTATGAGTGATGATGAACACAACTCTGATTTGGATGAGGAAGATGAACCAGTAAAAAAGGTGCCGTGTTACTCTTCACATGCTGTTACTTGAAGTTTTTTTTATATGTACTTTAGTTAAATAGTCATTTAAAAACATTTTCCATCGTTAATGTGACCTATAGCTGTACAACTCAACTGAAAAAAAACATCTTTGAGAGAGGGGAACTGGAAATAACTGAGGTAATTGCACCGATGTGCACACCCTTACAAATGTAGATGTGGTTGTTTAAAATTAACTAATCACATTCAAAATCACCTGACACAATTTAAAGCCTCTGATTAATCCCAAACAAGGGTCCGATTGTGCATGTTTTTTCAGTTCTTTTTTCTTTTTTTCTCCCTTTTTCAACTGTCTAAATTATTTCCGGTTTTGATTTCAGTTGAGTTGTACTGGGTAAAAAAAGGTTTTACTGGGGAAAACCTTTTTAAACAGTGTGTATGCTTTTTATAGCTACTGTGTGCATATGTAAATATTTAAATGGGAGTAAACAATATAAACTTTTGGTTAGTTTGTTTTTTAAATACATTTTCCATCATTTGAGTTTGAAGGTGCATAAACCAAAATAAACAAAAGAGAAGTGGATCTAAACTGTATGACAGAAGGCACAGCCACATTTAAAATATATTTTTGATAATACAATACAGGTATATAATTGCAAAATTTTATATTTGTCTTTTAAATATTTCATTATAATTTTTAGAGTATAATGCTACAGTTTGTGCATTTTGCATACAGGAGGCTGAGAAGGGCAAGAAAAAAGATAAAGCTAAACCTAAGGTGAAGGTGGGTGCTCTGCGGGTGCTCTTTTTTGATGTTTCCTGAATTAAACAACTTCTTTGTTCACTCTTAACTTCTGTTGTTCTAATAATTCTATGTATTTGTTTTCTTTTTTGCATGCCCAGCTATCACCTCTTGTGCATGACAGTTAATAGAGTTATGCTATTGCTTGTATGTGCATGTTTGTTTTTTTGTTTGTTTGTTATTTTTTCATGCTTTTTTTGCCTGACAAATATTTCAGTTTACTTTTTCTTTATAGTTTCCGGAGAATGATGAGGATGAGAAGCCAAAGGACAAAATGAAAGCAGTTGTATGTAATGTGTTTTAAGTGTTTTTTCCCCACATTGGTTTTCATCAATTGACATTATTTCACTATGATGCTCATTTCAAATGTCCCTATAGAAAAAGAAACCCGTTGAGGAATCGCGTCATGACGATGAAGACGAGGGGGACAATAGTGACATGGATGACATGATGATGGTTTGTATGCTCTAGTAGTCGTTTTGGCTCTTTCTTTTCTATGGGTGTGTGTTTTAAATGTTTATTTGTGTCAAAGCAGAGTGCTGAGGATGTCATCGCAGAGGAGGCCAAACAGCAACAAGACGATGACCCCTTTTCTAACCTTAGCAAGAAGGAGAAAAAGAAGAAGAAAAAATTGGTAAATTAACTTGAAATGTGTTTGTACATCCCTTCAACGTCCAGTAGAGATATGTAGAGGTACAGTGTTTGATAATATGTATCAAATAAGATAAAAGTACTAACTAATGGGACCATAAAATTCTACACAACAGAAATTGCACTGGCTTCAACAATACTTCATAACAATAATTTCAATAAAACAATATTTACTCAGTATAAAGACAAATGGATTATGTTTCTGTTGGCTCTCTTTATTTGGGTTTTATGTTGTGCTAGATTTGAATGTGTCTGTGTGCACATTATAGATGGAGTATGAGCGTCAGGTGGCAAGTCTCCGTGCCCAGAGTGCCTTGGAAGGAGATTTCTCAATTTCTCAAGCTGAAATATCATCCAGACAGGCCATGCTAGAGAACGCTTCGGATATCAAGGTAACGCTCTGCTTTATGAATGATGACGTCATTGCCTTTCTTAACAAAGGTTTCCCCTTAAATTGTATTCATTCCCTCACACAAAGTCATTTTCTGTGTTGAGTAGCTAGAAAGGTTCAGCATTTCTGCCCACGGCAAAGAGCTTTTTGTCAACGCTGACCTCCTTATTGTGGCGGGAAGAAGATATGGTTTAGTTGGACCAAATGGGTAAGTTCCTTTTTTTTCCCACTATTAACTCATTCACTCCCAGCCATTTTCACTGAAGCAACACCCTTCACTCCTGGCTGTTTTACTGGATTTTGACTGATTTTGCAAGTCCCACAGAATATTGTGCTCTATTGCTATACAAACATGGAACCCACCCAAAGAAAGATTAAAGAAAAAGTACATTTGTATCTGTTTCCGTTTTGCAGCAGTTGGCATTAGAATATAGCTAGGTTTCATCATTATTCACAAAGCTGTTGAAAACATTGGGAAAAAGAGCTTGTTGCAACATCGCTCTGGTTGATCTCTTATACTCTGCTGCCACCTGCTGACCATTTTTTGTAATAACTACCATTGCTTTAAGCGACATCTTCAGGTCAGAAGCTGCATCAAAGCCTTCTGTATGCTCTAGAACACATTGTCAAACTCCGATCCTCGAGGGCCGAAGTCCTGCAGGTTTTGGAGGTTTCCCGCTTCCAACACAAGCTGATTTCAATCAGCAGGAACTTTATCAGGCTTATGCAGAGCTTGCTGATGAGCTGATCATATATCAGCTGTGTTGCAAAAGGGAACCATCCAAAACCTGCAGTATTCATTTTTATTTTATTTTTTAAGTATAAATACATTTTTGGGAGTGAAGGACAAAGTATTAAAAAACATATTTATATGTTTTTGGGTTTGAATGAGTTAAAATTTGTGGTCTTCAAATTATGACAGCAACTAAGACTTTGGCAGCCACAATCATGACTCAATGCTGATTGGCTGCTAATGACAGTGTTGCACATCTCGCTATACCAATTTTTCACAAATACAGTTGTCCTCAATTGGAGGAGACACAAACGTGCAGCAAAGAGTCTCTTTGAAATAACTGTTTACGTTGGTCTCTTAGAATTTTTGGGGACAGGAATTTGAATCCAAACGGATCCTTAGCTCCATGTTTGTGCCACCTACAGCTGCATGACAACAGTGAAAGTCACCAACATGGTACTTACTATGCCTAGCCTGGGTATAAAAAAAAAACAACCAACCAAATTTTAACTGTTTTCTTCTAGCAAAGGAAAGACCACATTACTGAAGCACATAGCCAACCGAGCTTTGAGCATTCCCCCCAATATCGACGTGCTGCTGTGTGAGCAAGGTAAGAAGTTAACGTCTCTACTATCTTGTTGGCAAAGTCCTCACTTCCATTCACACACGCTCATGCAATTGTGTGCAATCAGAGGTGGTGGCTGACGATACGCCAGCAGTTCAGGCAGTGCTGAAGGCTGACACTCGCCGCCTGAAGCTGCTGCAGGAGGAGAAGCAGCTTCAGGCTCGTCTGGAGAAAGGAGAGGACAGTGTGGCAGAAAGACTAGACAAGGTGAGCATAACAAATGTAGTATCATTTCAGATTTGGAACACCTCTAGCCTGTATTGTGTACGTCTAAATATGTTACCTTTTTTATCAGGTCTATGAGGAGCTGAGAGTGATTGGAGCTGCAGCAGCTGAGCCCAAGGCAAGAAGAATTTTGGCTGGCTTGTCATTTACCCCAGAGATGCAGAACAGACCCACCAAAAGGTTCTCAGGAGGTTGGAGAATGAGGGTCTCCCTTGCCAGGTAGACCTGAACTCACTTGTGTGTGAAACTGATTGACTCTCATTGACTTGTGAAGTTTTTCCTCATTCATGCCGACCACACCCACAGAGCTCTGTTCATGGAACCCACCTTATTGATGCTTGATGAACCCACCAACCATCTGGACCTGAATGCTGTCATCTGGCTCAACAAGTATATACAACTGGCGCTTTTTTTCGCCTCTTTTAAAGCTTTCTTATTCTGCTGCTGGGTCTCTATGTTGATATTTTAAAATTATTAGCAGAAAGCGACATGGGATGTTATTTAGGTTAAAGCTTAGGTTCAGGCTTTATATATTATATATCAGATACTTCTACTACTTGTGAACTGAACTTTATTCTAACAAACAATCAAAAGGTTAAAAAAGAAGATGCATTAATAAATAATAATTTGTGCTAGGCAAATGTGGTACATTGAGTAAGAGTAGGAAAGTTCAAAAGCAAAGATGTGTACATTAAGGGAACTTCCTAAGAACACTGATGTTTCAAATAATTACAGTACTTAAAATTTTCAGAATGATACAACATTTTTGAGATGTTTGATACCACTTTTTTTCCCCCAGACAGATGCTAATATGAGTACTCAACTCTTGAGTAGTCATCAGAGGTGGCAAATCCAGGTCCAGAAAGTAAAAATCCTGCCCCAGTTTGACTTTAGCCCCTGATGCTAGCTAGCTTGCTTGCTCCCTAAATGGTGAACAAGCACCTGGGGCTAAAGCAGAGTTGGCAAATCCAGGTCCAGAAAGTAAAAACCCTGCCCCAGTTTGGCTTTAAGTAGTCATCGATACAGATACCAAGTGCCAATACCACTAGAACTTTTCATACATAAAATGTTCCTAAATAAAACAATGGTAGATAATTTTAAACAAAGGCCTATATGTGCCAATAAAGAATTTTCCCCTTAAAATAGCATGAAATTATTGGGAATTATCTACTGATCATAATATGGCCACAAGAGGGCACCATTGTGAGTGTTGATACCTGGCATCGGTACTTGCCAATCCCTACAAAAAAATCGGACAACCCAAAAAAATTCTTTACAGGCCCACACTAGTCTTAACACAGCATTCTGATTCATATTACATTTGTAGAATATGAATGAAGTAGCAAAATAAAATTTGTATCCATCTCAGTGGGTAGCCATTTTGCCACTTGCTTTTGAGTGAAAATGACATCACAGTTGCTCAGGAATCGACCAATCACAGTTCAGCTTCAGAAACATGTGTGACGTGAGTGATGATTGACCTTAGCAAATGTGATGTTATTTTCAGTCGGCAGCAAGTGGCAAAATGGCCGCCCCCTGAGATGGACCAAAACGGGTATATTTTACTGTTTAACTCATATTCCACAAACGCAATATTAATCTAAATACAGTGTTTAGACTCGGGGGGCGCATAGAACATATTACAGTATTGTGAACATTTTTGGGTTGGATTGCTCCTGTCACTAATGAAATTGGAATGCATCCATTTTGTTATGCAATATGCATATACAGTATGTAGAATGAAATAAAATCCCAGAAAATAAGTCAAATATAACTAAGTGCAATGTTGTAGCGCACTAATTGTTTGAACTTTAGTTTATAATTGTTTTGGGGTAATTTTAAGTACTAATCACTTATCTGTTCATATATGTCATTGATCCCTTCCAGCTACCTTCAAGGCTGGAAGAAGACTCTGCTCATAGTTTCCCACGACCAAAGTTTCCTTGATGACGTGTGTACTGACATTATGCACCTAGACAACCAGAAACTCTACTATTACAGAGGAAACTACTGTAAGTATTTCATACTACCTTGAAATGTGCATTGTATGATCATATTAACTTCCAATGTTGGATACAGTTGGCGTTATTTGAAGCAATTCTGCCTTTATGGAGGAAAAGCAGATAAGATCTTCTTAACTAACCAAAGATATCTTTTTGTAGTGACCTTCAAAAAAATGTACGTCCAGAAGCAAAAAGAGCTCCAAAAACAGTATGATAAGCAGGAGAAGAAACTTAAAGACTTGAAGGCTGGTGGCAAGTCCACCAAACAGGCTGTGAGTTTAGGCCGCCCCGGCCCACCTCGCACCCGTATTGAGTGGCGACAATTGTGCCTTACACTTTTATTTTCATGTTGCTTTCAGGAGAAGCAGACTAAAGAAGCGCTAACGAGGAAACAACAGAAAGGCAAGAAGAAGGGAGGTCAGGAGGAGGAGAGCCATGAAACCACAGAGTTGCTGAAGAGGCCAAAAGAGTACACTGTCAAGTTCACCTTTCCAAACCCTCCTCCTCTTTCGCCACCCATTCTGGGCCTGCACAGTAAGAAGGCATTCCTTCTGATGCATTTCATACATACTACACATTTCATTTTATTTATATTTTATTTTATATTATATTTAAAATAGACAGGCTTACTGTATATAACCTATGGATTCCAGGTAAATCAAACGGATGGGAAATAGGTACAGCTTTAAAAAAAAAAAAAAAATCTAAATAACACTTATTGAGCATATTTTGGGAAGCTCTGTAGTATGATGTATCAGCAAAACATTGAATATGTTTATAATAATTTGTTTTATTTTGTTTTCTATTCCAGGTGTTGATTTCTGCTATGTGGACCAAAAGCCACTTTTCAAGAATGTAGACTTTGGAATTGACATGGAATCCAGAAGTAAGATTGCAACGACTTGTTAATAGATAATCTGATATTAAAATTAAAAATGGATCATTTACAAGCAGTGCATTGTTTAAAAAAAACAAAAAACAGTATCTATTGTCTAACTTCTAACTTCCCTCCCCCCCAATTAGAACACCATGTTCAAACATAGGGGTGTCCATATGTGCACTTGGCACCAGAACACCCTAGGCCGCAGTTCCATAATCGACTTTGTAGTCATGTCATCGGATTTGCGGCCGCATGTGTGGGTGAAAAGAGGGGCAGAGCTGTCAACTGATCACCACCTGGTGGTGTGTTGGCTCCGATGGCGGGGTTAGATGCTGGTCCGACCTGGCAGACCCAAACGCATTGTGAGGTTCTCCTGGGAACATCTGGCGGCATCTCCTGTCAGAAAGACTTTCAACACCCACCTCCGGCAGAACTTCTCTCTTGTCCCGAGGAAGTGGGGTGACATTGAGTTCGGGTGAGCTTTGTTCCGCGCCTCCATTGTTGAGGCGACTGATCGGAGCTGTGGCCGTAAGGTGGTCGGTAGGGATGCACCGAAATGAAAAAATTTTGGCCGAAAATGAGAAATGCTTGGCCGAAAACCAAAACACCCCCCAAAATTTTTTTTTTTTTTGTCATCATTGCATTTATTATAATTAATTAAAATATTTAGGCCTATTTAGCACTGACATTTTAACAAAGCACAATATAAATTGAAATGCGTCCACACCACAGACATGTTGGCAAATGGTACATTAAACACCAAACGCGGGGTGAGCAACTGAGCAATTTAATGTACAATAGTTCGCACCGGCAGGCACAGATCCATCCGTGTGGTGCGGATGGCACATTTGTAGGCGGGACACTGTGCGCACTTAAAATCGGCACATTCAGATATTCGCCAACACTTAAAAATAAATAAATACATTTCTTCGCAATCGGCTTTGTGAACGGACTGCAAAGTCACACACAGCGTGCTATACAGGTCTGTAGCTACCCGGAGATAGTGGTAAGTGTTTACTTGTTTAAAACTGTTGATAGCAATAGTGCAGGGGTGGCCAAGTTCGGTCCTCGAGAGCCACTATCCAGCCTGTTTTCTATATCTTCCTCCTTCAGCGCAGCTGATTCTAATGATCAGCTCATCAGCAAGCTTTGCAGAAGCCTGACAACGATCCTGATCATGAATCAGGTGTGTTAGTGGAGAGAAACATGGAAATCAGGCTGGATAGTGGCTCTCGAGGACCGAACTTGGCCACCCCTGCAATAGTGCTAACATTAGCTAAAGTATTTAGCACGGCCACCAAAATGCAAGTGAAAAAGTGGAAGCGCTTGAGGGGCGCTCATCAAAGGAAAAAAAGGAAGGCGCTGCAGGAGAAAGAGTGGCTCACCTGTAGTGCAGTACTCGGCAGCGCTCTCTTTTTTGACATAGTTTACCAAGCGATGCCCCTCTCTTTCTCCGGTTTGAACAATGAAGCTGCCGGTACTCACAAACACCAGCGAGGAGCAAGGAGGACACTCACCCCCACGTTTGGTGTTTATTTCAAACAGACGCTTCCTTGGAGTTTTTTTTTTTTTTTTTTTTTTGCTTGCGTCACCACAACATCCTCTTTAGGATTTATTTATTTATTTTTGCCATTTTGGTGGGCGAAATATTCGGTGCATCATAAGTGGTTGGTGCCTGTCGTGGCGGCAATCCTCGAACCCGCTGGTGTCAGTGGTAAGGGATGCCGTCAAGTTAGAGGAGTCCTATCGGGCCTTTTTGGCCTGTGGGACTCCGGAGGCAGCTGACAGGTACCGGCTGGCCAAGCGGAATGCAGCTGAGGCAAAAACTCGGACAGTTCGGTGAGGCCATAGAAAACGGCTTCGAAGAAATTCTGGTCCACCATCCGGTGTCTCAGGAGAGGAAAGCAGTGCACAATTAACACTGTATAGTGGAGATGGGGTGCTGCTGACCTCGACTTGGGACATCGTGAGTCGGTGAGGAGAATACTTCGAAGACCTCCTCAATTCCACTGACACGCCTTCCTTTGAGGAAGCAGAGTTTGGGGACTCTGAGGGGGGATCTCCTATCTCTGGGGTCGAAGTCACTGGGGTGGTTGGAAAGCTCCTCGGTGGCAGGGCCAGAGATCAGCCCAGAGTTCCTAAAGGCTCTGGATGTTGTGGGGCTGTCGTTGTTGACATGCCTCTACAATATCGCATGGACATCTGGGACAGTGCCTTTGGATTGGCAGACCGGGGCGGTGGTCCCCCTTTTTAAGAAGGGGCCGGAGGGTGTGCTCCAACTGGTGCTGGAGAGGAGGGGCCGTCGGGAAGTCGAATCTTGGATTCAGGAGGAGCAGTGTGGTTTTCGTCTCGGTTGTGGAACAGTGGACCATCTCTACACTCTTGGCAGGGTCCTCGAGGGTGCATGGGAGTTCGCCCAACCAGTCTACATGCGTTTTGTGGATTTGGAGAAGGCGTTTGACCGTGTCCCTTGGGGAGTCCTGTGGGGGGTGCTTCGGGAATATGGGGTGCCGAGCCCCCTGATACGGGCTGTTCGGTCCCTGTACGACCGGTGTCAGAGTTTGGTCTGGATTGCCGGCAGTAAGTTGAATTCGTTCTCAGTGAGGGTTGGACTCCGCCTTGGCTGTCCTTTGTCACCGAATTTGTTCATAACTTTTATGGACAGAATTTCTAGGCGCAGCCGAAACATTGAGGGGTTTGGTGGCCTCAGTATTGCATCTCTGCTTTTTGCAGATGATGTGGTGCTGTTGGCTTCATCAAGCCGTGATCTCCAACTCTCACTGGAGCGGTTCGCAGCCGAGTGTGAAGCGGTTGGGATGAAGATCAGCACCTCCAAATCCAAGACTATGGTCCTCAGTCGGAAAAGGGTGGCGTGCCCTCTCCGGGAGTTCAAGTATCATGGGGTCTTGTTCACGAGTGAGGGCAGGATGGAACGGGAGATCGACAGACGGATCGGTACAGCGTCTGCAGTGATGTGGACTCTGTATCGGTCCATTGTGGTGAAGAAGGTGCTGAGCCAAAAGGCAAAGCTCTCGATTTACCGGTTGATCTACGTTCCTACCCTCACCTATGGTCAAGAGCTGTCAGTTGAAAGAACAAGATCCCGGATAGAGCGGCCGAAATGAGTTTCCTCCGCTGGGTGTCCGGGCTCTCCTTAAGAGATAGGGTGAGAAGCTCAGTCATCCAGGAGGGACTCAGGGTCGAGCTGCTACTCCTCCACATTGAGAGGAGCCAGTTGAGGTGGCTCGGGCATCTGGTTTGGATGCCCCCTGGGCACCTCCCTGGAGAGGTGTTCCGGGCATGTCCCAACGGTGGGCGGGCCCGGAGACGACCCAGGACACGCTGGAGAGACTGTCTCTCGGCTGGCCTTGGAACGCCGGAGGATTTGGTTGAAGTGGCTGGGGAGAGGGATGTCTGGGTTTCCCTCTTAAAACTGCTGCCCCCGCAACCTTTATTAGTACTCATTTTGACAAACGGGTTGTTTTCTTATCTTTGTCACATTATTGAACATCTGTGGTGCTCAACCTAAATGAGTACATCAGATATATTTGTTAGAAAACTTTGTGTGTCCTTTCAGAATTTATATTTTCTACTATTGGGCTACTGTAATGAGGGCACCAATGTTCTCCAAATGGGATTTAAGCCCTTTTCCCACTGCACTCGTGTGGAAACACAAAATGGTCATCCTCCACCTTGCCCATATTTGGAAATGCTGACGTAGCAGCCTTCCAGGACGTAAAAAACGATCTTTCTGCTGATTGGACCTCATCTCAACAAGATCTATTTTTTTTTTGTTGCAAAAGAAAGCCCTGGCTTTGCTCATTTTAAGGAGGTGGAGGAGGAGAACACGAGGAGCAGAGAAAAACTAATGGCTCGGCGGGAATTTGAATTGTTTAGTCATGCTGTTACTTGTAAATCTGTTTGCCAAAATAACACCACATCATAGGGCTGCTTTATTATGGAAAAAATAATAATCAATATTATTTTGATAATAATTGAAATCACAATTATTCAAACGATTGTTTTTTTGGGGTACAAAACAAGAAAATATTTAAACATTTAAAAATATTAAGACAAATAAAATTATTTGAAACACTATAATTATGCAAGTTCCTTTTCGACCAAACAAGATTCAATTAGTCATTTTAAAATAAAAAAAGAGAAATATATCAATTTAAACAACTCAAGATTAGTATCAATAATATTTTATTTTTGTTTACGATTATTCTGTATTTGTAATTGTAGAGTATAATAATTGAAATTGTAATTTAATTTCGATTAATTGCACAGCCCTAATACATCCCTCCGCCAGCTCCTCTCCAATTGGAGGCCCTTGTCTGACAACACCAAATACATTTGCCAGTTTGAGGCACCTGGCCACTTCGTGCCGTACAGCAATGCTCCATTCCGTGGTCCCCGCCCCTCACCACATACACAATGAATGGGTTTGACTACGGCGTGCTGCACCATGCTAAAATCAGTGTGAAAACGGCTTTACTTTATTTAAACACAAATATATATATATTTTTGTTGCAAATGTATTAAATGTTGCAAAAACAAGTTATCAATCTACTTGGCATGTTGAGACACTATTAATAAAACTAACTTGGGGTTTAAAGTCTTTTATTTAATTTTTCTAGAATTGAGGTAAATGGTTAGGGTGTCAATGTCCATTTTTTTTTTTCAATTAGGTTTTTCATTTATTTATGGGATCTGGGCCAGGAAAAGTGTATATTTTTAAATTATCACACCTGACATTCCGAATACAGCTTTCACTATTTGAATTTCTGACCCTAACCCATTTTTCCCCCTCCCTCCAGTTTGTATAGTTGGCCCAAATGGTGTTGGGAAGAGTACATTGCTGTTGCTGCTCAATGGGAAACTAAATCCTGTATGTATGTCGATTTGTTGAACTTAAGGTAATAATTGATGTTGTCCACTATGAGTGACACCTATTTTTTTTTTTTTACAGACAAAGGGTGAGATGAGGAAGAATCATCGATTAGTAAGTAATTAGTTCTTCAAAGTTCTATTTTCCGTGGCTAATACTTTTGTTGAATACAATGTTATTGTGTAGGGATGGCAATCATCGTAATATATCTTGCCACATGTACAAATCAACTGAAAACGGAACTGTAATGAAACAATGTATTGAGGAAGAACAATGTCGTTTGAAAGGTACAGTTGACATATTTTTGTGTTAACAGGATAGGATGCCTTTATTGTCATTATACACAGGTACAACGAAATTGTGGACCTTTCCCTTGTCAGTGCAATGAGAAGGGAACAAAATATACATTAACTCATTCACTCCCAGCCCTTTTCACTGAAGCAACCCCCTTCACTTCCGGCTGCTTTACTGGATTTTGACTGATTTTTCAAGGTCAACAGAATATTGTGTTCTATTGCTATAAAAACATGGAACCTACCATAACAAAGAAAGATTAGTGTCTCTTCTTTCATCAGAAAAATATTTTTTGTATCTGTTTCCGTTTTGCAGCAATTAGCATTAGAATATAGCTAAGTTTCATCATTATTCACAAACCTGTTGAAAGCACTGACAAAAAGAGCTTGTTGCAACATGGCCTTGGCTCATCTCTTGTACTCTGCTGCCAACTGATGGACATTTTTTTTAAATAACTACCATTGCTTTAAGTGTCCTCTTAATGTCTGAAGATGTATCAAAACATTCTGTATGCTAGCATAAAAAATGTTTAAATAAGTTTTGAGGAGTGCAGGACAAAGTATTAAAAACGTATTTATACGTTTTTGGGCTTGAATGAGTTTTAAAAAAATCATACAGTATTGTGTGGGAAAAGGCTTGAGTTACATGTTTAACAAAGTTGTCCATATTCACAGTATTAGTCTGTGTTTGCTTGCAGAAAATCGGCTTCTTCAACCAGCAGTACGCAGATCAGTTGAACATGGAAGAGAACCCCACAGAGTACCTGATGAGGAACTTCAACCTCCCCTACCAGGATGGCAGGAAGTGCCTGGGACGTTTTGGCCTGGAGAGCCACGCACACACCATTCAGATTTCCAAACTGTCTGGTAAGAATGTGCAGAATCAAATGTGCTTTGTATTTGAAACTCAGCAATCTCATTTGCAGGTTATGCTCTGAGTGCATAGTCATCTTCTTGTAAATTGTACTTTGTGGTTTACACAAAGTGACACAGAAGTGGTCTGATGGTTTGTTGTGTCTGTTGTTTTCCAATAGGTGGTCAGAAAGCTAGAGTTGTTTTTGCTGAACTCTCCTGCCGCCAGCCGGATGTCCTAATCTTGGTAAGATAGGATATTACAGTGCCTTGCGAAAGTATTAGCCCCTCTTAAACTTTTTGACCTTTTGTAAGAGAACCTCAACACCCTTCCCTTGATGCTAGGACAATTTCAGCCATGTAACCGAGCCACCTAAAATCTATTGTGCCACAAACTGAAATGTGTTCTCCTGTCTACCCTTACAGGATGAACCCACAAACAATCTGGATATTGAGTCTATTGATGCTTTGTCAGAGGCCATCAACGAATACAAAGGAGGTATGTGTAATATGGCCCGTATGTTTGCCATTTCCTTACAAGTTAAGGGGACATATTATGTAAAACTGACAGTCTCCAAGAGTGAAAATACTACCAATCTTTGTACTTGCTATAGCAAGTCCTGGTAACGTCTTTGAAAGTAAAAAATTAATTCAGGGAACAAAATGGTCAGGTCAGTCTTGTTGGGTCTCTATTGCATGGTTAGTTTACTCTCAGTGTCTGCTCCTTGTGAGCGTTTTCATTTTGTAATTTACTGCCTTGTTCCAGTGTTGTTTTTGGCAGCCATTTTATCTAAATAGTCGTATGAACGAAAATGCTCTTAAGTCTTACATTTTAGTCATCTTCATATGTGATAGTCTTTGTACTTTACAGTCTTTGTACTTTACTATTTCAACTACAAGTAATACTTATCACATTCTTTAAAGGGATACTTGACTCATTGACCCATTTTTAATAGCAAGAAGATATTTCGTCTATAAATGTGATAACTTCATTGTTTTTCCAAGAACAATAAATACCTTTAAAAACATTTTTTTTCCACTTGCTCTCGAATGACGATGACATCACGTGTGCTGAGGAAGTAGGTAACGACCAATCACGGCTCAGTTGGCTGACCAAACCCAGAAAACAGATAATTGTATATGAAAAATAATGAAGTTATCAAATTAAATCTTGAGAAAATATTAACTTTTTACTGCTGAAAATGGCTCAATGAGTCAAGTATCCCTTTAAATCTCTACTGTGACAAATACTAAGAAAAGGTATCACTCTAAAACTGGTGAAAATGCACCAATTTTTGGCCATCTTAATGCAGATACTGAACCCGCAGTTGCTCCGTCATCAGAAGGTGAATAAGTCCTCTGTGGCTCTGGCTCAATGGGTAGGCTACCACAGCGGAGCTTTGACCAGTAAACAGGAGGCATGGGTTTGACTCCCACCTTAGACAGATTGCAGTTCAAGTAGGTGAATGAGTAGTCAGTCAAATGAGGGTCAAGAGTTTAGGTGTCACTTTGCTATGCCATGGTTTTGTCATCAAAGAGAAATATTTTGCTCATCACCATCTCATTGTTGTCATCGTGTACTTGAGGAATTATTTTAGTAATACTCGTTTTGCCTTACTATTTAACTTCTTACAAGTTACATTTTAACACCAGTATATTTAATTTTTACTTGATTCATTTTTAAGACAGTTTTGTTAATTCATAATGATTATATAAGGAAGAAAATGCTACCGTAGATGGTTCCTGGCTCTGCCAATCGTATAAAGCGTTACAGTCCTCGACATAAATGTGTCAACTACATCTTCATAACCATCAGTGTGTGTCTTTCTCGTCTTGCCCAGCTGTGATCATAGTGAGTCACGATGCCCGTCTCATCACTGAGACTCAGTGCCAGCTGTGGGTGGTGGAGAATTGCTCTGTCAACCAGATCGACGGCGACTTTGATGACTACAAGCGGGAAGTTCTGGAATCCCTCGGCGAGACCATGGTCAACAAGGTTAACCCATGATTGGCCAGAGAATTTTTGGGAGGAACATGTCTTACCCCAAATCCCTCTCGACTGGTTTCTTACCATTTTTTTCTTGACTGTTATGCGCAATGACCAGATAGTGGGGTGTAAACCCTGCCATCCAATGCTTGTACTTCAAATCCTGCTATATTGATTAAGAAAACAATAAAATGAACCAGTTTTTCCACCTTTTGTCTTTTATTGTTTTATATTCACATCTACGTAGCCATGTAATAGATTCCGATGTTGACTGACTATATACAAAAAAAAACATAAGCATGTAGAAATGGTGCCATCATACGCCTGGCTTTAGATAAGCCTTATAAGTCTTCCTGACTTTAGCAACTTCCTTCTCATCAGGTGTTATGTCACCGTACCATTTATACCATTCATCACCTGACGTTAAAGTAGGAGCAGGCGGTGTGACGCCCACAGCATCATGGCAATTGGAGTAATCGGCACCTGCAAATTCCACATAGGGAATCTGAAAAGGAAGAAGGCCTGAAACAACAAAAGTTCATCTGATAAGTCCAGCTGCATTTACTTGAAACCGCAGCCGTCAATTTTGTTCAGCCCATTGTTCCAATGCTTTTGAATGGGAGTGTGTGAACATTACATACCATGATCTTGTGCTTTCTTGATTGCTTCAGTCAACTTCTTCTGCTGTTTCCTACACACACCTGACAAGGTAAGAACAGTGAGACAATTTTGGATGTTTTTTCATAAATACATGGAAGTAATGGCATGCACCCGTGCCTCTTGCCTTACCAGTTCGAGTGGGATCATACAACATATCAGTGAGGGGGCTGATGAACTGCTGCAACAGTTTCACATTCTGTGAAAAAAGGTGTTTGCTATGTAAGCAATGACACAAACAGCTAACCTCTAATACTAAATAACAGATAGCATTTAACTTGCTCATAGCAACCATTTTAGAGCAGGGAAGAAAAAATAACTAAGATAATGTGGTTGCCCGTGTGCACTCATAATTGGGCATGTGGGTGTGCTCAGAATTAACCAATCACATTTAACCTCATGTTAAATTGGAGTTAGCGCACATACAGTATGCCACCATCAAAAGTGCCTTTGATTAACCTCCCAAAAATCTCAGCTGTTCTAGTAGGCTTTGCCTGACCTTTTTCTCTCCAGCATAATGCTGCCACCACCATGCCTCACTTGTAGGTACACATGTTTTTCTTAATTGAAATTTTCAGTGCTGTCCAAATACTCTTATCTAGGGAAAATTACATTCCATCTTAACTGCTTAGCCCAATAATGCATTTTTGTTGCGCTAATAGGCGTTAAATCAAACAAAAGGAATAACAAACCAGCCCACTTACCTGATGATGAACAATCACGTTTGAATCTCGACATATTGGACAGGGGTTTCCACTTATCTTGTCTCCCCTCTAAACAAACACATTTTAGACTTAAATGGCAGCTGTGTACTTAAAATTAAACAAATTTACAAAAATAAATTAAAAACACTTTACAATGCAGGTCTTGCGAGTCTTCTGTGGGGGAATGCCTCCTTTGTGGTTCCTTCTGTAACCTGCCCACACTGGATTGGTTCCATACCTCTCAGTGTACTCTGCCATGGAGATTTGATTCATATGTAAATAAACACAAGTTTTTGCAAAAAGATCACCCCCATGTATGTGCAAGACACCTTCACTCTCCAGATAATCCCATGGCCTGTCTTTGTAGCGAGAGAGTGCCTTGGTTTCCTGGGTCGCAGCCTCATCCTGTAGTGCCACTGATTGGCAAAAAGAGTGGCTTGGAGGTGCAAATGGCCGAAGAGTTGGACTTGTTCTTACAGACATCCCCTGTAAAACAAAGTGGAATGTAATTAACATACGTTCGTGCGCACGCATGTACATAAAATATACATTATCAAATGTCATAATTAAGGCATAAAGATTACACTAAATGAAAACAAAGCAGGGCGGAAATTTAAAATCAAAAGATTTTCTCTCTTTAATCAAAACTAATTGTAATGGTTAGAATTGTATTTTTTATAGTTTTATTACAACGCAATCACTGCTTTATTTATAATGCCGATGTTAGCTAAGTAAAAGACTACCGATTAGCCTCGCTTAACATATAAAACGTTTATAACAATAAAGAAAAGCCGTCAAGATATCAGCAGTAGAAAGAGCATATGTATGGTAAAATATTACCTGACATTGTCGCAGGGGGTATAAAACTGAAGGCGAGATGCGGAACACTGCCCTTACAACGTTTTGGAAGGAGGCAGCCATTTTCCTCATGCGTAAGGGTAAAAGGTCATTCATGTGGTTGAGCTTTTTCCTTAACGACGGGTTGCAAATTTTAACAGTACATTACCGCCATCTAGCAATCTGTTTTGATTACTGCATTCAAACTTTTAAGGAATTTAAATAAGTCTGATTTTATCTTCTGTTTGTCTTCTCAAAAACCTTATTACAAATATACTTCCTGTACTTATACTTCTCGGATAGATTTGTGAATCAGAGAAACATATGTGAAAATTACGAATATATTTGTGTGAATATTCTTTTTAGACAATTCTCTGCCCATATCCACGTTAGGCAATCATCATAATTTTCAAGAATCGTCGTTTAAAAAAGGGTTAGGGTTAGGGTGCACACATAATAGTTTTGTTTTTCAAAAATAAAAACATAGTTTTTGTTCAAATGCACCTTCTAACCTTCCAAATTATTATGCAAGCAGTGTTTCAAGACATTTTATAGGTTGCGGAACTGAAAATAAATAAGTCAATGTTGAATTTGCAGCACTAAAAGGTTGTAGCCTATGTATTTGCTGAAAATCAAAAGTGTTTGAATGAAAAACATTTTAACAGGTCAAGTTATATTTTAACATAGCTGATAGCAGCTTCACTATTCTTGTCTTTATGTTTTCTTTGCTAAAGTTCCATATATATTTATTTGTTTCCCGGTTTGTCTTTTCATGCCAAACTATCTTCCAGTGTGTTCAACTAATGTCATACATTATTCATTTATGTTTTGAATCTTAGCAAAATTCCTCCCTCCTTTTTCTAACTCACGTTCCTTTCCTTTCCTTTGATCTGATCCACCATCCTGGCCCAAGGTTTCATTCCATTTCCCTTACACCAGGGGTGTCCAATCTTTGTCTTCCATGGGCCACATACAGAAAAATCAAAGGATGAAGGGCCACCTTGAATTTTTTTATTTTTTACTTTCATTTATCAAGCACACTAAAACTAGTCCCCCCGCTACTTGAACAGCTTTCTATATGAAAAATTGTTTGGGATTTTACAAGCTTTTAGAGTGGTCGAGACCTGAACCCACGCAAAAATATCGAGGAACAGAACAGAACAGAAGCTAAATCCCATTTCTATATTCAGAACCAAAACAGGAATCTGTCGTAGGATGACCATTTCAAAAGCAGTTACTTGGGAATCATTCATGTGATGTGATATGTTCAAAATTTGGACCTTGACACAGATCAGACAGTGGAGGAAACAATTTTTGCTCATAAAAAGAATCATCTTTGTTCACCACAGCGCTATGACGAGAAATGTTGTTAGGCCTACTAGTTTAGTTGGAAATAATTCATTTGCACTAAGCATATTTAGAAAAACTCTACAAGTAATATAAAACAATGTATTAGCTGTAAATGTGAAAATGAGAACATGGACGCTCAAAATGGAAGCTGGCCATAGTTTGAACACAGTCTTACACGGTAAGTGAATCACAGCAAAAAGGGAAGATGTAAGTTACACCTTTTTGCTTCATTGTTTCATTCCATCTTTATCTATTTGCTCCATATACCACTATAACGAACACATGTTAGATTGCATGTCGATGGGCGTTCTTAACGTGCATCCACGTCCTGACTCACGTTGACTGCCGTGACGTCATAGTTTAAGGAAAACGCTTACATATAAAAAATGATTTATTACTCCCAGAAATGCGCCTTGTAATGCGCGTTAGTAACTTTGTTAAAACCGTAATAGCATTTTATAAATACGTTCACTATGACTTTTTTTTTTAAATTTTGTATGTATTTATTTTTTACCAAAACACACGTGCAGACGTAGCGTGTCAGTTTTTAAGCAGTCGCCATTTTTAAGGCACGTAACGACTATAACGTACGTATTTTATAACGTTTACGTTTCGCTGAAATATGAAAAGTCTTGCGTGTATATGTGCTTTGAGCAATACTGTACCGAAATACGTAAATTATCAGATGTAATTTGTTGGAATGTTGACGCAATTGTCGAAAAACTGCGTGAGTCGCCATTATGCCTTTAAACCACACAAGGTCGTTCGTCAGCCATTTTGAGGCAATACCAGGGCCGAAAAAAAACGCTGCTGTTACGCAAAAAACGTCACTACGTATAAAAGCTAAGTCCCTCCCCTTCCAGCTCATTCCTGGATTTGGTCAAAGGTAAGTGAAGACGTCAAAACATTCGTGCATACATTTGTCGTTTTTGAAGGTGAAATCACCCCAGCGTTTTCACACAAAACAATGCATGTAGTTGATTACGCCTCAGCGGCGAATTTTCACGTATGAGTGTCAACTAAAATGTTTTTTTTTTTCTTGTGCACTTTTCCAGGTCTCAAATCGCTTTCCTGAAGACTCAACCGTCGAGGACTTCGACCAACTACTCAAATTGCAATTTTTTTCTTCAAGTAATGGACATCTTACTATTTTTGCCTCCAGTTTGTTCTTGAAGGAAAAGGCTAGCGTTTAGCTACCAAAGCCCCACCCATTAGAAATTTTGAAGCAGGTATTAAAGCCATCAAAGTTGACGATATATGTTTTTTGTATAAACGAAATAAGTACCCGAAAAAGCACAATGTGTTATGACTAAGACGTTGAGGGCATTTAGTCCTGAATATAAATGCATATTGTTGTTAGTCTAAGTCCAAAATGGTCGCATTAGCTGTCTTGCGGTAGCTGGCTAGCAGCCGCCGCGTTTTAGCCTAGCCTTTTGTTTAGCATGAGCTCACACATGAATGTAGACTGCGACACAAGTCGCCGTTTCTTCTTGTGTGAGACGAGGTGGGCTAATAAAATTTGAAACCGATAAATAATGGTATCTATAAGCAATCTGATCATAAAGATTGCCGTGTTTGTTTAGGATGCTAATAACAATGAAGTCGGACTTTTTGTTTTGCCTGCCGAGGTTTTGTAGGGGCTGCTCCACGGAACTGAAATCCACCGCAATCTATACATAAAGATTGCATTAGGCCGAGGATTGATGGACATTTAAAGCACAGTGTTGCATTGACGATGTCGATAATAGCACAAGGGGCTTCCTCAAATCCCGCACCATGCACTGGGCAATCTGTGGATAAAGATTGCGGGATGACTGAATGGAAGTGGTCTTTCGAAACACACGATCGGAGTTGTCAAAATAATGGACAATTGGCTCGTGTCTCACCATCTGGTGGCTTTTTCTCTGGAACGTTTGGGAGTTTTCTTTTAAAACCGTAAAGCAGCCACAATGATTGTGCTGCTGCGTAACAGTTTTTCAGGTTGCCAGTTACCCGTTGATCCTGCTTTGTGTTAAACCCTAAACGTCATGTTTGAGTGGCTTGCGCGATTCATTGCTAACTGGGCTAGTCTGGCGTCGAGGGGGTTAAAGCTAGGAGGGCTCTCATTGGCGGACGATCTTACTGCCCCTCCCGCTCCAGTCTGTTCCACGAGCATTTAGGATTTGACTTGCTTTACATAACCAATGGACTTGAAGCACAACAGTGTCCCCAAAACAAACTTTTATTTACATGAGTTAGCAAAACGTAAATGAGCTATTAGTAAATATTTTTGGTCTATTTAGTTTTGATTGCTATTATGTACCAGTAATACACCACATAGTTATTTTCAATTCTCATTGGACAATGTAGCAGGGTCTTGTTTGACACTGACATTTTGTGTACATGTGTAACAGCTGTGCCATTTACAGGCTTTGAATTATTTGCTGTGTTGTGGAGTTCTGAGACAATATATAACGTCTTCTACAACATTTAAACGGGTAAGACCTAATTGATTCATCACACCATGGCATTTCCAATGAACTAATATCAACTAGAGGTCAGCTTTTGTGCATATAACATTTAAATATGAACAAACATGGAGAAAGTGCACAACCCATTCTGACCATACCTTGCAGATCCAATGTTTAATTGTATAACAGATAACACAATTGAATATAATGTTGATTTAATTATATAACACATTTGTTGCCCACTTGTCAACAGAACTGCAGACACCCAAAGTAATCCAGACATCAGTATAAAATACTATTACTACAAATAATTTTTGATGTCTATAATCTCAATGTGAAATTACAAAAAAAGTAATGTGTAGTAAGTGAGACTAGATGAACCACAGGTGCTGATTGTTACATTACCCATGAGTGAAAGCATTACATTCACACAGTTTTAAAATTTGTGCGTAATCAGTATAAGTCAAATTTCCTGTTCAATGCTCCTTAAATTGTAGTTTTGAACAAATGTGATTTCAACATGCATGTGCAATTATGTTAATTATGAATGACTGACATATATTCATCTGATTTTTAAAGAAAGACTATTTTTACACAAATACAAGTATGTTACATAATTGATATGAAAAATTAGTTTATAATTGTATTTCAATTGTCGGTGGTGTTCTCAAATGACAAAACGAGTGGTGGCTGTGTAAATAAATTTCAATGCTACAAATAGGGTTGCTGCACTATTATATAATTAAATGTATCTTAGTAAACCGGAAAGTCGCATTTCCCACAGAAGCACATATCAGTACAAATGCCCTGCAAGATCCAGAGAAGAGACTTTCTGGTGCGCTGGGACACTCATCTGTCCCGCTCCTGTCTCTGCAACTAGAGGTCGTGCCGGCAGCGTGCAACACAGCTCAAGTATGAGGCAGTACATGTTTTTCTATTGCTAAATTGTTTGCTCATAAGTCATTTTGTAAGTTAATTTGTTCAGTATTTCCGTGGCTGTTGATAATTTGTTTGCGCTGGTGGTGTTGAGTGGCGTCTAGTGAAAACACTACTTTTGTGGTACAGTGTATTGTGCTTGACTTAAAAGTGTCAAAAAGAGAGGTACTTAGAGGTGGTCTTGAATTTTGTGTTTAATAGCAAAAAGTGGTGTTGGTCTTGTCCATAGCAAGGGTGGAATACAGTTCTGTTGAGCAACCCCTCTCATATATTAGAGGCAAATAACTACTAGTAAACATACTAATGCCCCATTATTATTATATATATTAAAAAAAAAAAGGTAATATACATTTGCCTTACTGCTGTATATATTAAATGTTTGTGGTGTGCTTTTCAGAAATGGAGGGGGTGCCGGTGGACCCCAAAGAGGTTTTGAAGGGAGTGGAGGTTCTACTAGGAAAGGATGGGGGACTCTGCAGCTTGGAGGGCGTCCCAAAGATGTTCAGGTGAGGAATTTAAGCCTGTCATATTGTGTCTCGTTAACATTAAACAATGTCTTAATATGTCTGCATGTTTTCTTCACAGCCTAATGAAAGCGTCTGCCAAAATGGTCGGTCGTTGTATGTACTTGAACATCCTACTTCAAACAAAGTCACATGATGTTCTCAACAGGTCAGTCTTGACTATTCGGATACATCTTAATTATTTGTGTGATGCGATGATACATTTTTGCTTGTGGTTGATGATGGTGGACGTAGCTCGGATACAATTACACAACTTTTCGGTGCTCTAACTTGGCAGGGATTTATTTTTCAAATACCTAAAATGTATTAAAGGATATCTGACAAATACTGCCTTTGGAATGCTTTGTAAAAGACAGGACATATTTAATGTTAGCATTGGCAAGGATGATGAATTGATCATTTATTTTGTTCATAGCCACCCACCATCAGCAACCCCCACTAACCCCTACATACATGAATTTTTTTTCTTAAACACATTTCCCCACTTTTATTTAGGTTCATTAGAGTTGGTGGCTACAGGTTGCTGAACTCATGGCTCACCTACTCCAAAACCACAAACAATTCTCCTCTGTTGCAACTTATTCTGCTCACTCTGCAGAAGTTACCCCTCAAAGTGGACCACCTTAAACAGGTACACACCAAACTCACCACCTCCATTGCATGGTTTGAAAATCAGTTTTTACTGGTACAGATAACATTATGTTTTATGTATTGTGAATATGTTTGATTTTAATTAGACCATTACTAAGTTTTCAAATTGTTTTTCTTCTCCCCAGAACAACACAGCCAAGTTGGTAAAGCAGCTGTGTAAAGGCGCAGAGACTGAAGGTCAGTTTTCTCTTTTGTCATATGTATTGTTTCAAGTAGTTTAGACTCAATGCATAATCTCGTTCACATTTTAGAATTGCGGAAGTTGGCATCTGTGCTTGTCGATGGCTGGATGGCAACAATTCGCTCCCAGAGTGTATCGAGCAATGCCAGCAGTCCTGCTGGTATGGATGGTTTACTTTTTTTGTTTGATCAATGATTCTTTCTTTTTGATATAATCTTAAAATGCTTTCTACTCAACATGTAGATAAGAAGAAGAAGAAAGAAGATGGCAAGGTTGCACCCAAAGAGGTGAAGGACAAGAGTGGAGAGGAGGAGAAGAAGAAAGACAAGGCTAAAGCTCATGCACCGAGTCATGCAAAAATTCGTTCCATAGGTAAGCAATTGAAATAATTGATTTACTCTCATATTGCCAAAATGCTTTAAAATAATTACAATGGTTTTGTAGGTCTTGAGATGGACACTCCTAACCCCGCGCCCACAAAGAAGAGCCCGGCTGCGCCTCAGCTTGGTGACAAGTACAACATCAAGCCTCCGGTCCTCAAGAGGTTAAGGTACTGCAATTTACTTGAATAAAATATGAGCACAGCACCATCACAGTCAATGTGCATTTTGCTCTCTGCAGCCATCTTGTGGTCAGTGGCAGTAACTTTATGCTTTCCTCTCCTCTTTTCGTTTCTTTTTTTTTTAAACTCTGAACAGCTCTGGTCCATTTGATAATCCTCCATTGGAGAAGAAATACAAACCTCTAAACACGCCATCCAACTCTACCAAAGAAATTAAAGTCAAGATCATTCCAGCACAACGTAAGTGTATACTTGTACTGTACATTATAATATATGGATATAATAAAAACATTGTTTGATAAATGTAGTTTATTAAGATGATACAATCTTAATAGCTATGGTTTTAAATGTATCAAGTATGAACTGTTGGGTCCCACTTCTATGCTGAAGTATCCATGTCCAAACCTCTGAGTGTAATTTGATTTTATGTGTGCAGCAATGGAGTGCACCGGGTTCCTAGATGCGCTCAACTCGGCTCCAGTGCCGGGTATCAAGATCAAGAAAAAGAAGGCTGCAGCTGGTTCACCCTCTAATGCCAAGGCTGTGTCCCCGACCTCAAATAAGGTAGACATTGAATGGATGGCCAAATCTATAAACTAACTGAAAAAAAGCAAACAACAGGTTTAGTAAAATATAATTAATTATGTTCTTAAGCCACCATGAGCACTACCATAGATCTCTGTGTAGTTAGTTGGCAAAAAAATAGGATTGCTTCAATACATATTGTTTTGGGTGACTCGCAATTTTATAGTTAAAACAATTTAATATTTGAATCACAAATGGTACATTGTGTAAGTACTGTAATAACTTCCTATAAGTGCCTTGAAGGTAGAAATTGTGATTGTTTCTGTTGTGCGTTGTACAATTATGCAACACCTGTCAATGTAGTCTCCTTATATCTCACTTCTGCTAATCTTTTATCCTCAGACAAATCCATTTGACAGTAAACCATCTACGTATTCCTCATCTTCTGCTAAACCAACATCTCCTGAGACCGTTTCTTCAAATAGTAATGATGAAAACCAGGAGCCGGATCGGCCTGGGACCCCTGTACCCTCTGAAGAGCCAGACTCCATGGACACTGGTAAGACTGGCTCTGATAAGAGAGCATCAAGAGATAATAACTGTAATAAAATATAGCAGTATATTTTCCCCCATTTTTAAATTGGCTAACTATATTGCCGTGTTTGTATTTTGCAGGAGACAAGCCTAATTCTCTGTCAGAACCTCGTGGGGAAGAAGACTTGACCAAGAAGGGCAAGAAAAAGAAGACTGTGCATTGGGCTCAGGAAGATGATCTCAAACATTACTTTTATTTTGACCTCGATGAGACAGAGAGAGGTATGAAACATGCCACAGCGAAGTGTGTCAAACTCCCGAAAACACAAATTACTAATGATATTATTTACTCCCCTAGTCAATGTCAACAAGGTCAAGGACTTCGGTGAGGCGGCCAAACGGGAGTTAATGATGGATAGACAGACATTTGAGATGTCCCGGCGGCTTTCTCATGACACAATGGAGGAGAGGGTCCCCTGGACACTCCCCAGGCCGCTGACATTGCCTGGCAGTCTGGTCATTCCTGGCTCCAACAGCACAGAAAAGTTTACCCAGCGGGACCGCGAGATGGGCATCTTACAGGAGATCTTCCTCAGTAAAGAGAGGTAGGACTGTAATATGTGATGTAAATGGCACTAAGCCCTTTTTTATGTTTATTTTGAAAAATGGTTCTATGGATTTATTTTTGTCCTATGGGGGGTTCTGTGAAACACTTCCTGCTTTAATATAAAATGTACAAGCAGTGGAGTCTTTGATTTATGACAATGTGGATATGAGGTTATGAATGGCACACAATTTTCACACTGCTTGGGGCCTCGAAGTGGTTTTCATAAAAGTTGTCGTCTCTTGTCCTTTTTACAAGTGTGCCTGACAGTCCCCATGAACCAGACCCAGAGCCTTATGAACCTATGCCCCCTCGACTGATTCCCCTAGATGAGGTCAGTATAAAATTCAAAACAATTCATGTCTTTTACTTGTTTTGATAATAATTGACCACCTTATTCAACTTGCGTCTGGTATTTTTGTAGGACTCTTCAGTACCAGACGACAGCTACTCTGAGCCAATGGACATGTCTCAGCAGGCTCCTGCCCTGGCCCAAAACGAGGGCTCCAAGCTGCCGCCTGTTCTCGCCAACCTGATGGGCAACCTTAACAACAATTCACGTAGCCCCCAGACCACAAACACTGTCAACAATCCCGTCACACCAGCTGTCAACGTACAGGAGCTGCTCACGTCTATCATGGTACATGACTACTGCAGACTGGGAGCTTTTGTCAGCAGTCAAATAAAGCTTTTTCATCTGTTTGATTTACTCATTTGAAGCCGTTTCATAGGTCCTACACATGCTATATCTGTGAAAATGAAATAAAACTATATATTTATATTAAACATATGATAGAAATGGTTGCATAGACGTGATGGAAATTAAGTTGTCACTACAGCAATATTCACGTTTGATAATGTAGAAATGAAGTAAAGAAAATAAATGCAAGTGCATCTGATATTAAATTATAAAATGCAATTCAAATTTAGGCAAGAAAAAAGTGGATCAAATGAGTACATTTTAAGCACCAACCAATTTCCCAATTAATATGCAAGAACTTGAAACAATCTAAAACAACTTTTCTAAGTTAGCACAACGAATATAGATTTATCTCCACAATATGGTGCGGGTATACCCCAAATGTTTCATTTGTATCCTGCCTTTTTTTTTTTTTTATGAATGGGATTGGACTATAACTAATGAAAGCTGTCTATTTTAGGGCGCTTCTGGCAACCAGTCTACTGAAGACCTCATCAAGCAGCCTGACTTCTCGGATAAGATTAAACAACTTCTTGGTTCACTGCAACAGACGCAGAACCAGGGACCGGCACCAGGTAAGGCCGCATCATGCCCTGATGTCTCACAGTTAAACGTACTAAACTTTCCATGGCCAAGATGACTAACAGTTTTTTTGAGTGGTGTTTTTGTTTGAATATTTAATAGGGCTAAAAAATTAATTGTATTCACTTGGACATCGCAGAGTAGTATAATGCAGTCTTGAAATTGCAAAGACTGCAGTTTGGAGGTGGGGGTCTTCATCTTGGTCGGTCGCAGGGCTATATGTGTATTTTATTTAGTTAGTTTCTACATGATTTCAGTGCTTCAGACATGCATGCAGTCCACATGTTTATATATGAATGTTTCGTGAAACATTAGATATTGAAGTGATACTGTCAGGTTCAGTCAACCTAGAACATTTAAATAACAACAGACAAGGAAGGAAGCCAAGAGACTTAGATTATTTTTGCTTGCAAAGAGAACGAACAGAAATGTGCAGTTACAATCTCCTACCGTTCTGAGGCACGTTCTTGGTGCCCAGCCCTCTCTTTTTATTTTTTTTTTACAGGGCGTTCCCTCGTTACACAGCTGTTGCTGCTCTAAAGGGGAGGGTGGTAAACAGCAGCAACATTAAAACCATCATGGTTATGAGTCATTGTGCAGATAATAAACAACAGTCAATCAACAGTTCAACCGCAAAATGTTTGTATCTTGTGATAAGGGCTCAATTCCTGTTTAGCAGCTGCAAGAGCATGAGTCATGCTTTGCAATACTATACGAGTGAATATGGGATAACTGTACATTGATTCTAACATTTATTAACCCAAATCAACCAATTAATTGAATATTCATGAAAATGTTTCACCTTTTGTAAAACAGACTGGTAGTATGCCGTTTTTCCACTCATATTTTAGTTTTTGTTTTTCTTGTCCATCCAGTCAACCCGAGTCTACTGGGCCACGGTCCCATGAACAACATGAACAACATGCACATGCAGATGCCAATGAACAGTGGCTTCCCACCCAACATGCCCCCAGGCGGCCCCCGCTTCAACCACCCCCCGCCCCCTCATAATCACGGGCCGCCTTTCAACGCCGGCGGAGGCCCGCGCATGATGGGACCGCCGCCGGGACAGGGCCGCGGGGATAACGGCAACTACTGGGGAGACGACTCCATGCGGGGAGGGCCCCACCGAGGAGGCCATTTCCACCGGGGAGGGAGGGGCCGAGGAGGAGAGCAGGGTTTCCGGGGCCGAGGACGATCGGGTCCAAGAGGAGGACACAATATGAATGGTATGTGGGCAACATTTTTGACACGCATCTATGGTATGATTCCTCAAACTAATTAGCATTTTTTTGAAAACCTTCAACAGACATGTCCATGCGTCCTGTTTGTCGCCACTTCATGATGAAGGGAAACTGCAGATACGAGAGCAACTGCGCTTTTTATCACCCCGGTGTAAATGGACCACCCTTCCCCCCAAACAACCAGCACGGACACTAAGTGGCAGCTGAAAACATAATTATGCCACCTCTGCCATATTCTCCAATTGCTCTTCATCAACCCACTGCAGCGTGATTCTCCAACCGACTGACGGACTCTTTTCATGAACTGTTCACTAACGGGATTGTTCTGAACAGTTAGACTGAAACCTTGACAGTTTTTGCCACTATGTCTGCCTGTCACTGTAAGCAACTTGCTTGAACTTCCTATATAATTCCCCTCCAGCGTACTCATGTTGCCTTTCAGCTGTGTTTTCTTATTGCGTGATTCTTTGCCTGCACTTTAAAAAAAGAAAAGAAAAAAAGGTGTTAATCAAGTTACACCACAAGTGATTGATTGAGCTTGAACAACTAGATGGTGAATGGTCCCTTATCCCGATGAAGCGAATGTGCTAAAGATGATGAATTCATTGTGAGTGTTACCCTCAACTTTTGTCTCCACTTTGTGACTGGGCAGCAAATAATTGCAAATTATGACAAGTCAACAGCAAATGACCTCTGAACTCTCCATCTTAACCTCAGAAAAGGGGTTTGAACGTCAGTATTATGATGAAGTATTCTGCGGGTCAGCTATGGTATGTGTTTTCTGTGAAAACAATTACCTTTATGTCTCTTGTGGGACCTTTTTTTTCTCCCATGTTTTATTTTGATACTATGTTAAAAACAGGCCCTTTTTTATGACGGGTTCATTGAATGTTTGTACTGTACTGTAAATCAGTGTACAATACATGTTCATGCGGTCATATTTTTCAGTTCAGTTATTTTGTACACTATATGAAATAAATGTTAAAATATAATTGTTTTCTGATTCATTTGAAATTGGGAATACAATTTTCATTGGATAAATACATGACATTGAATATGACATTTTAATTGATGGAATGATTTTTAAAAAATCCAAATTTTAAGTAAATTTATCACAACTCAAATTGCTATTAAGCAATGTTGCTCACAGTAACAAAATTCCAAAGTAAGAAATGGCTGTTGAGCTACAAAGATGTTTTTTTTTTTTCCTTACCTGGATTATGTTCTGAAATCTTAAAAGGAATATTAACGTTAACATTTTGGAACAACATAATTTTACCCATTTTATATACAGCACGTGTTGTATGAGGATTATTTTTAAGTGAGAGACCAAATACGTTAATGTGTGTCAAGGTTTGGATCATTATTTTTAAAGTCTTCTATATAAAATGCAAAAACTAGTTTAGTCATGTACCCTGCAAAGATGAGGTTGCATTGAAGACATCCATTTGATTGTATGAAAACATTTATGGTTACAAAAAATATATATACAAAATACCTAAAATTATTGGTTTTATAACATCATAATCATTAGTGATCAATTACTTGTAATTTGGTCTCTCTCTTTTTTGTCCTTGCACTGTAAAAATAGTTAGAATAAAGTTTTTGTTTTTGTTTTTTTAAGTGGATGGAACTAAAATTTAGAATAAACTATAGGCTATAGTGTGGTCTTTGGTGAGCCCTACCCAACTGGACAGAACTTCATGAAGTAATCTGGACCCTACAGTCCATTCCCTTCAGGCTTGCCAGTGCCAGGTTTAGTGTAGGATCTTTCATATTTTTATTTTTGCTTTGACTTGTATTTGGTAGTTAGTGTAGGATTTTTTATTTTATTTTACTTTGGCTTGTAGTTTTTAGACTCTGTTAGTTTGAATTAGTTTGTCAGTTTATTATTTTTTATGCTTTGTTTTAGTTTAGTTTTAGTGCTAGTTTTAATTATTTTTTAAATTTATTCTGTTGAGTGCAAGAAAAACAAAAAAAGGTCATTGTGCAATAAAGTTAATTACAATTCCCAAACAACTGTTGGGCCTTCCTTCTCCTGTACAGAAAGTGTGTGTTTGATATTACTGACATAAATGAAAACGATGGACAATTTTCCTATAACCCACAACCTCTTGGTTGGGAGACGACCATTACCACTGAGCTCTGCCGAACTGGTTTGACTAATTGACTTACAACTTGTTTGCTAAAAATGTATTTTTCTTCTTGTTCCAGTGATTCTTATTTTGTGGTACTTGTAGTCTCGTATCATTAGTGGGCCGTGGACGCGCGCTGTTTGTACGCCAAATAATAACTTTTTAACACAAAAAATACATTTGGATTTAATCATTAAGAACTGTTTGTTTTTAATCTCATGTAGGTACAATTTTATTATATGCAATACGTGTTAATCAAGCCATAATGTTAGTACAAGTTTAGTTCATATTGTGCATAAGTGACTTATATGACTTATATGAAATATACTTTTTATGAATAAATCATTTTGAGGTGATACCTGGCTTAAAATTCATAATTTACAAATTAGTACATGAAGTAGACCAGAATATAAATACGGAAGTGACGTACAAGGAAAAAAGGCCGCGATTGGTTGGTTGATTAAGCCACCTTTCCTCGGACGACGTTCGCCTTGATAATTCCTCTTACAAATATCATTTCTGTTGGTTTTTATTTTTATTTTTTCTATTTTTTAAATTTTATTTTCTATGTTCACTTATATTGTTAGAATGCTTATGTTCAATTTATGTCAAGTAGTTTGTCATTTAATGATACAGGAGTGCCTTATTTGTTTGTGTATAATTGCTCGATAATAATAATAATAATAATAACTTTCTTGTGACCTGCATATTAAAAAAGAAGAAGTTTGCCTTGATTAAAAGATCTTTGCTTTCCAAACATGTCATACGCTTGCCATACGTTCACTTTATTTACAAATCTGCCTATTTATCAACCCAACAAGATCTTCAACATTGCGACGAACAGTTATATTTGTATATTGTAGAAAATTCGGGAATCAAAATCAACACGTTAATAAGTAAATAAAATATAATCTAGGTAACACGTGTATTAGCAACCCCTATTGGCGAAAGTCTGACATTACTGCAAGTTGATAACTGGATCAGTTAGTGCACATACAAGTGGGAAACAAATTAAACAAGCAAGCCGCTATGAGCACATCGTTGTCTGTTTTATCATTGATGTTTCGTACAAGCAAGAAATATCACAATATGTACTGCCCAGATTTTTCGTGTTGTCAGTCCCGGTTATTAGTTGTTAATTTTAAACAGCTCTTAAAGCGTGAGTCAAATTTTATTTGCATTAATATGTACCTGTACTAGTCTGAAGATTGTATTCTGATTAGTTCTGGTTCTGTCACAGCTCTCTTGATTTCTGGGTTTGGTCATGTGACTTTTGCAATTTGAGCCGATGGTACTTTGACATCAGTTTCAGCCGACAGCAGGGAGCGGTGTTGCATAAAATGTCAGCTTCCAGATGGATTTATCTATTTAATTCTAATTCCACTAACCCAATATTAATCAAAAACACTCTGCTTGGACTAGTGGAGGCACATCGAAAATATTTCAAATAAATGTCATGACTTTAAATCAATGTGACTGTTATACTGTGCTAATGAACAAAAAAAAAACTTTCTTTTTAGGGTCATTCTGAAAAATCAATCGAAAATCATTTCTCTCAGTTTCTTTTTTAATCTGTTGTCCACCCTCTTCATCATTCTTCAGTATTTCCACATTTGTCATACCTTCTTTTATTTTAGGCATCAGAACCATTATGCCAAGTACGACGTTGGATTCTATTGGTGAAATGCATGTTCTTAGGTCGGAATGCAATTTTTTGATGGTACCGAGGGGGGATTGTTCTTTTTCAGGTGGTCAGGATGGGGAGGTGGATCAGTGAAGAGTCCAAGGAGGTCGTCATCATTTAGTTATTTTTATTTTATTTATTTATTTTCATGCCCAGCAAAAGTCTAGTGGCAAGTGGTCTAACTCCGCATGCAGACGTGTTGGTATTTTTGTAGAAAATAAATTCATGCCACCAAATTGTGGAATGTGGAGCTGGGACGCCCAACATGGTGCAAAAAGAAAAAACAAATCCTCCAAAAGGCACAAAAATCATTCATCCATCCATTTTCTTAACCGCTTGTCCTCACAAGGGTCGCGGGGGGTGCTGGAGCCTATCCCAGCTGGCTTCGGGCAGTAGGCGGGGTACACCCTGAACTGGTTGCCAGCCAATCGCAGGGCACACAGAGACAAACAACCATCCACGCTGGTAATGACTGGATCGAATCCTGAGCTAGTTTGATGTCACGAAAAATAATTGTTCATTAATTTTGTCCTTTTGTTGTAGCTTAGTTTCATTTTTCTGGTGGGTAGCTTCAGTGAACCATCTTTTGATTGGCCAAGTATGTAACACACACAAGGATTTTGTCTTCACGGCCGTAATCTGTCCAGGAAACAGAAAAATAACAATCACCAACAGAACAAAACAGAACAGGAAGCCCAATGGGTCGCTATCAGATCTAATCCAGAATTTCAGATTTGTTTGATTAATAATACGGCATTGTACCTTTACAAATATCCTTAAAAAACACTAGTGACCAAATGGCACTTTTTGTATTCATTTGTAGCGAAGAAATTACTGTGCGCTTAGTGACTCCCATCTTTGTATTAGGCGACTTCAGATTTCAGTTAAGTTTCCGTATACCCAGATAGTTGAATCCTATTCAAGCGCGCCAACCAACAAGCTGTGTGTGTGCGTGTGTGTGTGTGTGTGTGTGTGTGTGTGTGTATGTCGTAGTCAGATCCGTGTTTTCAGGGTTGAGTGCAGCTGGTGAATGCGAGAGGCCGATAGGAGTGGCCTTTAACCCTGCCCTCTACTTCAAATATTGACCCTGTTGCTGTGCCAACACACGATGGAGAGAAAGAGATACTGGATGAATGGATGGACAGAAGCTAAAAGACACCTCAGCACTAAAGGTCTTTTCAATAGTGCCCTTAACAGTGCCTAATAACCCTAATAATAAAACCCATAAAATAGACAAAAACTATTATTTTACATTTCCAAGTATGTTGATGAGTGTTATAGCAGACAACTATGACGGTCTCACCGAGCCCCTGGGGTTCGATCAAACCCAGGTTAAGAACCACTGTTTTAGGACAAACACAAGACAACAACAGAGAGGGTAGGACAAAAAGAAATGAGACTCGCAAATTATACAAAAAACAACAGCAACAGTGACAGCAAACAAAAGTAACATGATTTCCTAACAAACTTTTGATGGTAGCAAGAGGTACTGTTTACTAGTTTTATGTTTATGTTAATGTTATAGCAAATACATGATGTATTTATTAATAAGTGTCCTTAAAAAAAATTGCCTTACATGCCTTACATGGCCGCTTGAAAAAAAAAAGCCTTATTATGGTCGTTAAAAAAAAACGCCTTACTATACAGTATATGGTCATTAAAAAAAAGACGCCTTATATGGTTGTTTAAAAAAACAACAACCTTACTATATACATAGTTGTTTTTTTTGGGGGGGGGGGGGGGACATACCTTACCATGGTCGTTAAAAAAATTAAATTAAAAAAAACCCTTACAAAAATTAAAAATAATCAGCCCTACTATACATGGTAGTTGTTTTGTTTTTAAGAAAAAAAAGACCTGACTCGTGGAATTTAAGACGGTCAGTTGTCATTGCTGCACTGCTAATGTGAAGGATATGCGTTTTTTGTCAAATCTGTTGGCACTCTGGGGCCCCCTGCTGGTTAAGGGGCCCCAAGCAATTGCCTGCCTTGCCAAACTACGCCTCTGTTTATACCAAATGATATGAAAATAATTAGCTTCTAGCTTTAGCTACTGGATAATTAGCTTAGGTTATCTGTGTAATCCTGTTAAATATGTCCAACTATTAACTGTTTTACAATTTCAAAATGCTGTTTATTACTTTTAGTAAGTTTATGTCAATGTTATAGTAAAAACATGATGTATGTATTACTTTGTGTCCCAGAGAAGGACCAAATTTCTAATGTATTACAAATTATGTGAAAATAATTAGGTTCTAGCTACTAGCTTGAGCAACTAGCTAATAAACTTTAGCTGTGTAATCCTGCTAAATGTGTCCAACTATTTACTGTTTAGGATTCTGAAAAGCCTGCTATGAAAAAGAATATTAAAACAACAAAGATATTTGCACTGTAAATACTTGCTACTACAATTTTCTCTTATCGTTTTTAGATAGACAGGAACAGGAGGACATCCTGTGTACTTGTCGTTTAGACTGCGTGCGTGCGTGTTGAGACTGAGTAGGCCGTAAAAGGGTTGATTGACTCACTGAGAGCTGCTATTGATAGAAGCCAGCTTGCACAAACGAATGACTGCAGGACACAGCACAATGTTGAGAAGATGGATCATAACAACCTAATACTAAGAGACTGACTTGTTAACAAATGTATCTTACGCTATAAGAACAAAGTTAGTAGTCCATTATAGGGTAAAAAAATCTAAATCTAAATGTACGAGACAGAGCTCATTATAAAGTAGTGAACCATGTGATTTCTCTTCAATTAAGTAAGTATGAGAAAGGTTTGGTTAAATATAATATATTTTTTAAAATAATAACTTTATTGTCAAAGATCATGCAAAAAGTATATCTATCCATCCATCCATCTTCTTCTGTTTATTCAGAGTCAGGTCATGGGGTAGCAGCCAATTAGTCCAGCATAATGTATCTAAGTTTGATATGGGCCGGGTTGCTGTAGGCCGGTGGGGTGTCTGGTGGGCCGGTAGCGTGCCCCGTTTTGCTGCCTTGGGCTTGGTGTGCGGGCCGTGTTGGGGTGGGAGGCGCTTCTGGCCCCTGGATTTACTCTCCAGCCGGTGGCCCCTGTGGGGCCCGGGGGTTATGCCTTGGCGCTGCGGTGGCCTGAGGGGTCCTGGGGGGTTGTGCTTGCTCTGTCCTGGCCGGGGTCGACGGCTCCCCACTTTGGTGGAGGTTTTGATGCATGCCAGATCCACCACACCAGCATCTACCGAAATTCAGACACAATCTGCCTCTTCCTCTGGTCGTTGAATCGGTGGAGGCTGATATCTGTGGATCTCACTCTGCTTCATCTATCCTTCCTTCCTTTCCTCAGTCTTTCCTTTGATCTCTTGAGGTCTCCCTAATTTGTTGGAATTTAGATGTTTCTGGGCTTGGTGAAAGATTCTGGTTGGTAAACCAGTGGGTAGTAGGTGATGTCTGGTCGGTGCTGGATTTCACTTTTCTTTCTTTTCTTTGATCCTTCCTCGGGTCTCCTGACAACTTCACGACTATAGCTGAATTCTGAAGTAATCGGTTTAGGTGAACGGTATGGGATTTTTAATAGGTTTTAGGTGAAATAATGAGCACACACGCACATGCATGCACATATGCACCCACCCACCCGCACATGCATATACTCACACACATACTCACGCACATCCCAAAAAAGAAAAAGAGGGGGAAAAAGGAGAGAGAGCAATGACGATGACATGTCGAATCGGTAAGATTACCGAATGAACAATACTGAGCACTCTCTCTCCCAAAAAATAATAATAAAATTATCTAATTATATAATAACATTTATATAATTAAAATTAGTTGCTTCTAGTTAATTTTTTTTAATAATAATAATAATAATAATAATAATAATAATAATGCTTATGTGAATTATTTTTACATATTTTTTTTTAATTTCCATGTATTTCAATGAGTTCCTAATGAATGATTGAAAGTAATGCAATGACAACGTGTGACTAAAACAGAGGCTTGTTGTCCAGCAAGCGTGAGTGTCCCAATACTTTTGTTCATAGTGTGTATTTATTGTGGGTCCAGCGTCATTGGGCTCCAGCAGCCAATCATAATGCGCCCAGTCATCATCCCTCATGTCTTCTGCCAAATGTTTAGACCATATTTTGAATGGAACTGCGTTGAAATAAATGAATGTTTCTATAATTTTCTAATTTAGTGAGATGCACCTGTTGAAAATGTAAATATATTATTGTGAGTGCAGTACTATAGCGTTAAAAAACAAACAAACACAGGTGCTACCAGTTAAAACATATACAGAATATACTGTTTTATGATTAATTAGTTTTCCACACTGAAAAAAATATCATTCCTTTATTGCTTGCTTACATGAAGAAAAACTGGAATAACTGCTGCATCCAGAAATTCAATGTTATATTCTAACCTAGTACAAGAGTATTAAAATGCCCGAGGAACTCCAGAAGGTAAGAGGAGGTGGATAGAGGGCGGGACCGTGGGCGGACATGTATTTAAATATCCAGCAGGTAAGAGTGAAAAAACAGGAGATCCTGGAACAGCAATTCCGTGCCATTCTCACCTGACCATCCAGGAACAGGTAAGAGAGGTTAGGTCACTATACTGACACCACCATGCTCTGTTTCGTATTTGAACAGCTCTTTTTTTCTAATGTAATACATTTATTTGGGATGTGGATGTTTTACCAACTTTTGTTACTCTAAGTGTTCACAATAGAGTGGCATGTCATTCTTAAATTGTCATGATTTGGGTGTGGTAAATTTTTGTTTTTTGACATTGTGCTCGTCATACCAGTCCCTTGTGTCTTCCAATCAGCTCCCTCAGCCACTTGCCTCTTGTCCAGGTGTTTGTCATTGCCTCGTTAATTTCCTCCTTACCTGCAGTCTTTGTTTTATCTTTCGTTTCCTTTCACTCATGTTCTGGCTGATAGTCATGTCTATGTAAGCTTAGTCGGAGTGTTTTGTTTCTTCGAAATTGTTTATTGTTGGATTTTCATTAATTTAGTTTCTTGGTAGTTACGTTGCAAGACTTATGTAGTAGCCTAATGGTATGAGTCCTTTTTCTAAACACTTTACAACAAACATATGAAAAACAAGTTGTTACATACAAGGTTTGCTATAAATTAAGTCACTCACAAAAATAAATTAAATCATAATTAATCCATAAAAAAATTAACTCATTCACTGCCAGCCCAGTAAAAATCGATCTTTTGACGTCTATAGCTGTCAAAAGTCTAAGTATTATGAGGAAAAAAATTTAATGTTACAAGAATAATGCTGCAATATTTAAACAGTTATGTTATGTCTCAACTGAAAAATCACCAGGATATATAACAATAAAGATGTAATGTTACAACCAAAAATTTATGAAGTTATGAGAATAAAAACGTGACCCTCCTGTTACGTTACGGGTCAAATTGACCCATTTGGAAATTCTAGGTGGGGGGGTAAATGAATTAACCTATATTTGCTGACATTGCCTTGTGCTTTGCTGTTTTTTTTTTATGGTTAAACAATACAGCGGGTCCCATTGACCCATGAACATTATTAAGAAATGAATGTTACGTAAATAGACATAATAAAGTCATAATAATACGAGCAAAATGTTACAAAAGTCATAATATGAGAGAGAAAAAACATGTGAAGCTTATTAACTCATAGCGTTAAAAAAAAAAAAAAACATTTTAGAGGGGATAAATAAAAAATTACAGGCACTGCGTGGCCATCAGGACATTCTGGATTTTCTCAAACGGCCAGTCTATTCCAGGCTGAATTTAGGTTCCAATACAAGAAATGTTGCAATGTGAGAAGAATAAAGTTGCAATATTGCGATTGAAAATAGCCAAAACATTACACAAACAAATATGTAATTTGAGAAGCAATCTTAAACAATAAAGGTAAAATAAGAAAATAAAGTGCATTGTTATGTACAAGAACAAAGTCATAATGATATGTTTTGACATTCATTTAAGTGGCAATATTCCTGCTGATCCTGTGATATTAGTATTTGACTAAACATGTCAAATGTCTTCCAGTAACCTTACAAAGATGATCAAAACATCATTGTCACTCCTCTTGGTGCTAGTCGCTGTGTCTTTTACATTTGGCAAATACACGCCAAAGACAGGCAAGAGGAGCCCTCAAACTCTGTCCAGAGGTTGGTGAGAAAGTTCTTCAAAGAAAGTCAGCATGCTTTGAATGTTTACTAATGTTGATTTCACTCCAGGATGGGGTGATCAGTTGATCTGGTCTCAGACGTATGAGGAAGCGCTCTACTGGGCGAGGTCCAGGTAAGAAATATATCGGAAAATCATTAACTTAAGTTGAGCTATTTGTGTTGTCACATCCTGACGTGACATAACTGATTCGCCCTTTAAGGAACAAGCCCTTGATGGTCCTCTTTCACCTGGAGGACTGTCCACACTCTCTGGGTAGGTTTGACCCTGGGGACAAAAAACTTTTTAGAACAGAATCCGGTTTCAAGACTGTTTGAACTGTTTGTTTGTTCTTCTTGCAGCACTGAAGAAAGTGTTTGCAGAAGACAATGAGGTCCAAAAAATCCTTGATGAGGACTTTGTTGTACTTAACCTGGTGGTAGGTCCCATATTCTGATTTGTAAAGATTTTTAACCAGAGCTTAACAGGTGTTTAAAATGCGAGAGACCCTACATATGATGAGAGGGAAAAAATAAACCAAAAAATTAATTAGCATTTACCGGTAAACTCTCAGTTCATAAAAGATCGTACAAGATTACACTTTTCACATGAAATGATTTTCATTGTTGTTATGAACGAAAGTGGCAAATCCAGGTCCAGAAAGTAAAGACCCTGCCACAGTTTGGCTTTAGGCCCTGATGGTAGCTAGCTAGCTAGCTAGCACCTGAGGCTCTGGTTATGACCAATTCTATGGATGGGTGGCGTAGCTTCTAGGTCAAATCTGGTGACAATGTTTTTTTTGTTTTTTCCACAGTATGAAACCACAGACAAACATCTATCCCCTGATGGACAGTATGTTCCCAGAATCATTTTTGTTGGTAAGACTTAATTATGGAAATGAGTAACATGTTCATTTCATATGATTTGACCAATCCCTCCCCCCCCCAAGCTGTGAAAAAAAATTTGTATTGAAGAAGCAACCTTAATAAAATATTTTCATAACTCTTCTGATGAAACATTGACTTAAAACTAGTTGAATGGTACCTTTGCCATGGCCTAAGGGGGTCTGTATCATTTTTACTGGCACCAACCAACTTTGAGGAGGATGGTAGGATCACTGTCACACAAAAAACTACAAATGTGCTGACTGCTTTATGGCATACGTCATTTCCACCTTTACCCATTCGTTACAAAGATTGAAGTCAATTTGAATGTCGAGAGCTAAAGATTGACACAATGTGCTTGTCCTCATGAGAAACGTGGTCTTCCTTCAGGTATAACGTTACCGACTTTGTCCATATGACGGCGCCATAATCAACGTAAATTGAAAATTCCTTAGTGTTGCTTTAACAGCTCAAATGTGACCTTCTTCCATCCCATTGTACTCCACATATGCACGATTACAGGGCACCACACTGCCCCTAAGAGGCCAACATGCGCAGGAACCGTCTGTCTTTTTTTGTTATTTTATTTTAAAATTGTCAAGTCATGCATTATTTATTTTAGTTTCATTATTCTTATATTACTTTCCTACAAATTTCATTTCTCTATGTCCTTAAGTTTTATTTAAAGTAAAAGTTAAAAAACAAAATAATGAACTAGTTCATTTTTGGACCAATAAACTTTAAAAAAATTTAATTATTAAGTGAACTAGTTCATTTAAAAATTTGTTCGCTTAACTTTGAACTAGTTTGCGTAGAAAATGAACTTTCCCAACACTGTCGACCGTAGGTCTAGTGATTGCTAATTATACTAGTAATTGATGGTAGGCTTGCGAAGTGTGGCCTCTCTGAGGCACCATAAGCAAGCACTTCGAACT
This sequence comes from Vanacampus margaritifer, assembly GCF_051991255.1. Taxonomy (NCBI): domain Eukaryota; kingdom Metazoa; phylum Chordata; class Actinopteri; order Syngnathiformes; family Syngnathidae; genus Vanacampus; species Vanacampus margaritifer. The sequence goes on from NC_135448.1 coordinate 5,491,248, forward strand.
CAGGTCATTTTATGAGTTCACCACTAGAGGGCATTCAATTCTACACACTGTCCCTTTTAAGAATGAGATTTGCTTTGACATTTATCAACACTTCAATGTGACATCGTTTTTGTAATTTTTCATGTAAATGTTGATCTATGACACTAAAAGGCTTTTGCTTCTCTCTCTCATAGACCCCACAATGACAGTGAGGGCTGATGTCACTGGTCGCTATGCAAACCGCATGTATGCCTACGAACCGAATGACATCAAACTCTGTGAGATGAAACCCTGCAACTGAACTGACTAATTTACGTGAGGAACATAGAATGTAACTGTGTCTCTCCTCTATTAGTGATAAGCAACATGAAGAAGGCCAAGAAACTCCTCAAGTCGGAGCTTTGAGCCCGAGGACAAGAGATGCCCCTCAACATGCTGTCAGTTCACTTTACCTGTGAAACGATCGATTCTTTAATGCTCTTCTTTCTTACAACTGTTCATCCATATTGTCTTTCAAATAAATTTGAAAATGTTTAAGATTTGATTGTCGTTTTAACTTTCCGATTGGTTGTAACTTGCACAGAACTGCAGTCAGTGATACCATCAGTGACTAGTGTTGTCTTAAACCAATCTCTGGGGATGGCAGGACAAAAATTTAGTTATTTTGTCTTGATGAGATTGCAAAAATGTCCAACAAACAAAAAACACACACATTGAAGCAGACAAAAACCCACACATCTGTGTTACAAATTGCAAATTATGAACATGAGAAGAAACACAATATATATATATTCAAACATAATATTCATTGACCAAAATAATGAATTAATCAATAGGCTAAAAAACTGTGGTATCAAGTAAAGTACAGTATAGGACTGGGTGAAGCTTTATCTGAGCAACAGGACACAGTTTGAATGTTGGGTGATTATTAGGGGTGTGCCAAAAAATCGATTTTCAATTAATACGATTCAGAATTGATTTTAAATGTCCCAAAATCGATTTTATTTAAATTCTTTTATACTGTCTTCCCTTTGTTTGTATGTTTCTTTATTGGGAGCGCTGTTCATGTTGTACCCGATTTGGCCACTTAGGGGCAGTGTGGTTCCACGCGGTCTGATACACTGTTAAGTTGTAGCCACATTAGAGAGTAGAAGGAAAAAGTCACGATCAAGTTATTCCAATAAAAGTCTTTTTTTTTGCAGCGTGGAGCCGTTCTTTTGAGTGTTAAAAGTGCCACGAGTAGAGCACTAATTAGCATTAGTGAGTCAGACTGGAGTAGATCATTACGATTGCTTGAACATCTATAAATTGAAGCAAAAATCAGTAAATCTAATCATTTTGAATCAAAAATCACTGTTAATCGAAAATCGATTCTGAATCGAATCACACCCAAAAATCGGAATCGAATCGTCCATCCATTTTCTTAGCCGCTTTTCCTCACAAGGGTCGCGGGGGGTGCTGGAGCCTATTCCAGCTGGCTTCGGGCAGTAGGCGGGGTACACCCTGAACTGGTTGCCAGCCAATCGCAGGGCACACAGAGACGAACAACCACACTCACAATCACACCTAGGGACAAAAAGTGTTCAATTAACCTGCCATGCATGTCTTTGGAATGTGGGAGGAAACCGGAGTACCCGGTGAAAACCCACGCAAGCACGGGGAGAACTTGCAAACTCCACCCAGGAAGACCGAAGCCCGGACTCGATCTCACGTCCTCTGCACTGGGAGGCGGACGTGCTAACCAGTCAACCACCGTGCTGCCCGGAATCGAATCGTGAGACATTTAAAGATTCCCACCCCTCGTGATTATTGCTACTTTGAACATTACTGGTGGCATCCCCCAGGGGTCAGTGTTGGACACAATCAATGACATGCAAGGTGTTAAACGTACTGAAGCATTGTTTGCAGAAATCACAAACACTTTTGGTTCTGACAGTGAAGCTCTTAAAACAGAATTAATCAAATTATATATATGTATGTATGTGTGTGTGTGTGTGTGTGTGTGTGTGTGTGTGTGTGTGTGTGTGTGTGCGTGTGCGTGTGCGTGTGCGTGTGCGTGTGCGTGTGTGCGTGTGTGCGTGTGTGTGTGTGTGTGCTGTGAAAGTTAAAGCTTTAACTCAAGAGTTAACACTTTGAAGCTTACAAATATATTCATTAAAAGAGAGGAGGGTTACGCTTCAGTATGAATCTGACAAAAGTAATTATAAAACAAATGGGAAAATTTAGCCAATTAAAATTAGACTTTTCAATTGTGGCCAAACAGAATTATTTCACAAAACAATCTCATCAAACAGGCCTGGACAGAAATGATGGTAACCTTTGAAAACAGAAAATAATTTGACCATAGGAAATTGTTCAATCAAGGTGTGTCCTCTAATTAGCATCACAGCTGTCTTGAAACTTGTAATCAGTGAGTCGGCCTGTTTATAGTTTTTTTACAACACTCAATAATATGGCACAGTTTGCAAAACCCTCACTTCAAGTACCAATTGCTCAGCCCAATTTGCCACATCTAAACACTCCCTTATCGGCATTAGACTCTGACTTTCCTTCTTTACACCCTGATGTCAATTACACATCACCTTGTTGTCAAAGCTGTACACACGATAGTCAGTTGTTGCACCCCCCCAAATGAAATCTCAAAGCATCAACACACAACTATGCAAATCTCTAAACACCCAGGTCTGGTGAGCAATTTCTAATCAGGAGAACTGTAGGGCCTTGAGCCTCTGTTTTGTTTGGTGAACATTGAACAATGGACAACGGCAACCAGAGAGTGAGAGGGGTAAGAGTGAGAGGAGGAAGAGCAGGAGGAGGAGGCGGCCAAGGAAGAGGAGGTCAAGGAAGAGGAATAGTGGGATACAGAGGACAAGAAGGCAATAAATTCTGATCAGATTCAGGCCACTTGGTGAGGTGTAATTCCTCCTGTGGGGTGTTTGAGGCAAACGTATAACAGTTTAACTTTTTTTTCTTTCCCCTTTTCTTTTTTTATATGCATTTTCATTAGAAATGCCTGTGCACTAAAACACTGTAAATAAAATTATTATTATAATAATTGTGTGATATTTTATGCTTGACGAAGTGGGCCAATACACCCAGTTTCCAAAAAGAAAAATTGGTCGTTCTCATGAGGCATTGCCATTCACATTGTGTGTTGCATTTTTATAATTGGGTTTTCAATTTTCCACTTCAGTGTGCTGTGAATGCTTGGTAGTGTGCAGCAAATGCTGAGCTTTGTGTATCAATTGACTGGTATGTGTGTGCCATTCAAGAATGTGGCTGTGTGTACCAAATGAGAACACAAGTTCCATTTTGTGAACAGGTAAGAGATTTGATGACAAAGAGTCATCTTAAAAAGGGAGTGTCAGGTCTAGCATTTTGTGTGTGAGGTTTTCAGGTTTGTGTGTACAATTTGAAGGAATGCGTTAGTGTTTTGAGAAACGTGTGTTACGAACTATGAAAAACTGTAAAGGAACAAGTAGTCACTGTGCTGTTTGGTGACTGTTGACATTATTAACATTTTCATTGTTTTAATTTACATTTTACATGTTTTACATTTCATTATAGATGTGTTGATGAAGGTGTAATTATGTTGACCTGATATAACCTGTGTGAGTAATGCTTTTGACATTCTTGCTATCTTTTCTACTGTTTTCCCAGACATGAGAAAGTTAAAATGTTTCTATGTTTATCTAAGAAGTCTAGTTGCTGTTCATCAGAAATCCGGTTTTCAAAAGTTCAAGGACGATCTAGTTTACTGGGAAAATGCAAACTCATTCTGTACCTCACGGGATGACAGAGGCGTTCTCTCATGTTTTGAATAAAGAGGCTGTGTGGGCAAAATAAGACACACACATTGGATGACACTGCTTAGGTGATATGCAATTGTGCGACCAGAGATCTCTGTAATAAATTCTCCTTGCAAGGACCCTCTTCACCAGAATCTCATCTTGGAATTATTTGAACACGCAAAAGATTACAATCAATGGTAATTCCTTCATGACCTAGTGTGTCCCACACTAAACATGGATCAAGAGAAGTGAAGTAAAGAATTATTTTTTAGAAAGAAATATATAGACAAGGAACAATAAAGGTAAAGACTATAAAACCATTTCCAAACATTGTTTGATTGCAGTGATCGCCTCGAAGGGTTGTGCAACAAAATATTAAATTAAGGGTACCATAATTTTTGAATAGGCCTGTTTCATGAATTAGTTTGGTAATTAGGTTGACTGGTTAGCACGTCCGCCTCCCAGTGCAGAGGACGTGAGATCGAGTCCGGGCTTCGGCCTTCCTGGGTGGAGTTTTCATGTTCTCCCCGTGCTTGCGTGGGTTTCCTCCCACATTCCAAAGACATGCATAGTAGGTTAATTGAACACTCCAAATTGTCCATAGGTGTGACTGTGAGTGTGGATGGTTGTTTGTCTCTGTGTGCCCTGCGATTGGCTGGCAACCAGTTAAGGGTGTACCCCGCCTACTGCCCGAAGGCAGGTGGGATAGGCTCCAGCGCCCCCCGCGAACCTTGTGAGGACTAAGTGGTTAAGAAAATGGATGGATGGATGAATTCTGTTGAACTTATTCAAGTTTTGTCTGCCGAGAATCAAATCGGTTGCGTTTACGCCCACAAAGCGCAAATACACATCTATGAAAATACCAAAAGAAAGAAAACTCCACCCCATGAGCACATGGACTGCATTTTGCGCAAATCTTACGCAGGCCATGAAAATAGGCCCTTAATTGTACTGTGAAGTGGAATTGTTCAATTTGAGGAAGAGGGAAACTGACAAATAGCAAAAGAATGCCACAAGATATTTCTCTTCTTCTGTGTTTTATTGTGGTTTGACAGTACAAAGTATCATATGGTTGATTTACAGAATCACCAGTGCAGTTCTGACACACTTGCTTATATTTACAAAAGTCATGCAAAAGCACAGGTGGCAAATCCAGGTCCAGAAAGTAAAAACCCTGCCTCCCTAGCTCCCTAGCAGGTAAACGAGCTAGCTAGCATCAGGGGCTAAAGCCAAACTGTGGCAGGGTTTTTACTTTCTGGACCTGGATTTTCCTCCTCTGTGTAAAAGGCCAAATAAAAACAGGATGCAGTCAGAAGCATGACTGGCTGGTGGAGTCTCAACACATTTTTTTTTCCACAAACACGCACAAGAGCACACACACTTTCTTTCACTCTTCACAGCAGTCTCAGACATGGCTCAAATAATAATTCACTCAATTGTATTGTGCAGATTATTGCATTCAGTGGGACACGTTTTAAATCAGCAATTGTACAAATAAAAAGAGCGTAGGCTAGCTCTGTTAATACTTTCTCAATAAACAGCATAAAGTTCCAAACACAAATTGCTCTTATACAGTGTACACAGTTTGATTATAGTGATAGCAAAGTTCAGTGTAAGATGCACAAACTGATTCTCCAGAAAGAGGCATTTCAGTTGGTGTGGTAACAAGAGAATATCTTTAACAAAACAAAAAAAATCACATTAAATTAGCATTGCCGCGTATTTACAGGTAAAACCCAAATGAAGGTCCTGACTAGACTGATGTTGGTGGCCGTTTCACAGGAACGCACTGGGGTTCGCTCGGGGGTCCTTCTGGTTACGGTAGCGGTATGTGAGCCACACACCCAGAATCTGAAAGGAGGACACAATGACAACCATCAGTAAAGCATCATGTGCTTGTGAAAGTGTTTTTTTGTGTGTGTATACAATTGAATGTCCCTGAGTTTCTACAACAAAATTCGAAATTAGACCAAACATTTCAGGGGTCCATTTCACAAAGCATGTTCAACAAACACCGAGACTAACCCTGAACAGGCCAGAGAATATGGCTGCATCCTTTAGTCATTTCATTATTAATTCATAAAATTGAATTAAAATTTAAAAGATGTACTGTGCTGTAAAAAAACAAGTGTGATATTGATTTGTGTCAAGGTCATTTTTTTTGCCACTAGGTGGCATTATTGCATTTGTAAGATGTTGGTGACAGCTTTTCATATTGCTTATCTTTAACATGAAGTAACTTGTGAAATTCTGCACATTTTTATTCTGAAATTGTAAAATACAACTTGACCTCAGTCTCCACAAATATATGCATTATTATTACATTTATTACTGCTAAATTTTGACATGGACGTGCCTGCTGTGTTGTGACTGGAATTCCCCCAGTATAGGCTTTCTGAGTAAGGGGTGGTCGTTAATTTTTTTTTTTGTTATTGTTAAAGGAACTTTATATTAACCCAAATTTAACGCACAAATTTCGACACCCCTATTATAAATAAATAAAATATATAAATGTTATGTGGGGATTTTATTGTATGTTGAAGTGAGTTGAGGAGCTTCATGTAGTGTTTTAATGCTGTCTTAATGTCAATGGCATTTATAGGCAATTATAAACCTTTTTAAGGAATGTGTTAATTGCAGGGATTCACTATTACAATTAATAATGTCAATTATACAATATATGTCTGGACAAATTATTTCAAATACAAGTGGTATTAATGAAACAATTAGTTTTGAAAGTCAACAAACTCTGAATTTCAAGGTTCAAGTGGACCGTAATAACTACAGACAGCTTTATTCCTGTTACTGCTGAATGTTGGTCAAAGCTCACCTCAGTGAAACTGAAAAAGAGCCCAGTCCCTCCTACAAAACGCAGGACTTCATCTGCGTGTTCCTGGATCTTATCGGCACATGGCAAACAGGAGTGATTGGGAAAACAGGCCTGCAGGAGAACACAAGAACAAGCATTCACAAAGATGATAGCTGACCCGAGTCAACGGGTGTTTATGATTTCACAAGCGCACCACGCCGCAAGTCTTTGATATGATATTGCCCAAACTACTAGAAAGGTTCTGCTATGTTGGAGGAGCAAGAAGCCAACGTACGGCATCACAGGTGGCGTTGAGGTCAACCTGTCGAAAGCCGCAGCAGTTGAGGCTCTTTTCCACGTCCTTCTGGGTGCTACGGGAGTTATTCCAGCCGACCTCTAGCAAATGATCCTGGGTGAGCACATCAGTAATGTTTTACATTAATGATATGCTAAGTCAGACAGATATCAAGTAAAAATAAAATAAGCACATTAAAAAAAACTGCAAAGCCTGAACCATGGAATATATGAGAGAAAATTCAGATTATTTTTGATATTGTTGATCCTTTTGAACAAACAAAAACAATTAAGAAAAAAAAATCAACTTCCACATATGACTTTTGATTTGTATCATATTTGGTACATTTAGTCATAATGCTTTAAATTCGTAAATTTATAACTGTCAAAAATATATTAATTAGGGGTGTCATCAAAATTAGTATGTTAATTTTGAGTTAATTTAAAGTTCCTTTAACGCTACTAATTTTTTTAAAGTGCGACTTAATGACTGGCCCTTACTTGGAAAACCTGTACTGGGGGTATTCCAGTCACAACGCAGCAAACACGTCCACGTCAAAATTTAGCAGTAATAAATGTAATAATAATGCATATATTTGTGGAGTCTGGGGTCAAGTTGTATTTTACAATTTAAAAAATGTGCAGAATTTCACAAGTTACTTCATGTTAAAAATTAGATAGCTCTTAATATAAAAAGAAAAATGCACTGAGCTGTCACCAGCGTCTTAAAAATGCAATTATGCCATCTAGTGGCAGAAAAATAATCAACACAAATCAATATCACACTTTTTACAGTACATACAGTACAGTAGATCTTTTTAATTTTAACTCAATTTTATGAATTATTATAAAATTACTGTATCAATGCCTAAAAAATGCAGCCATATTTCTATTAGTTTAATTTTTTTCCACTTTTATGTTAACAAGAGTATGAAACTTACACCCCCTATATAATAATAATAATAATAATAATAATAATAATAATAATAATAATAATAATAATAATAATAATAATAATAATAATAATAATAATAAACAGACATATCAAACATATTAGTATTTCAAAAAATCCGTAAGAACATTTCCTATTATTAGTAAGTATAGGTGTCTCTCCTTTCTCAATAAGCGAAGTGCGCATCTCGGCAGCGCAGTGAATTATGGGTAGGCCGGCTGGTAGCCTGCTACCAACTTGTCATTGAAAACTAATGGAGTCTAACGGGGGAAGCGCTGATTTGGACCATTTCAACTGTTGGAAAGTTTATGTTTTTTTATTGAATCTATTTTAAACATGCATAGCATGTCCTTACTGCCCTCTGCCGGGACACGACAATTAAGCCTATTTAAGTGCTTATTATTTGACTGAATGTGTGCACTTTACCGGGAGTTGGACCCAGGACACAACACCGGGACGCAATCAAGAGACGGACGGGTAGGAGCTTTCTTCACTGAAGGTTGAAGCAAGTTCTTAAATGACTGTCACTCCATTACGTAAGTCCGCTAGCAAGCTTCGTGGTGCTTCCGTCTGTTCCCTTGCTTTCAGGATATTGACAAAATAAATGTGTAAAAAATAAATCAATTTTAGCCTCTTATACGTCCGTTTGGATATTTCTTTTCTGACTGGAAATTGGGAAGAGTGAACAGAGGTTTACAAGCGTACACTTCCAGCTTCTCCAGCTTTGCAATGGTGTTTTTTTTTTGCAGATAAACTCCATTAGGACAGTTAAAAATGGCACCAAGTGTACCTGTTGTTTTGTCACTTAAGGCTGAAAGTCGTTTAAACAATGCTAGCTAGCAAGCTTTAAGGTGTGCAGTTACGCAAACACTTTCAACGCTCCATTCGCCGCCATTCAAATGACGGCTTTGTTTGGTAGTTTGTTTGTTTTTAAACTTGATTTTCATGCATGCGCAAACTTAATGTGCACTTCGCTTACCGTGGCGATCTTGCAAAGTCGCTGGAAAAGCCATCAACTGGTTGATTACTGCCCTCTAATGGATTATCTGTGCAATGTATGTGTCAGGTCACATACGTCAGGGTTTTAATGGGAAAACAAATCTTATACTCATGAAATAGAGGGCTCAAAATATCTTGCTTTCCATATGATACGTTTAGCTTTATAGTTAATGTGGTATTTTGATATAAAAAAAAGGCACCAATCACTTAGGCAGTCAAATTACAAGGCACATATGGACAAACAACCACTGCTTTTGGAATGTGGGAGGAAGCCAGAGTGTATGAAGAAAACCAACACAGGCACAGGAAGAACACGAGAACTCCACACAGGAAGGCTGGAGCCAAACCTCAGCAACTGTGAGGCAGACGTAATAACCCCCGAGCTCACTGAACTACCGCCAGAACATTTGTATTTTCTTATTGGCTGATGCGTTTTTTAAATTATACTATCTTTAAATTTCACAACTGAAATAAAATGGTAGCTATTTGGCAAACTCCCACAATAAAGCAAAACTGCGTTATTTAACGTTTTTGGCAGTCAAAGAGTTTTAATGAGAGCCCCTTGAGCGCTTCCACTTTTTCATTTGCATTTTGGTGGCCGTGCTAAATACTTTAGCTAATGTTAGCACTATTGCTATCAACAGTTTTAAACAAATAAACACTTACCACTATCTCCGGGTGACTACAGATCTGTACAGGACGCCGTGTGTGACTTTGCAGTCCGTTCCCAAAGCCGATTGGCTGGTGCGAAGAAATGTATTTAATTTTAAACGTTAGTGAATATGTGAATGTGCCGATTTTAAGTGCGCCACACCGTGTCCCGCTCCAAATAGCTTACAAATGCATCATCCGCACCACACGCATTCGTACCCACCGGTACAAAGTACTGTACATTGACTATAAAGTGCAATTGCACCGCCAGAAAATGCTTAGTTGGTCACCCCGCGTTTGGTGTTTAATGTACCATTCGCCAACATGTCTCTGATGTCTGTGGTGTGGACAAATTAAATTTTTTATTGTGCTTTGTTAAAATGCACGTGTTAAATAGGCCTAAATATTTTTATAATAATATTATAATTTTAATTAATTATAATAAATGCAGTGATATTAAAACATTTACATAATTTTTTTTTCGCCGTTTTGGTTTTCGGCCAAGCATTTCTCATTTTCGGTTTCGGCCAAAAAATGGCATTTCGGGGGTATATATATATGAGCACTACATGTCTAATCTGTACTTATACGTATTGTTTGTACAGTAATGAGAGGAGTAAAATGGTCGCCCAGTCTCTTCAACGGCTTGCACTGGCGTGTATGGGCTATCCAGTAGTATATACAGATCAGTGAGACAAACACAGGAGAAGTGACAATGGCGGGTGATTCCAGTACAACAACATCACGCAAAATATGTTGCTGTAAAAGTTAAGAAGGTTGCACAAAACAACTATGACATGGCTATCCGACATTGTTGACAGACTGGCGGTTCGCGCGCAGTCACGCGAGAATTGGAGCTACGTCCTCAATAGGGATGGGAATTGATAAGATTTTTATGATTCCGATTCCGTTTTCGATTCTGTTTAACAATTCGATTATTTATCGATTCTCTTATCGATTCTTTTTTTGGAAAAAAGATGAATAAACCTAGATTAGCATCCTTTTTTTATGTCTTAGTTGTATCTGTAAACAAGAGACATGTTTAAAAGTAACATTGCCTCACAAACCCAAATGTGAAGTTTTAAGGTGCACAATCGAGGACTCCTCAATGGGGTGCCATGGGGTCCCCAGAAAAAAGAGAAAAGAAAGACAGAAAAAATATGTGAAAATATACAAAACTACATTAAAAAAAAATCATCTTCTGTAGAAATGTACAAAATACATTTTGGATTTTTTGACAATAATGTCCAACTCCAGTAACATTTCAACACTAAGATGAACTCTGAGCACCCAAAAACTCCTCCTCCCTGTCTCAGTCAAAACAGACGCCGCCAGTAGACTGATGTGTGACTCCCGTGAGTAAGACGTAAGTCAGTGTGGTCGTATGGAAGTAGCGAGTGTTGCTTGAAGTCATGGTTCGTTCTGTTCATCTTTGCACGTTTTGCAACCTTGAATGAACCCTTTTGGAAAAAACAACACAAGACTTGCGGGCCGCGGTGTTTACCCTCGCAAGCCGGCGCCATTTAGCGAGATACGGGCTTTAACATTAACAGTTACTAGGGGTGTTAGAAAATATCGATTCGGCAATATATCACGATTTTACAATTCTTGAATCGATTCGATATGCGGCCGAATCGATTTTTAAACATAAATTTTTTATGGGAATATATACAACAAAACGTCTTACTTAGGGTTAGGATTTACACATTAAGCATGGAAGAATGTTATATTAATGGAACATTAAGCCTTAATATATTATTTCAGTGCTGTTCAAACATGAAACAGACTGTAACCTGAATTTTCAGATAAATAAATACAATTTCATACAAATCTTACAGTATACATGTACAAGTTTACTGATTTAGTATTTTCTAAATTTGAGTTAAAAAAATCGCAATCATCAATTTATAGATCCGTATCGGGATTAATCGGTATCGAATCGAATCGAATCGAATCGTGGCCAGGTGCTAGGCAATTCACACCCTTAACAGTTACTAACGGCACGTTTCACATAAAGGCAAATTGTCGCTAATATATTACAACCAGTACCTGGAGTGTTGATAGGAGAACGCTTGCATTGCTGGCGGGCGTATCTGCTGTGTTGATTCCACCGGGACGCCGAAGCGCTCACACGATGTGTTCAAATGCTCTTGCATAGTGGTAGTGTTTCCTCCCTTAGACGAAATATCCAATTTGCAAAAATTGCAAGTTGGCCTGTTAGCTTTTTTTGGAAGATGTCAACAAACTTTCGAGTGTGGCGACATGTTTGTTGCTCGGGGCGCACGGAAATGTCGTCATCGTCCCACACAGAACCGATAAGAAAATTGTTAGCAATAACGGGAAACGATGCCAAGGAATTGAAACACTGGGAGCCGGTTCTCAACAAGAACTGTTTTTTGATTCCCATCCCTAGTCATCAAACTGGAGGAGTATCCCGCATATGGTGTCCACATTGAAACGTACGTTTTGAAATCTTTTTCCACTCTGGAGCCCGGTTCCAAAAGTGATCGGTTTCAAGCTCCGAAGCGGCCACAGAATTGGCCTTTGGACTTATTATTTTCATCTCACCTGTTGCTCTTTGTTGATAGCCAGACAGGCACTGGAAACTGAGAACTGCACGATAAACACCATGAATAGGATAATCATGTACTAAGAATCGGAGTCAAGGAACAAACCCATTCTTTTACACAGTACAAAAGCATCCTGCTTGACATACAAGTGTGGAAAACTGTATCTGTATTGACTTCAATGAAGTGCGCAGCCTGATACAGAGCACAGCTCTTAGCACAGAGTGAAATTTGATCCTGCGCTAGGTCATATTGCACAGCTACAATTAATGGAAACATTTCCAAAACACTGGAGTACAAAGAGCATCCAGTGTTCGGAAAACATGTTTGGTTAAATACAAAATGTTTTCAATGGCAAAAGGAATCTTCTTAAAGCCTTTGAACTCAAATCAGTTTGGCAGCCAATCACAGACAGAGGCTGGTCCAGACAGTAAATACCCTGCCACAGTTTGGCTTTAGCCCCTGGTGCTAGCGAGCTAGCTATCTACCTTCCTATCTCGTGAGCTAGTTTACCTGCTAGATCCCTAGCAGGTAAACAAGCACCATAGGAGCTAGCTAGCTAGCACCTGCGACTAAACCAAATTGTGGCAGGGTTTTTACTTTCTGGACCTGGATTTGCCACCTCTGATCACAGATCCTTGATTCATAGTGCCTTTATGCTAGCTATGCTAACTACTTGCTGAAAAAGGCTCTGTTCTAAATATACATTTCACTAAATAAGAGGATATTATTATTCAGTATATGTGGCTTTAGGTCCACTCCCCCAATCTATACGTGATGTCATGTTCTTCTGTCAAAACTACAGTTGTTGAGATGACGTGAAGAGCGCCGCCAAATTTCTCCAAGTCACAATTAGGGCCTACTCAACAACCAATTTCCCGAAAAATGGAATTCCCTGGAATATGTCATAGTAAGGAAGCAAAGTAACAATACAGTGAAGTGCTTTCTTACAAGACAAGCTTTGTATAGGGAAATGGCATTTTGTGTGCTTGTCATTCCATTCCAATCGTGACACAGAAGAAACTATTTTGTGTTAACCAATAAACATACTAGCGTGTTGTATCCCAACAAGAGGGTTCCAAAGTAAGACACACCCTTGAACTGAAAAAATTTCAATTTGAGAGCGGTGTTGTGATTATAAGTCAGAAGGCACATCTACAGTAAATAAAAAAAAAAAAAAGGGATGGATGGCGGAGTAATTTCAGAGTGCCAACAGGCCAAACAGCGGGAAAAGCATCCTTGTACTTCCTGGTTCTTGGTACGTCTAAATATGGGCAAGCTTGTACTACTGTCATCCTTGTGAGGCCTGACTCCCTTTTTGGACCAAAGGTGGAGACAACATGCAGGGTGCCAGTCATGTAAAGGATACAAAGAAGAGAAGGACTTGGTGGTGCTTCATCGCACCGATGAGGCCAGCTAGAGCCACAAAGAAGAGGAAGACGCCCACTCCTATGACGCCACCCACCACCTGGAAACTGGAGACCAGACCAAACCATTTCCCCCATGCTGCGATCCCGATCATCAGCAGGCTCACCATCTGCAGGATAAAGGGACAATTGCAGTCCAAACCATTGTGAATGCTCTTTGACGATTTGGAAATCATGCAATGATTCTTACTGAAAAGACGGGAACAAATCAAACACCGTTGAGGTCATGCAATCTGGAATTTGACCCAGATTTTCATGAATAATATGTTAGCAACGAAGCTGCATTATTTGCACCTGCGTTCATCAATAACATTATGGCTTTTTTTTGGGTCACTTATCAGTAGAAAACAAAACTTATTATCTAAGCAAGCAGTTTCATATCGTTGTTTAAGGGACAAAATTTGGATTTTGCACCTCAATAGAACACATTGAACAGTAAACATGAGAATCACACAGTTTGTCGTTTTTCCGAACTGGTTTAAAAAAAGAAAGAAAAGACTTCGCTGGACTGGACAGACGCATGTTAAGGGCGCCATAACACACTCATGTCACCTATACAAGGGACGTAGAAGGTTGATCAGATAGCTAGCAACAAGCTTCGCTGGCTACTAGTGTGGCTAAAGACGTTGCGGACTTGCTCTTGAGCCAATAATCATATCTCCATGGCAGAAAATAAGCCACACATCTGACATGTATTGTTCTTATGAAGGGATGACGAGGAAAGACAGAGGAGCCATGCTAATAACTAGGCTAACCTAAGACAGACACAGCTAAGGCAGCACACAGCCATTTTGACCTTCTACCGTCCTCTGGTGTCGACTGGAATTGATATCAAAGTGTCCTCGGGCTTGCATTGCAAACGCACGTGTTTTCTGGGTTTGGTCACGTGACGTTTACAATGCGAGCCCAACTTCATTGTCCCAATTTCTTCCAAATTGGGGTTAGCATTTATCGTAACTTCTTTTTCTTTTCCATTTCATTATGCATTCACTTCTGAGATAACAAAAATGTAATGCACTTGTAATGTCGCATGAGGTGAAAAGCCTTTAAACTAGAGGCTTTGTGAAATGAGTTCACTCAATCAGTTCAGTTAGCTCTAAAAATAGCATTCAAAGGTAACACAAGCAATTGCAAGTCACTTTAAGTAAATATTATGTAACTTCTAAAGAGTGTCTTTCTGGATGTCTCACACATTACCATGGAACTGCAACATTTTGAACAACAAAACAAAACATGGCAAAGTTAGTAAAAAAAAAAAAAGGTGATAGCAACAATAGATTCTGAAAGAGATAGAGGTAGCATTGCAACAAATTTGTCCCATTGCAATGTGGCTAACCTAACAATAAGGCTGGATTTCCACTACACAATTCTTATTTTACTCTCCCATATATCCTGATTTGTCTGTAAAAAAAATATGTAACATTCTTGTTTCTTAGCTGTTACATTTGTTCCCCAAGAACAATAATAATGTTTATAAGTGAATTTGACCTGTGGTGTGTAGAATTATCTCAAAGCGTCAACAAACCTTGTTTATATCCCAACATAAAACCATAAAACCAACCAAACATTAACTTCCTGACATTTTATTGCAAATACATGAAAGGACCCATTTTAATTGTATTTCTTTAATTTTAAAACATGTCAGTGTGACCCACAACAACCTTCTGCTCTATTGCATCATTGTGTGTCAGTGTTCCAGGTGAGGGTTCCCAGGCCTGCACCTTACTCACTCATAAGCAGGTGCAAGGTCCACAACAAGAGTTCAGGTTAAGTCATAATGGAGCTCCCTTTGAACCGAGCAGCCAAGTGGCACGGTAGATACAAACGTCATGCAGCTGTTAATTATCTTCCCGTCGTGTTGACTTCTCAAGTTTTTCTCGGTGGATCAAGCTTATTGCAAGTCACGTGCCAATCAAGATTCTGATGTGATTTGTAGCAACTGATCCGACCTGCATTGACTCTTTCAAGCAAATTATATAGAAGATGAGATTACAGGCAAAGATAAAGACACAGGACATCCTCTGGAAATTCAGTAAAAAAAAAAAGGGCGATGGGAGGAAATTACCTAAAACGCTGATTCTGCTACTGTACTGTGACAGCAAACAAGCTGCCTTTTTTTCTTCTTTTTTTGCTTCTTTAGTTACACTGAGCATCTGACAAGGTTCTGTCGTGAATAATTCATTTAGCAAGTGTGTGGCCTGATCACAAGACGTTTTCCATTCCTACATTTACGCCTTCCCAGGAGAGGAAAAGGCATATCGTTTGAAACGTCATCGATTTCGTAAAGACATAATCCATATGGTGCAATGTGCTTTGTTGGATACTCACAACATAGAGGATGTTGAGCGCGCACAGGGAGTGTTTGGAGCAGGTGAATCCAGCGCAACCCATTTTGGACAGTAGATCAAACTAATATAAATAAATAGGAGGAACAATCTTAAAATAGAGAAATATTTAAAAATATATTCTATATCAGAAAAAGCCCAATTGTCTACGGGGAATATTTCAGCAGCGATGGGAGGCAATCCAGAAGAACATCCAACATAGAAACGATGGTCAGCGTTACGTCGCCTTAAAATGGGAGTGAATGGGAGAAGACAAGAAACGGAAGTGGCACAGTTACTTTTCAAAATAAAATATTGAAACAAAATATATATATATATATATATATATATATAGAGAGAGAGAGAGAGAGAGAGAGAGAGAGAGAGAGAGAGAGAGAGAGAGAGAGAGAGAGAGAGAGAGAGAGGACATAATCATCCAGCTGAAGTAGTTTCTGTAAGGGTTTAAATGTTCATGGTCCAAAATAATCTTCTTACAAAGCTTTATATAAAAAGTACGATATGTCACACCTTGAAAACAAGACAAGATTAAATCATAATTCTACTGATTTTTGTTGTAAGCTTAATTTTATTCATTCAAATATATCTGTTGTGCATTTACATGAATGTAACCCCCCTACCCCCATAATATAGTACATACATTTTCCCGTCAAATAGAGAGTTTTAATTTTTTCAAGATAGAGCGTATTTCCGGTTGTAATGCACGTTAACTCGACGCCCTGATAGCGTATGACTTGAACAGGGCGGAGCATCCAGTCCGCTTACTGGCGACCCGACAGGCCTTTTATTGTTATTGTTATTTCCTTCAAATATCCATTAAAAGTGCTAACGTGAAACATGTGAAATATATCTCTATCACTACGAGTCACATACAACTTATAACATGTAACTTATGCCTTATTTAAAACACATCTTATAGTGAAGGGGGATATGTCTGAGGTCATGGCCTCATATACAATAAACGCTTCCTCTCGTGTAATTTCAATGCTCCAGGTGGGAAGAGGTCCACGTCACTAGAGCTCTAGATGAAAACCCAGGCATGATCAATACTGCTGACAAAAGCTTTAAATGGAAGTAATAAAGTATAAATACTTAGTTACTGTACTTAAGTAGTTTTACCGTTACTCCCTACACTTATAGTTCTACTTTGTACTCCTTAATTTGTCAAAACAAAACAGTTACTTTTTTAAACCTTCATAATGACAACACCATGTAAAAAAAATAAATAAATAAAAAGCATCAACCTTGGTTGGGATCTGGTCATGAGTAGAATAATTGCTTATGTACAAAACAATTGATACTGTTGAAACATTCTTGTGATGTTTGTGAACAAATACCGCGAGAATTCAGTTTGCTGGCACGCTTATGTGACAAGGAGAACAATCAAATGCTTTTCCACTAGATGGCAGAAGGTGCTTGCTGTAATTAAACAGTGTGTTTTTATTTTGTCAAATCTTGGCTCAATAAAGGTTGGAAACGACGAGTAGGAGCAGCACTCACATCGTCACTGAGTGGGATAATGTGTCAGTGAACACAATTTATATTCAGGCTTGATGTGTTTTATTTATTTATTAAAGGTTTTTGACATACATAACAATTTCAAATCACATAATAAAGAAGACAATTGTCATTTCAGTGTATTTACAAATTATAGACCAATATCGCTGCTGCCACAGTTCTCAAAAATTCTAGAAAAATTATTTTCATATAGACTGGATCATTTTATTGAAAAACATAAGCTTTTAAGTGAAAATCAATATGGGTTTAGAAAAAAACGGACCACATAAATGGCAGTCATGGAACTTGTAGAAGCATTTGATATTATACAGTAGATCATTCTATACTAATGAAGAAATTAGAAAGATATGGCATGAGAGGTTTGGCATATAAATGGATGAAAAGTTATTTGGATAATAGAAATCAGTACTTACAGTTTAACAATATACAGTCAAAACACTTGAAGATTACTCATGGAGTCCCCCAAGGGTCTGTGCTAGGCCCCAAATTATTTATATTGTATATAAATTATATCAGTTGTGTCTCAAAAATATTCAAAAGTGTCTTATTCGCCGATGACACAATTCTCTACTGTTCAGGAGAGAATCTGAAGCAGCTTCTGACTACTATGGAGTATGAATTAAACACATTTAAAAAATGGTTTGACTTAAACAAATTATCACTAAACTTAAATACAACAAAATTTATGGTTTTTGGTTCAAGATAAACCACACAACAGGTCAAAATTATGATAAATTCAATTGAAATAGAAAAACTGTATGAAAATAAATTTCTTGAAAAATTATGTTGGCAGTTACACATAGATAATTTCAAAAGGAAAATGTCAAAAATTATAGGGATACACTCTAAAACTAAGGATGTCCTAAATAAGAAATCATTATACACATTATATTTTTCATTATTATTACCATATCTGACCTATTGTGTGGAAATCTGAGGAAATACATATAAAACAAACACCGATCCTGTTTTCAAACTGCAAAAAAGAGCCATAAGAATTATAAATCGATCAAAATATAAAGAACCAACTCATTCTCTATTTATCAAATCAAATGCAATGAAATTTTACGACTTAGTTGAATTTAAAATAGCACATGTATAAAGTACACAACAATCTACTTTGCCACAGTACTCAGAAGCTGTTTGAAATTAGAGTCCTGATAACATAAGGGGTACAAGTGTCTGCAAAAAAAATTCAAACAAGAACAAATATTAAGCAAAGGTGTGCTTCTGTATAAGGTGTTAATTTGTGGAATAATTTTTGGAACTAACCTGAAACAATGTCAGTCACTTGCTGAATTTAAAAAATTGTTTAAAAGCAAAGAAATAATAATCAGACACGAGCTGTTAAAAATGTACATATGCTGTAATTTCTTTGGATGTATCGGAATGAGTGTAATGAAAACTGTATATGTGAGTATGAGGATATGATTCATAAATGTATAATGTTTTATGCCTATGAATTTCATGTACATATGTTGCTGGCAAATGTGCGTCTGTTACAGTGCACTTGCATATATGATTAGGTTTTTACATTTTATTTTGTTGAAGTACATTAACCTTATCATTGTATTAACATAAAATGAATAAGGGGTAGGATTAGATAAGTTTTTAACTTCCTCCTACCCCTTTTGAACATATTAACTCTTTTCTTTCTTCCTATTCTTGTTTTTCTTTTTTTACTAAAACTTGTATTTTATACTTGTAATGTGTTTTGTGTTTTCTTTTTGTTTATATGTTTAATAAAACCATAAAACCAAACCAACAATTTCATAAATACACAAGTAAATAAATGCTACACATGACCAGCTTTGACTGGATGTCATTGGACAAGGTGTAAAACGGTACATAGCTGTAAGTAAACAATTATTGAAACACATACACAATATTATGGATGGTAACCCAAGCATGTTATGAGACTATAATGTACACTCAACCAGAGGAGATACATTCCTCCCTCACAAAGTTTTACTGACAGAAATTATTCTTTCTATTGCCAAATTGCATAACCATGCAACTTTCACAAAACTGTAATAGTCTTAGTCTTAGTATTTTGCATGTACTGTATACAGACCCAATAAGGTATTAGTAACCATTACCAATGCAAATAACAACACACTGTATGACACCCCCCCCCCCTTTTTTTTTTGTTAATGGTATGATCCAGGAATAGCTCGTCCTTCTCAAGCACACTTTTTTTTCCTGCAC
This sequence comes from Vanacampus margaritifer, assembly GCF_051991255.1. NCBI lineage: Eukaryota > Metazoa > Chordata > Actinopteri > Syngnathiformes > Syngnathidae > Vanacampus > Vanacampus margaritifer. Next base: position 5,510,785 of record NC_135448.1, read on the forward strand.
CAGCCCTTTTAGAACAGTTCTTACTAGAATTTGAGAAGAGTTTGTCCATATCGACTGAAGGGAGTGACCAGAATTTGAGAATGGCTGTGCCTAACAAGGGTGAACTTACAGCATCTGAGAGGAAACTTTTGCAACTAATTGAAGTTGGTGAGTAGAATTTTTGCACGTTTTCAGGGTACTTCCATATTTTATACTGAACATCTTGTTAGTATCATATATTTATGTTACCAACATATTAAGTAAATTTTTATTATTAACATGAACACTGAACATATATTGCTTCTCTTGGCATCAATTATATGCTATTTTAACTGATTGTAATATGTAGCAGTGGTCTTTATAGAATACAACAGCAACAAAAAATGTAATTGAATTTACTATACAACTTCAAGCTCCTGAATGGAACAAGTGAACAAGCATGTCATCAATAGTTGTTATTTCCTAATTATTATCCGTAGCAGTATACAAATGTAGTGACATTCTGGTTCTTAAACCCAAGTCCAAAAATTTGAAAAAGGTGGGGAATTAATTGCCGATTTGTGACTATAACACAATAGCTGAACTCAGAGCAGGATTGGAGCAGGGCATATACTGTGTTAAGTATTAGTGCCTTATATAAGGAATTGTATTGGATATTTATATAATTTCTTGCTTTTCCATGTACATGCCTTCTCGACTCCAGCTAGACATATAAGAATTGCATACATGTTATAATAATAATAGCCTATTAAATCTGAGCATTGTATGTATTTATGTTTTGTGCACTGTATAAATTAGATGTATTTTTTGGTCTGTAGGTGATGTGCAAGAGGCGGCCCAAATACTTACAAGTGAAGATGTTCGAGTCAACAGTTTGGACGAGGTACACAGAGAGAGAGAGAGAGAGAGAGAGAGAGAGAGAGAGAGAAAGAGAGAGAGAGAGAGAGAGAGAGACAGAGAGAGAGAGAGTCTAATTTACTAAACACTTGACAATTTTTTTTAAAAGGAAGCTTTTGTGATCTAAAATCTTAGTTGTTTAATGCACCATTGATGATCATATCTCAAACAAAGCAATACTGAAATCCAGCATCAACCACTGGGCTTTCCGTGGCCAATGACAAATTCTCTCGTCCAAGTCTCCCTGCATACAACAGTTATGGCAGCCATTGTAATCAAGACATATGGAGATGACTCATGAGAGGCAGATGTCGCCGTCAGAGCTTTTTGATAATAGAATGGCTCCACTACACAGGCTCCTTCAAGCCGCCTGTCTGTCACAGGTGACAGAGTTTCACTCCCACATTGACAAAAAAGAAATGTGACATTACGTTAAGAAATTGAATTAATGTCCTTTTAAAAGATGTGCGAGAAAATTGGAAATTGTTTCGTTAAATCAGATTTTTTTTAAACACATGCGTCACCATTCTTGTATCTGTACCTTGTTTCAATAAGTGCGGGATGACTCCACTGATGCATGCGGCCTATAAGGGCCAAGCCGATATGTGTTGCCTGCTGCTGCAGCATGGGGCTGATGTCAACTGCAACCAACATGAGTATGGATACACGGCTCTCATGTTCGCTGGCTTGTCAGGTAAAAAAAAAAAAACGTAAAAAAAACCCTTTAAAAAAAAACTTTAAAAAAAAATCACCTGCCAGTATTTTTTAGAATGTAACTGTGTCTTGTGTAACAGAAATGTTTTAACGCTGAATGCTTTAACAGTGTGGAGTGTGGATATATATATATATATATATATATATAGCTTTTTCATTTTATTAATGAAAATGTTTTTTGTTTTTTTCCATTTTAGTTTTTGTCATTTCATTTGGGTTAGTTAGTAATAATAACCTTGCTGTGTACACACGTTCGTCTTGTCACGGCTCGGTCAAGAAGCAGTGGGAGGGACCGGGTGAATCCAACGATTTGTGAGGCAAAAGTGGGGGTATGTATTTTTGTTGATAAAATATTATGTGTCGACCAAGTACTTTATGGTTTCAACATTTCTATACCTTATTTAAAAAAAAGGTAATACAGTAAACAGACGGTCAAGATCTCTTACATTTTAATGACACTTGGATTTACTTTAGGGATGCTTCAGCACCCCAAAAAATGACACATCCAACTTTTAATATGGCACATGCCTGTAGAGTTGAGAGGGATCATTTGGATGCAGAGGAATATAAAGCTGCGTATCATCAGCATAACAATGGTAGTTAAAACCGGATTACGAAATGATATTACCCAAAGGGAGCATGTAAATACAACACAACAGGGGGCCAAGGACAGAATGCCTGCAGAATATTTAGACAGACAATTATTAAAACTAACTCACTGGATTGTGTTAGAAATATAAGACAAGAACCATGAGAGTGTGATAGGGTCAATGCGCATGTCGTCGGCTTTGAGGCAGCTACCAATGAGATCAGTTCAAAATGTGAGAGTGAACTGATGGACAAGGATACTGGAGCCCTGATCTGTCATACTGTATTGCTGAAAAGCTGCTGGTTAATAAATTAGTTAGTTTAGTCTAGTTTGAGGGATTTTATCATTGAAAAACTGAAGAAAATTTTCTGCTGAATAGGGCAAATTAGGAACAAGAGTGGACTGGGTAAGTTTGGACAAAGTATCAACCGATGATTATTGTTATTGGATTCAAGAAAATTAGAAGAGTATGTAGCCCTGGTGACAGAAAGTGCACATTTATAACGTTTAAAATCTTAAGTCCAGGCAAGGAGAAGAGAGTCTAATTTTAATTAATTATTTTAATAAATTAGAATTATTATATTAATTTTATTTGTTTATCAGGGACAATACCATATTTTTAAATGGTTCCACTTTTAGAACCATTTTTCAGCCATTTGTGTTTTTTGAAAATTACGGAAGAGGATTAGGGCCAGTGAAGAGGAAAAAAATAAAAGGGTCTAACACAGAATTTTGACTTTAAAGTGAGAATTCTCACTTATTCTCAGAATTTTGACTTTAATGTGAGAATTCTGACTTTGTGACGTAGAGCTATAAATCGTGGGAAGAAGTCAGAATTCTGAGAATAAAGTCAGAATTCTCACTTTAAAGTCAGACTTCTGAGAGTAAAGTCAGAATTCTCACTTTTAAGTCAGAATTCTGAGAGTAAAGTGAGGATTCTTATTTTAAAGTCAAAATTCTGGCTATGAAGTTAGAATGCTGGGAATAAAGTCAGAATTCTGCCAACTTTTCTCCCCCTCTTATGTGGCCCTAATCCTTTTCCATAGAAAATAGTCAAGCCACACAAGAGAATATAATGAAAATATTGGAATTTCCTGTAAATAAATGATTACTTCACACTGCAGGGAAGACAGACATCACATCTATGATGCTGGACGCTGGGGCTGAGACAGATCTTGTGAATTCTGTGGGTCGTACAGCTGCTCAAATGGCAGCATTTGTAGGTGAGACAAGCACACAAGTCTTAAGTGCCAAAGAGAAGTCAAATACATCAGTGTACATTTTATTGGCAGGCCAGCACGACTGTGTGACAGTCATCAACAACTTTTTTTCACGGGCAAGACTGGAGTACTACACAAGACCTCAGGGGCTGGAGACGGAGCCCAAGTTGCCTCCGGGGTTAGCCGATCCCCTGCACAAGATCATTATGACAACCAACCTCAACCCAGTCAAGGTGAGGCCGCTTATAACAAGAACATTTTGCCCCTAAATTTCAAGGCAGGGCAATTAAAATTTTCATCTCATCGCGCTTGTGTGAGCAGTAAATTTTTGATGGTCCTGAATACTGAACATACATTCTACTTAACATTTGTTCTAAAAACTAATTGTTAAATATTTGGAGTGGTGGAGGTTGACGTCATGCTCGTCCTTGTGGACATGGAGTGTTATGTTAGCTATCGTACAACGCAATTGGGATGGAAACTGAAAAAACAACAACAATAGACCAAATTCGAACACAGCCCAAACTCCAGCTCAGATGCCAAGAAAACTGAAGAAAAAACTAAGCGTGTATTCAAGCGCATGTACTCGCGCCATGCACGAGCTTGACAAAGAGGCTGCAGTTACACTTTACGCCAGAGGTGTCGCGAGTAAAGTAAACTCCACAATCCACCAAGGTCACAGCAGGTACAAGGTATACAATAGAGTTTTAAACTGAAAAAAAAGTTCATGGCATTGGGGGACAAGAACATTCCTCCACAGTGGCTTACTTACTTTTTAAAGTTTTTGGAAGAGAGTTCCAGAGGATGGGAACAGCTTTGGAGAAGGCTCTGTCACCCCAGGTCCAGGGCTTGGTTCTGAGAGGTGGAGACAGGAAGTTGGCAGCACAGGAGCGGAGGCTATGAAAACGGGTGTGGTGATGTAACAGGTTGGAGAGGTAGGAGGGAACCTGGTTGTGGAGGGCTTTGTGAGTGGGGAGAAGGACTTGGGCATGGATGAGCGTTTCAGCAGCGGGTTAGGGGAGTGATGGGCGAAGATGGGCAATCATTTTTTAAATGAAAAAAGGCAGTTGATGTGGTGTTTCAAGGAGAGGTTATTGGCAAAGATGAGTCAGAGGTTGGAAGGGGACATGGTTGAGTTGTCGATTGTGAAATTGAAATTGTTTTTGGGTGAGGGATTTGGGACCGATGATGATTAAATCTGATTCATCACATTTGAGTTTCAGGTCATTTGAAAGCATTTGAGATTTTATTTCTGAGGCGGTGTGAGTTGCAGTGGTAATGGATTTGGTGGCAATGTAGAGCTGGACATCATTGGTATAGCAATGAAATAAAGTCTGGATTGTCAAATAATATTACTAAGTAGGAGCATGTGAAGGACAAATAATAACGGACCAAGCACAGAACCCTGAGGCACAACTTGTGACATGGGAGCAGTGGTGGAGTTGCAGTTATTGATACAGATGAATTGTTGTCTGTTTGTAAGATAAGACTAAGCAGGAGAGGGCGGTACCAGTGATCTTGAGGGAGTATTTCAAGCGGGACAGGAGAATGGCATGGCTCAAGGTGTCAAAAGGAAAATGCTGAGATGGCTGCAATCTACAGAGAGGAGGGTGTCATTGGTAACTTTCTGTGACAAGAACAGAAACCAGATTGAAAAGGTTCATACAAATCATTGGAGTTGAGGTGGGTTTTTAGCTGCGTGGTGACAGCACGTTCCAGTGATGTCAGATTCCATGATGTCAGGGTTTAGCCCAGGTTTATAAGGATGGGGGTGACAGTAGCAGGTTTGAAATCAGAGCTGAGGGAGGAGTTGATGATGTTGGTGATGAGTGGGGAGACGGCTGAGAGTCTTTTATGAATTTGGATAGGACAGAGTCCAGAGAACAAGTGGATCTTTTTATGCCAGACATGAGTTTTGATAGCTGAACTGGGGACAGGGGAGAAAGTCAGAGGGGTGCTTGGGGATGATGGGTGATGATGGAGGTAGTCAGATTACTGTTAATTGTGTCTAATTTATGTTGGAAAAATGACCCAAAAAAAGCATTGCACTTATCAACTGTGAAGGAGTTGAGGCCTGTTTCCACCGCAGGGACTTTTACGGCGCCATATGTGCAGGTCCCCACTGCAGGAGCCTTCCCGCCCGGGCCACTTACTGGGACTTATACTGGAACAAACAGAGGTCTTACACAAGGGTAGGTATTGCATTGCCCCAAAAAGCCCCCGATGAGGCTCCGGTGCAAATTGCCTAAAAATGATTTTGTATTAAAATGTGTTACCTTTATGTGGGACGATGCATTCTCGGCTAAGGACTCTTCCACCAAAATAATTATCCTCTTTGCGTTGTGGTCGCAGCAACCTGGTCACACAGGTGCAAGATGTACATTAGGATTTTTATTTGCTGTTGACTGAAAAAAATAGTGAGCTACATCGGGGGACAGGAACATTCCTCCGCAGTTGCTTAGAGAGTGAACTTGCCAGGCTAGTTCTAATCATATCTGTCTGACGATCACTCTGTAAACTGGACAAACTTAATCCGCGACCGTTTAGTGGTTTAGTACTCTGCATTGTGACCATTCAGCTGGGTCATGTATGCTGTTAACTGAAAAAAAAGGTAATTGCACAGAGGGAGAGGGACAATATTCATAGGGTATGTTTATACAGTTGTTAGTACTCTGTGTTGTGGCCGCAGAAACCCTGGTTTGAAACCAGGTCATGGCAGGTGCAAGTTCTAATTTGCTGTTTTATATAATTTTTTTTAAGTTAGCTACATTGGAGGACAGGAACATTCCTTCCAGAGATCTGCTTGAACTTGTGGGGTTAGTGTAGAATAATTGCCCTGACTACCACACGCTGGACAACCTTAGTCCATGATTGTTTAGTGGTTAGCACCCAGCATTGAGGCCGTTCAAAGCCGCGTCATGGCCGGAGCACTAGGCTTTGCTGTTGACTGAAAAAAATAAAGAGTTCATTTGATAGGGGGACAGGCACATTTTTCATAGGCCGTGATCATATAGTGGCTAGTACTCTGCGTCGTGGCCGCAGCAACCCCGGTTCGAATCCGGGTCACGGCATGTGCCAGATTTACAACAAACTTTTTATGTGCTGTTGACTGTAAAAGAGTTAGTTACACTGGAGGACAGAAACGTTCCTCCACATTGGCTTACAGAGCATTACTTGAACTTGTGGGCCTAGTGGCATAATGTCGTCTCTGAGTACGGATCACAAAGAAGGATCTAGGGTAGACTGGAGAACCTTAAACCGTGATCATTTAATGTTTAGTACCCAGTGACCGTTCAAAGCCGGGTCACGGCCGGTGCAAGTACTAGACTTTGCTGTTGACTGCAAAAAAAAGGTCACTCCATAGGGGGACAGGAACAGTTGTCATAGGCTACGATCATATAGTGGTTAGTATTCTGCGTTGTGGCACCAGTAACCCCGGTTTGAGTCCGGGCCACGGCAGGTGCATGATGTACAATAAGTTTTTTATTTGCTGTTGATTGAAAAAAAAGTTAACTTTATTGGAGGAAAGGAAGATTCCTCCGCAGTTGCTTACAGAGATCTACTTGAACTTGTGCGGTTAGTGTAAAATGATAATGCCCCTGACTACCACTCCTACCTTAGTCCATGATTGTTTTGTGATTGTTTTGTGATTAGTACGCGTTGAGACCATTCAAAGCCGGAACATGGCCGGTGCACTAGGCTTTGCTGTTGACTGAAAAAAAAAGTAAATTTGATAGGGGGACAGAAGCATTCTACATAGGCCATGATCCTATAGTGGTTAGTATTCTGTGTTGTGGCAGCAACAACCCTGGTTCGAATCCGTTTCACTGCATGTGCCAGATGTACAAGTGACTATTTATTTGCTGTTGACCAAAAAAAAGTTAGCTTCATTGGAGTACAGAAACATTCCTCCAGTGGCATAGTGCAAAATGACAATACGCCTGACTAACACTTGCTGGACAACCTTAGTTGCGATCGTTTAGTGTTTAGTACCCTGCGGTGCATGATGTATTGCTGTTGACTGCAAAAAATGGTCATTCCATAGGCGGACAGGGACATTTGTCATAGGCTGTGATTGTATAGTGGTTAGTACTCTGTGTTGCGGCAACTCTGGTTCGAATCCAGGTCATGGCAGGTGCAAGATGTGCAATAGAGTTTTTATTTGCTGTTGACTGAAAAGAATGGACAGGAACAGTCCTCCAGTTACTTCCATAGGATAGGGGCACAGGCGCATTCTTCAAAGGACGTGATTGTATAGTGGTTACTGCTCTTTGTTGTGGCCGAAACAACCCCGGTTCAAATCTGGGTCAAGGCAGGTGCAAGAAGTAGAGCAGAGGTTTTTATTGGCTGTTGACTGAAGAAAAGATAACTCTATTAGGAAATAATGGACACCTCCATGATTCGTCATCTTACCGTGGTGGAGAGGTTTGTTTGTCCCAAGGATCCTAGGAGCTATGTTGTGTGGGGCTTTATGCCCCTGGCAGGGTCACCCATGACAAACAGGTCCTAGGTGAGCGACCAGACAAAGCATGGCTACCAGACTGCTTATGATGTTTGACATAATGGACGGATGTTTCTCTAGCCCGGACGCTGGTCACCGGGGCCCCGCTCTGGAGCCAGGCCTAGAGGTGGGGCTTGTTGGCGAGCGCCTGGTGGCCATTGGCAAGGCCTGGCACATTTCGAAGAGGCACCATGTTGGCGCCGTTGTGTGTTGTGGCTGTAGCAACTCTGGGCCACCACATGTGCAAGGTGTAAAATTGAGTGAAACAAGGTAATTCCATTGGGAAACAATGAAGCCTCCACAGTGGCTTACAGCCTTGAACTTGTGGGCCTAGTGGCAAAATAGAGCGTCTACAGGTTACTTAATAGGATCTAGGTTGGAGTGGAGAACCAGGGTGTGATTGTATAGTGGTTAGTACTCTTCGTTGTGACCGCAATAACTCTGGTTCCAGTCCGGTTCATGGCAGGTGCAAGATACTGTATACAGCAGAGTTTGTATTAGCTGTTTACTAAAAAAAAGATAGCTACATTGGGGAACAGAAACATCCCTCCACAGTTGCTTACAGAGCACTACTTGAACTTGTGGGCCTAGTGCAAAATGATCATGTATCTGACTACCACTCTACGGTGGATCAACCTTAGTCTGTGAACACATAGTGATTAGTACTGTGCGTTATGGCCGTAGCAACCCTGGTTTGAATCCGGGTCACAGCTGGTGCAAGGTGTGCAATATTGTTTTTATTTGCAGTTGACTGAAAAAAAGTTAATATATTGGGAGACTGGAACATTTCTTTGTAGTGTCTTCCAGAGCACTCCTTGCACTTGCAGGGTTAGTAGCGAAATGGATCATGTGTTTGACAATGGGTCAGGAATCAGCGACTAAATCAGTTGTCCTAAAAAATAAAAAATAAAGACAACAAGAAGCAAAATCAACAACAAATCAGTGAAAACAAATTCAGTACTGTCTGTCTATATTATAAATGCATTTTTTTTAAATTCCAGATGTAACGAGACACATACCTTCCAAAAAGTAAAATATTCGTCTCATCAGTCCATAAAATATACTCCCAAAAGTCCTAGGATATCTTTACGGTGTTTTTGGTTTTCTAAAACTAAGATGGGCCTTTGCGTCCTTTTTGGTCAGCAGTGGGTTTTCACCCTGGAACTCTGGGCAAGATATCTGCCTTACATGCTGAACTCCAAAAAGGTGAGGGAGCCCACAGTTTCTAAAATGTTGTCTAGGGTTCCATTGTGACCTGGATGTGTCGTCACAGTACTTTTGGGGTACATTTTTGTAGGATGGCCATTTGTAGGAAAGCCAATTCACCACTGTGCCACAGTTTCTCCATTGGTGGATAATGGCCTGCGATTGGCTGGGGAACAATTCAGAGTGTATGTGCCTTGCCTCTTAGCCAAAGACTGCTCGGATACGCTTCCAGCATGGCCGCGACCCTAGTGAGGATAAGTTAGGAGAGTGAATGAATGGTTAGTGGCTCACATCAGGGTTCATTGGAATCCTGGCTTCGTCAACCTTTTGCAGACTGACAGATGACAGTGACTGTATTTCTCAGCAGTTCCTAAGTTTCTTTGAATCGTGACATTTTGTTGCAACGTTTTCAAATCTAAGGTCAACACTTCACACAGGACCAGGTAGCTTTGAACATATTTTTCATCCTTAAAAAATATTCACCATTTAAAAAAGGTATTTTATGTCTACTTGTGTTATCTTTGTATCTTATATCTTTGATATTTACATCAAGTAAATCAAAGCATCAAAGTGTGGAATTTGAAAAAGTCAAGGCAGAAAAAATACACAAGACCATAAATCACAGTTGAACAAACACGGATGACAAAATTAACTATACTTGCCCGGAAGCAGACATAGGAACATACTAGAGTGTATCAAGGCAGGCAATAGGAATGGCAAGTGGCAATGTGCACTTTTTCTGCATCTTCCTCTTGTCTCCTCTGCATCTAAATACGCTGCTGATAATCATCAATTGTGCAACGCAGGCAATGCCACCAACTGACACACTCCAAGGACTGTAAAACTAAACTAAAAGCCCCATAGCAATGAGAGAAAAAAAACAGGAAATTACATTTAATTTTATGGGGACACTGAAATGTGAGCCGCCAGGCTTCCAGTTTTGTTTGGGTTGTGACTGGAAGAATTGCCCCTTAAGTGCTCAATAAAGTAATCTGACTCTGAATCGGAACTTCCCGCTTCGAGTTGGATCTGTTGGGTTCCTGTATTGCCTGCAGCTCTGTCAGCTTTATCAGTTTTATAAAATACAGCATATGACACTACCTTTTTTTTGGATTGTATGATTTTCTGACATCTGTAATCAATATCCAATATTACCATGAACGAGACTGTGGCAGTTGCAGATAAGCATACATTACATGTCCAAATAGTTATCTAACATTCTGATCTGACAGATAGTCATGCTGGTGAGGGAGAACCCTGCTCTGGTGGACATTGGGGCCCTGGAGAAGTGTTACCAGGTGATGGACCTGCTGTGCGAGCAGTGTGTGAAGCAACAAGACATGAATGAGGTTCTAGCCATGAAGATGCATTACATCAGCTGCGTGCTGCAGAAATGTGTGACGTTCCTACAGAAACAAGATGACAAGTTGGATGCGTTGGTGAAGAGGTGAGGCCTAACAAAAATAGTGTTCTTCTAAGAATAGTACAGACATACTGACCAAATATACAGTTACTGGTCCACGGATTGGTCGGTTGGGACTAGCGATGTTCAATACCATTTTTTTTAGGCTGATACTGATACAATACTCAAACCTTCAGTACTCACCGATCACCTCAACATCGTGTCTGCCTACAGTGACTCGCCCCCCGCTCTGTGATTGGCTGGACGGGTAATCATTGCCTTTCCGCCCAGAAACGTCCATCTTATGACAAAACATAACAAAATGGCAAAATACATGTTGTGGGGGAGGGGGGGGGGAGTTGAGTCTAGAGGTGTCGATTGAGATGGATTTCATGTGTATACATCCATGTTTATTTCTGAATGAAAACTTTGTACTCTACCTTTAAATTGTTGAGTACAACTGAAGACTTATGTGCTCTCTACAGGAGCCCCCTGTGGTGGTCAATAAATGCAAAATACCCATTTCGGCCTTTGATATTACTCACAAGAGTACTTACTTATTCTCAGTAGCGCACGCCGAAATAATGCTGCCGGAAGTAATGAAATGAACAAGTGTTATCCCATTAGGAGACACACAGAAAACGAACGAGATGGAACAAACATCAGCCCACCGCCCCCTCGCCACCCCCCACCCCTCCGTCTTTCTGACAGTTCCTGACCGAAGAATGGTCACGAGCGCGGGCCGAGACCATGAAATGTGCCTGGTATCGGCACCGATACCGATACCTGGTATAGGTACTGTGGTTTTTACAGTACAAAACCACAATCAAGCACCAGAAAAAAATTTGTTTGAAGATGAAATACAGAAATCTGGACATAATCAATATCATGATGTCTGTGAATTTCCTTACATTTTATATCGCTGGACCCCAGCCTTCTAAGGGGAAGAGACAGTGATGGCTTCCCACAGAACCAGGAGAAATTCATTCGAGACTGCATCAGGAAGTTCCCTTACTGTGAGACTACACTGCTTCAGCAGCTGGTGAGGAGCATTGCGCCAGTAGAGATTGTAAGTGAAGAATATAACAGAGCGTTGAACTATGTAGCGTAAAATGTGTGCATTTTAAAGATCAACGAGGTGAAGATGTTAGAACTATTGGAGGAATTCCACTGCCATTTTTTTCCCGGTTAAATGCCATTTGCCTCATTCTTAGGGCAACGACCCCACAGCGTACTCAGTGTTAACTCAGGCATTGACGGGTCAGATGGCGTTTGTGGATGCGGACTACTGTGCTACATGTGGAGAGCGGGGAGCTGACAAGCGGTGCTCTCTCTGTAAATCTGTAAGTAATATTACAATCATCCACCCATCCAATAATACTCTCAAAACAGGGTAGCCGGTCACCAAATGCAAATGTGCAAAGTGTTGATTCTGATCTGTTGTACTTTTCCCGCTACACTAAAACTAAAAGCTCAATATAAGGCCAATGTATTATTGCAGGTAGTAGTAGTAGTCATAGTAGTGTTCAGTGGCGTTGCACTCATCGAGGTAGTGGGGTTCACAAGCCTTCCACTCAGGGACAGTGCCCTGCTCATATGTATCTAGTCAGTAAGCACATTAGCATCTCCTAAACAACTAGTTGCCTTTGTTACATTTGTCTTAAGCTTGCCCTACCCTAGCTCCAAAGTCCAAGTCTCTCACTGGGCCTAATGAAGATCTTGGGTCAGAATCAACCGATGCTAACCTACCAGTGTTTGACATGACCTTACTATTTAATTTTGTCTTGAAGGTGACTTACTGCAGTTTGACATGCCAAAAGCTCCACTGGTTCACCCATAAAAAGATGTGCCGGGCTATGCAGGAGCAGAATGCAGACTTGGAAAGGGACGCCCCAAGGCTGAAAGAGTTGAAAGGTGCTCACTTATTATTTCCCTTAAACTAAAACCATCTTAGCACCCGTCACAGGCCTCTGTAACAACTATCTAAAAGTAGAATCTAGTGGTTTTATTGCTACTGGAGAATTCTGTTGACTGAGACTCCAGAGCAGAATATGTTTACACATCTGTGTCCACACTGCAAACGAAGCCACCACAGACATTGAAAAATGTATTTCACACTTGATGGATATATAGGCACTCTAGAGACTCAACAATCTGTATGGAACTAATTAAATCAAAGTCAAGTTTAGCAAATTTGTCTCTTTTAGTCCACATGTGGGGCTCTATTTTCATAGACGGGGCATGCGGAAATGCTGGCGTATTCCGATTTTCGTGCTGGTGCCAAGCTCGCTGCCAATTTGACAGACTGTTCTGCGCTGTGCTGCGCGCATTGAGCGTGTGTCCGTTGACGTGAGCCTGGCACATCTGACAGTTTCATTATAGAAAGTCTACCTAACTCTGGGGTAGGGAACTCTGGACTCAGAGGTGGCAAATCCAGGTCCTGGAAGTAAAAACCCTGCCACAGTTTGGCTTTAGCCCTTTAGCCTTTATCGCTAATTGTGTCCATTGTCGTGCTAGCTAGCAGGTAAACAAGCACCATGGGAGCTAGCTAGCTAGCTAGCACCAGTGGCTCAAGCCAAACTGTGGCAGGGTTATGACTTTCTGGACCTGGATTTGGCACCTCTGACTCTGCTGTCTGAATGAACCACTGCCCAGTTCTTCTATCTATAGTGCTCGCGAGTTGCAATATTATACTAACAGTAACAATCAGAAGACTACATAATCTCAGTTGAACGATTTACTGGATGCCAGAAAGATTGAATACACAGCGGTGGAGCCTTTTTCTCTTAATAGGCTTAAATGGCTGGCAACCAGTTCAGGGTGTACCCCGCCTACTGCCCGAAGCCAGCTGGGATAGGCTCCAGCGCCCCCCGCGACCCTTGTGAGGACTAAGCGGTTAAGAAAATGGATGGATGGATGGATATATATATATATATATATATATATATATTGTTGTTGTTTTTATTTCCATTTACTGTATATATACTTTTTATATCTGTTTTTTCTCACTTTTATTCTTCTTTTTTTTTTTGACAGTTTTGGTCCTCCATACTACTCAACTGAACTGTAAAAAACTGATTTTTTTACAGAGCACGTCTCATTTTAAAAGGATAAGATTTGGTAGGAGAAACTAATAGTCCTCATTGAATTTTATTATACAGGGACATTACTAACTACCTGTTGCACAACATTAATTACAGCATTTTCATGGTTGTCTTTCTGAAGGAACCCCCCCCCCCCACACACACACACACAAAAATAAAAAATCTTCTTTTATAATATTTTGATTGTTGTCATTGTAAACCTTGCACCCTTAAATACAAGTAAAACATGAATTATTACACTTTGATAGAGGATGAAAGCGACCTGGTGATGGAGACAGCCAACTTCCTTCAGGAGTTGTGCCTGCGGGCTGAGGAAACGGTGGCTGCCGTCGGCGGGTGCCCTGCTGAGCTGCTTAGCTGCCCGTCTGCATTATCACAGAAACCGTCCAGATCCCAGGAATGAAGAGGAACCATTACAGACACTGAGGATATTGTTTATGTGATCTTTTGACCAACAAATATTTGGAGAGAGACGTGTTTTCTGGAATTTCAGCACAGAATTCTCAGGTTAATAATTGTGGAGAGAGAAACAAGCTCCCAAGCTTGGCCTCTTGAGGGTGCTAGAGAGCCAAATGTCAGATACACAGGAGAAGCTCGGATCACCTTGGGGTAGATACGTTTCCAACCATTACGTAAAGCTATGTTAAAAACCTGCCCTGATATAAGAGCTAAATTATCTGTATTGTTATATTCTGCAATATTATTTTGGCTTGAACTTGTTAGGCTATAATAATTCTGAGTATATAAATTTCAGGTCTGTGATCAGATAGAAACTCAGGTCTATTATTGAATCCACATACGGTCTTGTGTGTTTGCAAATAATTATCTTCTTTGTAGATGTACCGATTGGCCACATTATTAAGAGATCCAATTGTAAATATGAACACTGATTTTACAAACTAAATATGAAGGCGTATATTTTATTTGTAACAACATGCTACACACACATTAAATAACTACCTCATTTAACATTTTTGATACGGTCTTAATGTGTTGGACCTACAGAGGTAAATCAAACTGGTGTAACAATTGTTTTGGCCCAACCATGTTGTAAGTTGTGGCTTTTATAGTGTTTGAAAACAAGAAATACAAATCTTCAAATGCACACGTCTTTATTTAGAATAGGTTTTGTAACAATGCAGACACAGTGTAAACATTTATCGACAGAGTAAGCAGATCCGAAAATTGATGGATGGATGGATGTTTGCCTACCTTAACTGTCAAAAGTGTCAGTGCATAAACAGCAGCAAGTTTACATTATGTGAACTCAACAGTGTTTATCTGTAGGCTACATTCTGTGAAGCGCATTTTAGATATGTTTGTTGTTTAAATGCGACTGGTGTTACAGGGTGCCTTTTGTTTTGAATCCAATAAAGTTTTATAGCACAGTTGTAGTTGTAGTCGGGTCAACACTTTTCACACAGCCACTGTACACAAGAGTATTCCTGTAAACAAAAAAATAAAAAAAGTAAAGGATCACCGTGGACAAGACAAAAAAAAGCGGTCATTGTGCTCCTATGACAGCAGAGTGCAATGCCAGTCTGATAACTGGGTGTAAGAAAAGTTACACGTGAGGTTATCCAACCTACAGGTCCTTCTCAGTGTGCTACAGTCATGGCACCAGCAGCGTTGCTCTGAAAGCCAAACTGTGGCAGGGTTTTTACTTTCTGGCATGTTACCTGCCGGTTGAGAAAAAGAACCTGTGGCCAAAGTACACTCGCAGAAAAAAGGGTACGATAGGAGTCCATTTTTGTTCTCCAAGGAACAGATTTTTGTGATGTACCCTGTACAATTGAACCCCTAGGTACAAATAAGTATTGCTTATGGTTATAAACTGGCAAAGGGACCATTTCTGTACCTTTTTGTTTGCATGTATGGGTACAAACAAGTGGTAGGCGTAGGACTATGCAGACCCGTCGCCAGAGCCCAGGCTTCACACATGAAATGCATGGGGGGGGGGCAATTATTATGAATACCCTACAGACAGCATTAACTTGCCCCATATATTTGGATATATATAAATATATATAGTGCTGCTCAAAAGTTTGTGAATCCTGCTGGCATGGTCAGATATTTTGTATAAAATATATATATTTTTAAACTTATTAAATGTTTGTAATACTCCAAACTATAATGCTGACTGTTGTGTTTCAGTTGTAGGGGTTTTGTTTTATTTTGCTGGGTTTGTTGTGTTTGTCTTGTGTTCCTGTGTGTTTCCCCTATCTCGTTATGTCTTATTACGTCCACCTGTGTGTCTTTCCCCTTCCCAGTGTGTTTGACCAATCAGTGCCCTCACCCTATTGTGTTTCCCAGGTGTTTCTCATTTGTGTTGGTGTATTTAGTCTGTTGTCTTTCTCCAGTTGGCGTGGGATCATTGTCTATGTCGGGTGTGGAAGTTATGGGTTGCGGCCTGTGGGTGATGGTGAAGTTTTGTTGAAGCTAAGTGTGGAAGTTGTGTTACGTCTCGTTTCAGTTTAGTCTCCGTCAAGTCAGTTAAGTTTCTTTTGCCACTGCCTTCCTTGTCTTCACTGCTAAGTCATCTTCATCGCCACAGCCAACCCAGTTGTCCACGTCAGTCATCCACAGTTAAGTCATCTTTGTCTCAGTCCCGTTGACCACGTCACCGTTAAAGTCATCCTTGTCACCGTCCTGTTGCCAAAGTCACCTTCAAGTTTGCCGCATTCTACAAAGTTGTCCACGTCTCCTTAAAGTCCTTCACGTTCCGCCAAGTTGCCCACGTTTTGCCGGTCACAGTCAAGTCAGCCCCGGTCAGTCACGTCTTCCCCAGTCCACGTCCTCTCACCCGTCCCCACTTGTTTCAATAAAGTTTCTCCTTTTGTTCACAACTCGTGTCTCCTCGCCTTAGGGTGCACCCTCTGCTACGCACCCTGCATCATGACACTGACATTGAAAATGATGGACTTGAACAAAAAATAATATTGTAACTCATTCTTGAACAAAAGTTGTTTAAGAAAAACTGCAAAAGTATGTGAACCTCTCACTTAATCAGACATTGTACCTCCTTTTGCTATAGAACTTCTTCCAAACACTTTCTTTAATGGCTTCTCAGTTTTTCACACCTGCTTTAGGGGAGTTTTTGCCACTCTTCCTTGTAAAATGCAGCCAATTGCGAGGAGTTGGATGCGTGTCTAGCATAAACTGCCCGCTTCATGTCCCGCCACAGTATTTTGAAAGAATTTAAGTCAAGATTTTAACTGGGCACATCCAGAACACGAATCTTGTTGTTCAGCCATTCCTTGGTTGTATTGCTGGAATGCTTTGGATTATTGTCATGTTGCATAATCCATCGTCTACCAGGCTGTAACTTCACAAAGGACGGCTTCAGGTTATGTTCCGGGATTTCACAATATTCCTCTGAATTCATGATTGCCTGGATTATGTGGAGTTGTGGATGAAAAGCCAGCCCAGAATTTCTCACCCCCACGTTTGAAGGTTCTTATGCTGGTATCCAGTGTTGACTTTTCACCAAACAGTTGACTGTTTTAGTTGTGAGCAAACGGTTCAATTTTGGACTCATCTGTCCACAGAAGGGACTTCCAAAAAGCTTCAGTGTTGTCCAGGTACTCGCTGGCAAAGTTGAGAAGGGCAGCTTTAATCTTTTTTGTGAGCAGAGGCTTCTACCTACCAAGCCTTCCTGTCGATTTACTTTTCTGATGACGGATTGGCTGTGACAAAGACTTGCCACACTAACTTCCACACATAACGTAGTCATAGACAATGCACCCACACTGACTGGACAAATCCCACAAACTAAATACACCTGCTAATTACTTGACAAGACACACCCGGGAAAGACACAAGTGGCTGAGGGCACTGCAGGTTGACACACAGGAGGACGTGGTTACACATAACGAGACAAGGAACACAAAACAAAGCACAAACCACAGACAAATAGGAACATGAACACCCAACATCAAACAAAAACCCAACCCCACAGAACCAAAACGTGACAATATTGTTGTTGGTTTGAACTTGCACTACTTTAATGTGACTTTTGCGATATTTGCATGAAAGTGCATGTTGTTCAATAAAGCATATTTATAAAAAAATATATATATTTTTTTTAAAAACCCTTAAAAGACATAAACAGGATGGTTTTTCAAAAGACAGAAGACTTATCGGCCTTTCTTTGCGCACAATGAACGTCCTTCGGCGATGCCAAGGATTTCTATAGAACCCCGTCCCCCAGACTACATTGTTCTTCATCTTCCACAGCTCATGCTCCCATGGGAGCCAGGTGACCCTTGTCACGACGGTGCTTCATATCGCACAGCGGCACAGAAAGAAAGCATGGCTGCTGTCAGACTTCCTATCAATAGAGTCATAACTCTTGTGTTATTCCCTATCCTCTCACCAGTGAATCACACTTACTCGCAACTGCTTGGAGCACCATAGCTCAAGTTCAAATTTCCGGTTTGTGAGGTGTAAAAAAATCAAGAAAACATTCTGTAGGATCAAATGACTTGAGATAGTCTTCTTTCAAAGACCCTCGGGTCCTCACTCCCCTCGTGCCCCTGTCACCGTTTTTTTTTTTAACCAGACTGCTATTATCTAAACTTTCTCTGTGATGACGGATTATGACCAAAAAAATGTTTAGGTAACTGGAGATCATTTTAAGGGTGAAATTGAAAAACTGTGTAACGATAATGGCATCAACCACATAGATTTAGAGTGGATTCGTTTTCAGTGGTATCAAAAGGGGAGAATGAGGCAACGTTGTGTGAAATAACTGTCAGAGAGGCCTGGGAAAGCATCGTAAGGAGACACCTTGGTCCTTGGGTCACCTTTGGGCAAAATTTTCAGCAAGATGAAGGTAGAGCGGCTTTGTCTGTCTAGTCACTAGTGTATGATTTGGATAATGGACACACACATACACCCATGATGATGAGCACATCAGCACCGCTTGGGCTTACAAACATACTGAAGTGTCTTTTAGTCTTACCCATGATTTCACAATGTCGCTTCATTCCTTCAGTTTAGAACCATTTTTGGAAAGCGGATAATGTAAAGTTTGCCAGGGTGATCGCCGCTATGAAATGAGTATTTGGAGACTGTTTTCCACCACAATTGTACAGTATGTGTCTGTGTGTTAGGTGAAATGACTAAAGCAGCGCTGGGTCTATATCTGAGGCAATGATCGGTTAGCATTGCTAACAGCGTTATCCACTGAGCCATTATCGATACTTTCTGAGAATGTTACCTTAAATAGGAAATCAACCATAAACATTTCTTTACAATAATATGTTATATGTGACCTCACTTGTCTGATTAATATTACATTTGTGGAATATGAGTTATAAAGCAAAATCCAGCCATTTTATCCATCTCAGTGGGCAGCCATTTTGCCACTAGCTGTCGACTGAAGATGACATCACAGTTGTAGTCACAGCTCAGCTTCAGAAAACAGGTGAGCTGTGATTGGTTGTTACCTGAGACCTGAGCAACTGTGATGTTATTTTCACTCAACAGCAAGTAATAAAATGGCCCCCTGAGATAGATAAAAACTGCTGGATTTTGCTGCTTAACTCATATTCCACTAATGCAATATTAACCAGAATACCGTATTTAGACCTAGTGGGGCTGCATAGAACATACTATTGTCAAAAATATTTTGGGGGGTTCACTTCCCCTTTAAATGTACTGTACTGTAACATTAAATGTTCAAAATGGCAACCAGGTTCTGCTCTTCAGCCCGCCTGAATCCAATCTTCAACCACTCTGCTAGGTCAAAATATTCAACCCAACTTTAGAAGGTTTTGTTAAACACCCAGCATTTTTTTGTGTGTGTATATTGTGACAACTTATTTTATTCATTGATAAATTTCCTCAAACAAACAAAAAATCTTCTGTGCTATCTAAAACGGGTTTAGAGTTTCTCACAGAAGGGCCATTCAGGATGAAAACATCTAAAACAGAAAACAAAATAAACATACATATCAATACTGAGTCCTGTGGGCATCATGTTTTGTCTTGTTTTTAACGGTAATTCAAGAGCACTAGAAGTATGAGATCATGGTTAGTAACAAGGCTATCAGATGCACTTTGAGCTTTTCTGCGTGTTGCCACCTAATACCTGATGAGGAACAAACAGTGCTGTTGTTTTCTGCTCCTGTCTGCAGGGATAGTGGCTGTATTACAATAAGTCAGCCTCGTGGATAGGAAACCCTGTATCCTTAATGTGTGTCGTAATGGGCAACCTCAGTCTTACCTTTACTTTTTACCAAATTTTCCTGTCATGATCAGTGTGTGATGATGTGATGTGATGAATTGTGTCTTTGAAACGCTTCTCACATACACTTCACAAGTACGCTTGCACATTACAACTCTTTTTCAAAAGTCTTATATAAAACAATGAGCTGACTAAGCCCCTGTATTACACTGTAAACCCAAACGTTAAAAATTATCCAATAGATTAAGTACACTATACTCTAAGTTTTACAAAAAAGTACTACTAACATAACTTTGTCAAGTTGGTGTTGGAGCTTTGTATGCTTTTATGAGTAATTTGTTCTAATAATATTAGATTAAATTGAACTGCACTAGTTTTTTGGATATGTATACCTAAAAAACATAAATTAGCTGTAACTGAATAAAATTTTGTTATTTTGTGGTAAAATCTTATTTCAATTGTTTCAAAAAAAGGTAACATTTAGGTAAAATGTATTTATATAGTACATACTAAAAATACAACTAAATGTGAAAGTGTTTTACCAAATAAGTAATCAATCCTGTAAATAAATAAATACATAAAAATCACAATCCATCCATCCATTATCTGCCGCTTATCCAGGGTCGGGTCATGGGGGCAGCAGCTTCTCTCCCCCCAGCCACTTCAACCAGCTTCTCCGGCGGGATCCCAAGGCGTTCTCAAGTCAGCCGAAAGACATAGTCTCTCCAGCGTGTCCTGGGTCATCCCCGGGGCCTCCCGCCGGTGGGACACATCCGGAACACCTCTCCAGGGAGGCGTCCAGGAGGCATCCGAACCAGATGCCTGAGCCACCTTAACTGGTTCCTCTCAATGCGGAGGAGCAGCAGTTCGACTCTGAGTCCCTCCCTATCTGTTAGGGAGAGCCTGGACACCCTGCTGAGGAAACTAATTTCGGCCGCTTGTATCCGGGATCTTGTTCTTTCTTTAGGAAGGTAGATCGACCGGTAAATCGACCTTCTTCACCACAACAGACCAATAAAGAGTCCACAACACTGCAGACGCTGCACCGATCCGCCTGTCGATCTCCCGTTCCCTCCTGCCCTCACTCGTGAACAAGACCCCAAGATAATTAAACTCCTCCACTTGGGGCAGGATCTCATCCCCGACCCGGAGAGGGCACTCCACCCTTTTCCGACTGAGGACCATGGTCTCGGATTTGGAGGTGCTGATCTTCATCCCAATCGCTTTACACTCGGCTGCGAACGCTCCAGTGAGAGTTGGAGATTACGGCTTGAAGAAGCAAACAGCACCACATCATCTGCAAAAAACAGATGCAATACTGAGGCCACCAAACCCGAACCCCTCAACGCTTCGGCTGTGCATAGAAATTCGGGCCATATAAGTTATGAACCGAATCGGTGACAAAGGGCAGCCTTGGCGGAGTCCAACCCTCACTGAAAACGAACTTGACTTACTGTCGGCAATGTGGACCAAACTCTGACACCAGTCGTACAGGGACCGAACAGCCTGTATCAGGGATCTCGCTGCCCCGTACTCCCGAAGCAGGACTCCCCGAGGGACACGGTCGAATGCTTTCTCCAAATCCACAAAACACATGTAGACTGGTTGGGCAAATTACCATGCGCCCTCGAGGATCCGGCCGAGGGTGTAGAGCTGGTACACTGTTCCATGGACGTGGACAAAAATTATGATCCTATATTTATTATTGTTATTATTGTATTGTATTTATGGTTAGTGAAGATTTTAATCACCCACAAATCTATAGTGAGTATAAGCGGTTTGAAAAATTACATTATAAGTGACAATTGTGCATGGCTTCTACAGTATGAGGGCAGAGGGACTTTTTTTTTTTTTTAACTTTTACATTTTGAGCGTTTAAAAGCATAAATACATGTTCTCAAACTTTTTTCAACACTGCTGTGAATTGTTTAGTAATATAACAAGAGAAGTGGAGACAGATTAATAGTATCAATTTGAAAAAACACATGAAATAGACAATATTTGGACATGATGAGCTGAAACCTATCCCAGCTGACTTTGGGAAAGGAGCAGGATAGATACACCTTGTTCTTTTTAGAAGAGAAAACGGGGGTGAGGAGAGATGTACCCCACTGTGTCGTTGCCATGATGTAGGCTGGCATTTTATTTTAATTTTTATCATTGTAGCTGCTGTGTAACAGGCGTGTCTGCAGGAGAGAGCTTAAGCACTCCTTGGCGACTATTTAAAGCCATTGACCGCATAACAAAATGGTCCTTTGTATAATTCTATTTTGGCTTTCAGTTTGTTTGAAGAAGGGCAATTTCTGTGGCTTTTTCATGTGGCTTACATCCTGTCTTTGATGCATTGATTCTCCAAAACAGACTACTTAATCATGAAAGGAAAAGAAAGGCTTTTGTAAGAATAGTAGTATAAATGTCATGGTGGCACTATTAGACAAACTTTTCATGATTAATTACACTTTATGTGAAGGCAAGAGGTATGTTCTGATTCCGTTGTCAGTGAAGATTCATGATTTGAGATATTTTTAGAATTGTTCAGCTAGAGTTAGAAGAAGTCTGCGCCAGAGGTGGCAAATCCAGGTCCAGAAAGTAGAAACCCTGCCACAGTTTGACTTTAGCCCCAGGTGCTAGCTCGCTAGCTAGCTCCCATGGTGCTTGTTTACCTGCTAGGGAGCTAGCTAGCTAGTTAGATAGCTAGCATCAGGGGCTAAAGTCAAACTGTGACAGGGTTTTTACTTTCTGGAACTTGATTTGCCACCTCAGGTCTGCGCTTGACTGAGAAATTAAAGTAGTCGCTACCTTCTGCTTCAACCCTATTGGAAAAGTGAGGCCATTGTTACACCTTTGTTTTTGCTAGAATAGAATGGCTGAATGTGCAGGATGTGGTGTCTGTTCAAATTCATTTTAAGTTGAAACATAAATTATGCAACTTTTGGCCCTTTCAACTTTAGAGGTTCCATTGTAAAAGTAAAATATTCCTGGAGACTTTTCAAGACAAGTATATATTGCATAAACTAATATTTTTGACTCTGGCTCTTGTCCTGTATAGACTTGAACACACACTGAGGTAAATCACAACCTGCGAGTGGGTGACACAAACTGCAAAGAGATCAGATCACAATGCTTTTTCTCCTTCACAAGTAATGCAAACATCCTGTTGCTATCCGGCGCAGGTGATTCTTTTCACTGTGTACCATCACCCACAGCTTTCAGAGTTAGAAAAATGAGAGGCTACGCCAGACAATGAAGTCGCTGAACATGTTGCCGCAGCTGGAATCAGCCACTCCACTAGCCTGAAGGTGAAGGTATTCCCTTCACAAAGCAAAGTATGACATCTGCTGAAAAGAGCGTTTCATCAGTAGACTAACGCCTCTGTTATTATTTTGTTCCTGTTTGGAGGGTTAGGTATGGCTGGAACAGTCGGCCTGCAGAATTATATCACAAACGCTACTATGTCTTAGCTAACTCTTTATTTCAGTCAAACTATTGTATATGAAAAGGACTCTACATGGTCTTCATCTATAAAAATAAATTACACACTATTCACTAAGAAGAGGCATACAAACATTATACAATACCATACAGTTACACCACTGCTGGAGGCTCAAATTACATTTCTATCTCAATTGTATTTCTCAGACAACAATCGTTAATTTATGCTAAGTTAAGATACAAATTATTACTTGATTTCAGCGCTAAACAAATAAATTCAAATCGACATCGCAATGTAGTAGAATGAAAAAAAGAAAGGAAAGAAACTGCTTCACTTTGGTCAGTCATCAATGAAACAGTCAAAGCCCCAGAATCATATATTCACTGCCCATCTGCACTCATCCTCCATTAACCAACAAGAAGCTTGCTAATTAACAAACATATAAACAAATGTGCTGATACGATGTTTCTTTAATGTTTTTTCCCATCACTTTTTAGTGAAGTCTACACTCTATTCAATGACAATGAAAACAATTTCATCCAAAAATTATCTCATTTAACTACCGTAGTCTAGCACATACCAGCACTTCATGATCTAAATACACAAACAGTCATCTACAGAGAGAGATGCAGACTGATAGAAACATTAAAACCAAACCTGCATCTTTTAATCACACTCATTTATTATATACTGTACTCAAAAATAAAAATAACCCTAATTGGGTAAAAAAAAAAAATGAATGGACTCAACTTTTTGAGTTATTAAATTATTAACCCAAAATGAAATTCAATATTTGGTTGTTGTTTTTTTGGTTGTTTTGTGGGTTATTCATTTGATCCAACTTTTTGGGTTGATTAACTAACCCATTTGAATTGGGTCAAAAATGAACTGACTCAACTTTGTCTTAAATAACTCAAAATGTTGGGTGAAATTAAATTAATAACCCACAAAGGAACCCAATAATAACCCACGGAGCAACCTGTTTTGGGGGGTTGTTTTTTTGGTTTAATTTGATCCAACTTTTTGCATTAACTAAATAACCCAGTTGAATTTGGTAAAAAATCAACCCAACCAGTTATTAAAGTTATTAAACCCAAAAAGTTGGGTCATAAATAAATTAATAACTCACAAAGCAACTCACATTTTTGGAGTTGTTTGTGGGTTATTCATTGACCCAGCTTTTGGGTTAATTGAATAACCCAATATAATTTGGTCAAAAATTAACCTAACCAACTTTTTGAGTTATTTAACCCAACATGTTGGGTAAAATTAAATTAATAACCCACAAAGTAACCCACTTTTTGGGGTTGTTTTGTGGGTTATTTTTGTTTTACCCAAGTTTTTGGGTTAATAACCCAACTTTGAGCTTTTTGGGTTAACAATTCTAAAATTGGGTTGGCCCCTTTTTAACCCAATTTGGGTTATTTTTTTACCCCATGGTTTTTAGAGTGTATGCACATCTTGAGAACAGAGACAGCACGGGCTTTAGGGCATTTTCTTTTGTAGTTGCACTGATTGTCTAATTTACTCCTCAGGGAGTTGATCCCTCCTGTGTTTTCTCTTCTGTTTGCCACTGTGGACTGAAGTGTCCTTGTGTCCCGAGTCATTCTGCTGTCTGGAGTACCGTTTGCACTTGCAGGAGGTCACCACGGTTATCTTGTAGGTCCTGGCGCTGCCGTCCTGGCACTGGAGCCAGATGCGCTGTGTCCGGGTTCGGTCGATGACGCAGCGCCATTCCTGGGCCTCTCTACGGCTCCAGTACCTTCCAGTGTAACCTCCGCCAATCCAGTTGGGCAGCAAGTGAGCCGGCAGACACTCGCCAGCGCAGACCAACTCTTTGATGGGGTTGATGCTTGTGCACTGGCCGTCTGAAATATACTTGGTTGATCTCAACTCTCTGCAGCCAACCTGGCTCTGGTCTGGTCCTGGGGCATAGGGGAATAATTAGTTAAAATAAAGTTAATAAAATGTTTATCATTATGATTGAAATCTGCAGGGATGTTAAATTTCACTGCATCATAGTAAGAAGATTATTTAATATTGTGGCAATCCTATTTAGCCACATATGGTGAAAACATAAGAACCACTGCTCAGTGTGCTGTGTTATTCTGCAGTATTGCAAAACACTACATAATATATGGCTAAATTACAATAGATATAAAAGTCTACATACACCTATTCAAATGCCAGGTTTTTTTTAATGTAAAAAAAACTGTACTTTATATAATAAAAACCTAGTAATTGAACATTATCTTTGTAAGTGCCAAATTTTTAGTATTGGATCTCCATGTTGTGGCCTGCGAGTGTATCAGTTACTTTGCGATAAAAAATGTGTTGCTCATGCTATTTATAACTGGACAAATTTTCAGTTAAGGGGATTTTACACTGAATGAGCATCTTTTAACTCAAAATGACACTTAGAAGAAAAAAGGCACAATGTTATATTAAAATAATTTCATTTATTTTTTGATTTTTTGATGAAAAGTTGTGTGTCCAAAATTGTTCGTTCTGGCGCATCCAAATCCAATGCTGTAAATATTAAATTTATAGCTACTTCCTGGACTGATTAAAACAAATGGACACAAGTCTGATCCACACTTCCGAAATATACATTTTGTAAAAATTGTCAATTTAATTTTGTTGGTAATTATTAATGATATTCATCTATGAAGACACTGATCATGTTTAATGATGTCTCATAATAACTATAAGCAGTAATTTAACAAGGTGGGAAACAGATATTTAATATTTTTGGCTCTATTTTCATTGACAGCACATCTATGTCATGGAGTCAATGCCGGTGGATCCTGATTCCTTTTAGTACCAGTATAAGGCTTGCTGCATGTATTTGTCAATTTCGCCAAGATGGCGGAATTACAATTTGGTGGCATAAAGTAAATACCGCTGTCATTGGGCCAAAACTTTGTAAGTCATAATTTGCCAAATTTCATATTTTTACGCCGCGTAGGATTTACACCGGTCACAAAAATAGAGCCCCATATTTCTCTAAATCTTTGCAAGTGTTCAAATGATCACTTCTTCGTAAAAAAACACAATGTCCCATCACTAGTGAACATGATATGAACTCATGCTAGAAGCTAGCAGGATCCTGTGAAATGGAACAAAAGATAGTATTTCATCAAAATTGCTTTAGAGTGTGAAAAGCTATGAAAATAGTCCATATTTTTTTCTGAAACACAATTTATGGCACAATATTGCATATTTTCCAACTAATTCCAGCAACTACAAAATCACTATTCTAAGTCCAATTATTTTTGTTCTTTGTTCAGCCTGTTTAAGGGTTCAAATTTAGAGGCAATAATCTTAACATATTGTAACTCTTCATAAAAACAGATTAGACCAAACTACCAGACACAGTAATCTACTAAAACATTAGTCAGCACGTGAGGATCCATTACTCACCATTATTCGCCGGTTCAGACTGCCGTTTACCACCATTCCTTGCTTGGTTTGTATCTTCCTTACGTGGCTCGTCCTGCGTGATGTGGGTCGTGTGTGCACGGAGTGACTCAGTGGCGTCGTTGGAGAAAGCGGTGCAACTCCTGCTTAGCAATAGCAGAAGTGCAAGGAGTTGGACTGTGCTAGTCAGGTGGGTCATGGCTGCAGCACACTGACGTGATGGACTATGTGGAAGCGCCTGGTGCAGTTTTTGCGTTTACAGGTGTATGGCCCTCACTCCACTTTATGAATGAACAAGACACACCCACCCACTTCTTCTTCTTCTACTTTTGTTTTAATTGAAATTGCTCCTTCTTTTTCTTCTTCTTCAAATAGTAATATTTTTAACCACAGCTATACTAATGACCTGGAAACCCTTATCTTGGTAACTTTAACTCACTAACTCATCAAAATCTTGACCCACTGTGCTGGGTCAAATCCTCCACCCAGTGTGCTGGGTATAAATAAACCCAGTATTGGCTTGGACCCAGTGCTGGGTTAGCTCTTTCACCCAATTTGGGTTATTTTTAACCCAGCTGTGGAAGTGAGCAAAATATCGTTTTAAGAAATGATATAGGTCATTCCAGAATTGGAGGACATTTGGGCTTTAAAATTCTTGGGAAATTTACCTTCACTTTTGGAGTAGAAGCTAGCTGTTTAGCGAGCGCTGTTATTGCTGACCAAGAGGACAAATTTATTTATCTAAATAAGTAAGGGAATTTTTTTTTTTAATGACAATAATTGTCTTATTCTGATCATATGCATAACAGATTTGCATGAGGTAGAGTGAGACACACAATCAAGTCCTACTATATTATAAAAAATAAAAAAGGTGACAAAAGAAGAGAGGACATACCTTTGTTCTACCCATTCTTTTGGAAAATTGTTGATGAAGTCCAGCAAATCATGTGATTCGCTGCTTTCTTCTTCGTCTACCCTGGTTATAGTAACAGGGCAGCACGCATCATGTGGGACACGCTTCATGAATAATAATTATCATTTGAAATATTATGTTTATTCAAATAAATGTTCTTACAGTTGCAAGAGACAGCAATACATACACCAAAAACAGAAAGAAAAAAAAACATGACATTTAAATTTTATTTTAACTGCTTTATTTGAGATTCAATTTGATCATTAGCCTAATGGGGTAGGACAAGAAAAAAATGGCATTTTAATGGTGTATTTAATTTAATTTAGTGTATTTATTTATTTACTTATGTGTTTGTTTATTTATTTATTTATTTAGATTTGTTCTCAGGATAAGTACATTTACTGTGAAATGGCATGTTTTAGTGTTTTGTATGTGGATTGTTTAAAATTTAATGGGTGGGATGTAAAGTGTCCTCCAATTCTGGAATAGCCCATATGATTGGGCTTGCAAGATTTATATTTTTGATGAACACCATTTATTTTATTTTAATTTTTAATTTTATTTTTTTAGCAAATATCTCATTCAAAAATTTAACTATTTTCGTGACTCTTTTACAAACGTTTAAAACAAAAAACAATCAAAACTTTCTTAGTAAATCAGTCAGCACTGTTGATTTCAAAGGTATTGGGCAGGTTACATTGACATGGTGTCACATAGAGGCTGGAATCTTGATTTGGGGGGTGGTGGGGAATCAAATCCATACAAATGCATGTATTGGAAGTGCAGTCCAAGAGAAACACTACAAAATGACTCAATTTCACGGAACAAATATTATAAATAAATATTATAATTTAGGTTCTAAATGGAGCTCAGTGCTTCTGATAGTGTTTAGGCCATCAGAGAAGGCCCTTTTCGCTCTGCCAGCTCACCACAGTTAAGAAGATGTACGACAAATTGAATGTTTTTTCCTATAATATCTAAAGGCCACAACTAAAAGGAACACAAATACGAGTATAAAGTTATAGAAGCACAGTGATAAATATAAATTGCCTGTTTTGTGACTAAATAATATTAAATACTGGAATTAAATGTTCTCAAACATTTTACATCACATTAGCAACTGTACACGTGTACCACCCCAAACCAAGCAGTGGCAGTATTGCATTGCATCCAATGGTACTTTTCCGACATCTGTAAATTTCCAAGAACAAGAAAGGGGAAGTACCGTCGTTGCCGGTCCTTTGGAGACGCTTATCAATTCTCCTGCATTTGTTTGTCTTTTCATTGCCAAAACGTCGTACGCAATGAGGTAAGAAAAACATCGATGTTTTGAAACCTTGTATTTTCAAGTGATTTAGTGGAATTTACAGGAATATGTGTATTCTCTTCATAATCTTTTGTTATCCTGATTCCAAAGCAACGCGGCCGTTAGCCTTGCCGAAAACTAGTCCATGAAATTATTATTGTTATTGAGATGTATTGAATGTTATAAATCTGATTTAGCTGGAACGTCTTGATGCAACGGTTTCTATTGGACTTAATTTAATTCCGTTTATTGTAGATGAAGAACATACTAATACGTTAGCGCATGTGTTCACATAACGCTGCTAGCTAGCTTCTTGATTGAATGAATCGATACCCATTCGATAGATTACGTCCACAATTATCTTCAGGAATGTCAATCATTTCCGATTTATGTCTTTGTTTGTGTTCAGAGGGGACCGCGGCAGGGGTCGAGGAGGCCGCTTTGGGTCCCGTGGAGGACTGGTCCAGGGGTGAGCTACCTGATTGCTACGCTAATCATGCTTGCCACATCTGATGACCCCATTTCCAACCTAAATGATCGACTTTGTATTGATTTATCACCAAAAAGTCCATTGTCTTCATTTTGTAGCATTTCCCTTGACTAGCAAGCCCTGGTCAATGTTTTTTTTATGTTATATTTTTGTCCAATCAGAGTTAAACCCACTGTGCTGCTATGCCAATCTAATCTGCCCAGGCCCTTCAGAAAATCTGATGTAAATTCAACCAATATTCAAATTGAGCATTTTTCTGTCCTTTGATTGGTGTGCAGAACAAGACAAGTTCACATGAGAACACCAACCTGTATTTTTGTGGAGTTATTTACTTCTGTTGTTTTATTGCATTTTTGTGCAGTGTTGTTGTGTTTTTTTTTTATTGATTGATTATTTATAATTGTTGTTGTGGTGAAATTAATGTCAAAGGCCCACAGAGCAAATTCTAATACTGTATTCGGGATATCCCGCATAATCTACCCAGTATTTGATGAATATGCTGCTTCCCTGTACTTTTACAGTATTAAATGAGTGTGGACATTTCATTCCTGTTTAGGTATCGTCCATTTGTTCCACACATCCCATTCGATTTTTATGTGGTGAGTAAAACTTTTTTTTTAATAATTCACTAAATATTCAATGTATCTAATTGTGATGTGGTATTTACGTTATGTTGAAAGAAAGAAAAAAAACAATAGATATTCTTAAGTAGTCATATGAGAGCTTTAGGATGTTGCCATGTCTAGATAGATACTTTTTTTCCCTGAAGTAACGTTTTACCCAGACTTTAAGACTGAATTTAAACTATAAGTCCAATTATCCAATACTGATTTAATGCCTACAATATACCCATCTCTTTCTGTGTACTTTTCAAGTGACGATGATTAATTTGGAAGTTGTTGTTCTCGCCAGTGTGAGATGGCGTTCCCCAGAGTGAAGCCCGCACCCGATGAGAGTGCGTTCAGCGAGTGTCTACTGAAGAGAAACCAAGACCTGAGTCCAACACCTACAGAGCAGGTCAGTACAGACACACGAGATTATAATCTTCAGTATAATTTAAGGTTGTTCAAACATTTCACTTGCATAACGCTAACTTTGTTATAATGGTCTGGATGGATCTGTATTTTCAATTTTACAGTCCTCCATCTTGTCACTGGTCACAAAAATCAACAATGTCATTGATAATCTGATTGTTGCCCCTGGTAATTTTGAAGTGGTGAGTCATATTTCAATCAATATATCAAATTTTATATTAGTTTTATATGTGAATATTGAGCGATGTGCGTTTTTTGCAGCAAATTGAAGAGGTGCGTCAGGTGGGCTCTTACAAGAAGGGTACCATGACAACCGGACACAATGTTGCTGACCTTGTTGTGATCCTCAAGATTCTTCCAACATGTGAGTGTTGGTTTGCTGTCACTGTCCAGTTTTTGTCTATAAAAGATGCTTTGTATAATGTAATTCTGGGTTTTAGTGGAGGCCGTTGCAGCTCTCGGTAACAAAGTAGTGGACACTCTTCGAACCCAGGACCCAAGTGAAGGTACCACTGAGGGATTTTAAACATACTTTCCAAACAAGCAAAGCTAAATAACATTCAAAGTAGGGTTATTACTAACTACTGCACGTGTGTGTCCATGTGCGTCAGTGTTGTCCATGCTGACCAACGAGACGGGCTTTGAGATCAGCTCAGCAGACGCAACTGTCAAGATCCTCATCACCACCGTCCCGCCCAACCTACGCAAATTGGACCCTGAGCTGCACTGTACGAGTCATACTCACACTTATAAAAATATAAAAGTCATGTCCATCTTAAGTACTTGTGTGTGTTTTATAGTGGACATCAAGGTACTGCAGAGCGCCCTCGCAGCCATCCGCCACGCCCGCTGGTTTGAGGAAAACGCTTCTCAATCCACGTGAGGGGAAACTCCCCTTTTGCTTTTAGCGATACTTGACATTTTCGAAACACTCACCGAAATGTGATGTCACTTCCTGATTTTCAGGGTGAAAGTGTTGATCCGCCTCTTGAAGGACCTCAGGTTGCGCTTCCCTGGCTTTGAGCCTCTCACTCCTTGGATTTTGGATCTATTGGTAAGATATAGAAGTGCAGTGAAACCTCCAAAATGAAGCAAAATTCGTTCTGTGGAACCAGGGTTTCTGCGGGTCATTAAAGGCATTTTGCATAAATTGCATTAAAAAATTAACAATTACAATGTCCAGGGTCATTACAAATTTAAATGCAATTGATGTAAAGTGTTTTTGTTCATGCTTTGTTTTGCATACATTGTGCAAAGGAGTCACTATAACACAGTTTAGTTGCTTCAAATTCCCCAAAACAATTGCTCTGAGGTTGAGGGGAAAAAAGTACTGTTTCTGTCACCAACGTCCACCATGAAACGCGAATGCCACCTAGTGGCAGAGAATTGCCTCAACACAAATCCAGGGTTTAAAGTACTCCGGCAGTACCGGCACAGTGCCGGATTTCCAGCGAAAGAGGCACTAGCCAATCAGAAGCAGAGTAGGGCCGGTCTTGGATTGAAACAGCGCAATGACAAATCCAGCGAAGTAAACAGTTTAAATTGTGGGGAATATTTGACACGTCTGGCAAAACACCATCAATGCGGAGAGAAGGCCAGCTTCAAAATAAACATTCCCATACCAATATGTGGAGCGCAATGCCAAGGAACACTTTTATTTTGAAGTTTTTCCCGGGAGCGTTTTGCCTGTCGTGGCGCAACGAATGACTTGAATGTGTCTGCCGTTCTTATTGTTGGCATAAACTATTGCGAGCAAAATCAACAAAACAACTTCGTACTGAACTCATGTTCGATCGCCAATTGAGGGCACTAAAAGAAAACTTAATTACGCTGACATTGTATTGCACGGTGCCTGTTGCCAGTGTTTAGGGCGTCAACCGTGTTAGCGTGCTAACGGCTGCAGCTAGAGTCATTGAACTACTTTTCAAAGGCAGTCTAATCGACGGGATGATTTGTACACTTTGATGCTGACAGCCGGACACAGTTGCCGTTTCTAGAGATCAGTTTAATAAACTCACTTTAATAAGCTCACTCAATTGTCCAGTTGACGGTTGGCAAAATCACAACTGTGGTCCTGACGTCATTTGGTCTCAGACCAAAAACTATCAACTCGAAATTTCATTTTATACAAAGTGCTGTACATGGAGTAAAAATCAGTCATGGAATAAAGACAGGTAAAACAACACCAAATAAATCAATAATTAATTTAAGTGGGTAAATGAATAAGTCAATAAAATAACACAAATAGGTCAGTAAATAAAATAAATAAATAACAAAATACAGCAGGCACCATAAAACAATTGAGTCGAATGCCAAAGAACAAAGCGTTGCCTAATATTTAACGTAAGGTCATTCCAAAATCCATGGGGAGAGATTTGTCTAAAATCTCCTGAAATTTCTACAGAGGAAAATAATATGCTGTTAAGCACAATTAAAATTTTAACTTAAAAAAAAAAGTTGCTTATTAAGTGAAAGTTGGTCGATCATTATTAAGTGGAAATATATTTTTAATGTCTTCTGCATTCATAATTGTTCTTTCACCACACGATAATATTAGTTTATCTAAATACCAGTTCATTCAATAGAATTTTCCGTAGGATATTTGAATACCAAAATACCCGATAGCTGCAGCATCAGAGGGGACTGCAACCTACAGTAATGAAAGAGATGACCTCACATTTGGGAAGGACTGGCCATCGGGAATTTCATGAGTTTCCCAAATACCCAGTTCATCAACGGCGACGAATCGAATAGTAATTAACAAATTGGCACATTGGACACTGCACCAGCGCTCCCCGAAAAAGTTCAGGTTTAGGATTTTTTTTAATTTTTATTTTATTTATTTTTTTACTTTAAGCCCTGCAAACCTATGACTCAATGTTTCACACTCCTTTTAACTTAAGGTTTAACTTCAAATACCTTAATAAAATTACTGTATCAATGAACTAAAAGATATAACCACATTTGTATTTGGTAACCATATTTGCCCACTTTTGTTAATTAACGAGTATGACAAACTTGGGGGAATTATTGTACATTTAGCACAGACATAAGATACAATTCATTTTTGATTAATTGCGAATTAACTATGGAAATTGTGCTATTAATTATGATTAAAAAAAAGTATTTATTTGACAGTACTAATATCTAGGGGTGTGCCAAAACATCGATTATTAGATTCATCGCCATGCAACACTTTACAATTTGATTACGTTCATAAATGTTCAAAAACAATTATTTTCCATAATAACTTAATGATACGAAAGTAAAAGACACGCCTGCCGCCCGCACAAGAGGATGATGATGATGGTGGCAGCAGAAGTTACTGAGCGACAGATTTTCTCGTCAGGATAAAAAGCTAGCGGGAAACGTGTAACAGCACCTCTTGCGTTTTCAACCCAGTTTAGCGGAAAAGAATCCGACGGTTGTTGCTGCTAACCAGCAAACAATAGAAGGACTGTCAAAATTCCCTGCAGCTTTGAAAGGGCGAGACGAATGTCATCATCCACCGCAACCTTTAGTCCATATCGTTAAATAATCAAATCGTAGCACCCTGAATCTTAATTGAATTGAATCGTGGGGTGCTTAAGATGGCACAACCCTACTAATATCACACTCTTAAAATATATTTATATTTTTTTGAATAATTTTTTTTGCCTAAATCATCATCTCATGATGCAAATGTTTTTTTTGTTTCCTGGAAAATCTGAAAAAATGACTTGAGCGATTATTTTAAGTCGTTGTCAATATATACAGTGGGTGTGTACTCAAGTACTCCCTCTCGAGTTACATCGTAAGCGACCTACGTCGTTTCGACTTTACGGCGCCCGTGCCTCATTAATTTCCCACAGTAATCACGTCAGTTTAGTTATTTAAAGTTTTATTGTTGTTACCTCCAGCAACGGACGTCCATCAAGCAGGTCGGCTTGTCATCAGGCGCGTCACATTTCCGTGTTTATGTTTGAATTAGCTCCGCTCTGCTGTCCGTCAGCAGTGAATGTCCGCGGAAACACGAAATATTGGTTCTGGGTCGCGCAAATATGCTTTTTAAAATTACTGTACAAAGTATTTTGATGTAAATATCAACTTTAATGGTGAAATCCGACAAGTCGAAATTCAGGTTACATCGCCAGCGTAGGAACTCCCTGTGTATGCAGTATGACGTGGGCATTTAATTCGTTTTACATCGCATTAAAAACGGCACGCATTCACTGCCACAGACGGCTATTGACGTCAAAGATTCATTTTGATTGGGCTGGCAGTGAATGAGTTAAAAAGTATGAATTTAGATTTGCTAATAACCTGCAGAAACCCTGGTGAACAATTACATAGCAAAACCTCTTATGTTCCAGGGTCACTCTGCAGTGATGAACAATCCATCCAGGCAGCCACTGTCCCTAAACGTGGCCTACAGGTCAGTTCATACTCACCTGTTTTACACATCCATTGTTATTTAACATTCTTTTTCTTCCCCAACATTTTATTTTGAAGGCGCTGCCTGCAGATGTTGGCCGCTGGCCTCTTCCTGCCCGGCTCGGTGGGCATCACTGACCCCTGTGAGAGCGGAAACTTCAGAGTGCACACAGTCATGACTCTGGAGCAGCAGGTAGGTAACTTTTTTTAACACAATAATTTTTGTAATAATAACTTAATGTTACGTGTGTGTTATGTGCAGGACATGGTGTGTTTCACAGCTCAGACACTGGTGAGGGTCCTGTCACACGGAGGTTTCAGGAAGATCCTCGGCCTAGATGGAGATGCTAGCTGTAAGATCCCGTTGTGAATTTACCACGTATCTGAACAATGTGCTATGTAATAATTTTATTGATAATTTTGTAGATCTGGCTACCGAGATGTCCACTTGGGACGGTGTGATAGTGACCCCTTCCGAAAAGGCCTATGAGAAGCCCCCAGAGAGGAAGGAGGAAGAAGATGAGGCTCTGGAGGAGGGAGGGGATGCAGAGGATGACAGCATGGAAACCCAGGAGTGATATACATGTTAGAAAATTGTTCAAATCTGTCAGCTGGACAGAAACACCAGCAGGATTCCAACGTCACATTGCATTCAAGAAAAAGATTGGCTACAGTTGTGTGTTTTTTTTTATGTTTTTATTGCTGTTATTCTGAATAAAACATTTTTTTGTCTTTTTAGTCTTGTCATGATTAAACAAACCCAAAACCCCAAAAATGGTCCAGTCAGAATGGTAAATATACAGGTGTAAGTGATTTACAATTGCAATGTAAATACTTTTCCTTTTGTAAATAGAATTGAGTTGATCAGTCTGTCAGGTGAGAAACTGTTTCACAAATTGAATAATGATATGTAATACAGGCCTCAAATGGACATAAAAGCTAATGTGCAAAAGGGTCATGTTGAAGAGTAACTGAATATTAATACATTCTCAGTATATTCCAGTAATGGTGGAATAGTGCCACCAAGGCTAAATATGTTATGCAAAATTAAAGCATTTCTGATGTCTGCGACTTACAAATTAGGGCCACGTATAAATATATTTTTTTTAGACGGTTGGGGCAATATTCCGAGAGAAAGTGGCAGATTTGCGGGGGGAGGTCTGAAATTTACGAGAAATACACGTCGCGTAGCTATAGTGTGAGTCTAATGTGAGGATTCGTTGGTGGTTAATGGGACAGTTTATAAAATGAAAAGGTAGACTGGAGACATTCATTCTTAATACTTTGATTCATTCTTAATACTTTGGTCGTCATACACGGCAGCTAGAGCAACACTTCCTGATTTCCTGTCAGCTGACTAACACTAACTAATCAGAAGCTAGCATACTTAATGTAAATGCAAGTGAATGACAGAGCAGCAGATTCGACAACTTAGCTACTTATACAAAAAAATATCAAAATGTATGAATGTATAAATAATAATTCTGCAAACAAATGTACAAGTAAATATTTATTTTAACAAATTAACTTAAATGCTTGATCTTCAGTGTGTGGACCTTCGCAAAGCGAGGCATCTTTGTCGCTGTACCCAACACTTCAAAGAGCGAATGCATTCATGCTTAATGTCTGCTGAAGCAATTACTATCTCCTTATTTAAAGTCGAAAATTTGTGATTTTTTTTTAATCGCAAATTTGCCACTTTATAAAGTGGCAAATTTACAAGTTTTTTTCTCTCTACTTTATAAAGTGGCAAAATTGCAAGTTTTTTTCTCGGAATATTGCCCCCGCCCTCTAAAAAAAAAATATATATATATATATATATATATATATACATACATACATACATACGTGGCCCTAATACGCCATTGTATATATAAAAAAACATTTTCAATTAAATTTTGTAACTGCCAAATATGCACTGGCTGAAACCTGACTTGCAATTGGAGCTCTTAACCTCCATGCACACTAAACATGAACCACACATGGATGAAAATACAAATATTAACAAGCAAAACACATCTGTAGGGAACTGCACACAAGAGTATGATGTATTGAAAATGTTTTTGTCAAATTTGATGAATATTCTAAATGGCTCCAGATTTTGATGATGAATAACTAAATTCTGATAGTGGTGGCATTTTGATGTATTAAGTTAGGTAAATCCATACTAAAAGCCCAAGTAGCATATGCACGACGCTCCACTGACCAAAAAAAAAGTCAGTCGCCAAAACCTGAGATCCTGTTCCTCCTCACTGTCCATAGCTTCATGGCTTAAGTTTAAGCCAAGGGTGGACAATAGTAAGAATTGATAGCAAAGATGAGGCCAGCCCACAGGCACCGACAAAGCCCGTCCCAGTGGGGTAAATGGCCAGTCGGTCCAGCGGGATAAAGATGTCGCAAGCGTTCTTCAGCAGATCCAGCAGCAGTGGCGGGTTGTTGTGTAGCACTGTCGCCAACAGGTAGAGCCGCCCGTGCAGCCACTCTGACAGGTAGGGCAGGACGGCTGAAGCAGCGATGGCCGGGGATGACGGCGAGGACAGGTCGGGGGCAATCAAGGTGGGGCCGGGCTCACATGAGGGGGGGGATTTGGCCGCCCTGTGGCGGCCTTCTCGTTCCATAAGGAGGTGCAGCTCGTACACATCTCGAGTCAGGTTGAGGATCAAAGCAAATAGGTAGTACCTAAAACACACAGTATAAATAAACACACACATGATGGGGACAATTGACACAGTCAATGTCGACTCACTTAAAAGATCTCTGGCTCCATTTCTGTTGGTCTACATTGGTTATGAGACCCGTCTTGCTCGCCCAGAGGACGTTGTCACAGGCAAAGTACATTGCTCTGTTGAGGTGGCTGGTGGTCAGGCAGAGCCTCAGTATGCTGTCAGACAGATGAATAGCCCTCTTTGCCGCCTCCACGGCCTCAACCGAGTTTCCCAGACGCAACACTGAGACACAAACACAACGTATTTAGTATTCACCATCTTGCATGACTTGGAAAACTACACCTATGAAGTTGCACTTGAAGCTCAAACAAGCCAGACATGATTCTGGACGTGTGATGGTTAGCGGGCTCCCTCTAGTGGTATGTGAAAGACTCAACCAGTAAAGTTTTTTTTTTCCTATCAAATTGAGGGATTCGACTATATTTTACTTACACTTTCTTGTCAGGCTCATGTGTGCTTCCAACTGACTAACAGTTCTGCGAAGTTGTGCCCCTGCGCCACCTTTGTGCAATGTGTAGCCCAGCAGTGTGCAGGCATATTGAGCAGCCCTGTAAAGCACAAAAGAAATACAGTATATATATAATGTGTTTTTTTACTCTGTCATACAGTTGAGAGGATCTTGGTTCTCTGTATGGGGGTTCCAGTTTTCTTGGTTACCCCTGCAATTTCCAAAAAAAACATGCATTTATGGAACTTAAATTATCCATAGGAGTGGGTGAAGGTTTCTTTGTTGGAATTAGAGTGTTTAAATGTATTTTTATTTTATTTTTTACTAATTATGACTTTACTACTGCGTTAGTTAGACCGCCTGCGACGCGTTCCGACTTACGTACACCTTACATTCATGTTACATTGCGGCAACAGACGTCCTATGACAGGGCCATTTATTTCATGAGATTCGCAGGGATTCTATTGCAGAATTTAACTTTTTATTTGTAACAGTTTATAAACATTGGCGTAAAAATGGAACATCCTACCCTTGCAAATCATTGTCCACCAGTAGTGGAGTTCAAGTGCCTGACCAGTTCCGTAGCATTGCTTAAAAAGTTGCAAATTCACTTTATTAAACATATGCGTGCAGAGAACACATTGTGGCGTAACGTTACCGTATTAGCCTCTCCTTGGCTTGGCTCTGCGAATTAAACCGAACCCAGGACTCCATTCTGTCGTATCGAAACAGCTTCCCGGCCCGCTGATCTGTTGCTAGTTTGTTAGTTTTAGCAGCTAAACGCCAGTAATCTGTGTTAGTGGTTTTCAACAGCGAATATCCGATAATGTTGAAACTTGAAATATTTAAGTTTACACATGTAGTGTAAAATACGAGGAAAGTGCATTAAAGTGCACGAACCACCGGGGCTGTGTCCGAACGTCCACCCTTACGACAAACCTGTCATTTACCATTGCCTCGTACTTTAGCATAGATATAAAATAAGTAGAGTAGATGTCTCGTCAGCGCTGCTGGCCAATGGAATCGAACGTCCCCGCACTAGCGGCCATCTTGCCACAGTCACCTCGCTCCGCCTCTCTCATTCGTTACTTTCTTTTTTTTTTAAATGCTTTATTGAACAACTGTTGCAAACTAACAACAAACATCATCAAAGCGATCAAACTATTGCAACAAAAACAAACGCACACTAAAAAACACAACAAAAACACAGAACAAACAAACAAACGTTAAAATGCCAGGGGGATACTACACTCATAAAACAAAACAAAAATATATTAATGAAATTAAAATGTAAATTTTCATCCATTGGCTATAACTTAAATCTTGCATTCAAAGTCCTCTCAACCTTTTTAGTTTGGCAGGCATTGACTGATTGCAAATATAACTCAAAGTCTTCCAAATTTTCAAAGTTCCAAATTTACATTTATGTATGTAGAACTTTGCTAATATAATTCGCAAATTTACCATTTAAAAAAACCTATTTCTTCGTCCTCTTTACAAAAAATCAATACCCCATTTTTACAGGAATTGATAACCACAGATTTTCTAATATAATGGATGCCACAAAAAGTTAAATAATAACTGATATTTTTTGTGCAAATTTCTTTTTCAAAGACATACAGGATGCAGTATAAATAAGTCTCGAAATACCCTCAGCCGCTCAATGACAGATCTTGCTGCAACCATTGGTTAAATCTTTTTCTCATTCATTACTTTGCTCGTGTCCAAATTCACAAGGTTGGGTCCTCGAAGTTAGGACACACCTTCTCATGAAATGCATCTCACTCTCTCTAGAGAGTGAGTAAGAGAGATACGTTAGGACAGGGGGAGTGTACCAATGATCAATATTTATTTTCTCCAGCGAACCATAAAAAAACAACAACTGATCATCACAAAGTGTCAACTCATCCTAACAAAACAATATTCCAAAATAAGGTAGTCTGTTATGAAAAAGAAACAACTTTTCTCCACGTTGGGTGGATTTATTTGAGTGCCTCCAGTCCTTCTCCACCCCTACCTCAGTCTTCCTTTGCTCCTTTGTTCTCTCCTCATTGCAATCAGTCAGGCCCGCTTTAATCAAGGGGTCAAAGTGACTACACCTGTTGGTGTTGTGAGGCATCCTGGGAGATGTAGTGTCCAGATGGGTGGCCATTTTAGTGCCAGTCACTAGCTTGTGAAGAGGAATGTAGCGTGCCTCCACTACACATAGGGGATGTGTGTGAAGCCACAATACATACGGCAATTATTCATACCTGCATATTAAAATAAAAACTATAATTGTGTTGGAATATTGGTGTTTTTATTACAACTTATTTCATACTGATACATAGAGTACTACATATAGTGAAGACAGATGCTAGTGTAACACAATCAAACCAACACATGGATCAATCATTGTGTGTGCAGTGTTGTTTCCAAATGGGGACATGACATGTTTTGGACCTGAAAAAAAATTAGCCTCAATGACGATTCTGGACTGGCTTCATGATTGGATGAACAACAGCAGTCACACATCATAAACATTTCGACTGTTTTGGTGGTAGGCTTTAGTAAAATGCCTTTTCACTAATGGGCAATCACAGTAAGATTTTGCAGTGATTAAAAAAAAAAAAAAAAAAACACTCGCTGCTTAACTCATATTACACCAACGCAATATTAACCAGAATACCATATTTAGACAAGTGGGGCTGCATATAACATATTATTGTCAAGATTTTTTGGGGGGTTGGCTTCACACTTAAGATTGACCGGGTACATAGGGCACTAATGCCGAAACCTAGGGAAAATCAACCTTTAATGGGGTTAAACTCGCTGCCTATACAGTGATGGAATAGATTTTACAGCAAGCCTGGAAATTTCATACAGTGAGGATGGACGAGAGGCACATATACTTTGATAACGATTATTCTCTGGAGTTGCAGAGGAAACGCGCCCAGGTCAGATACATCGTCAAACAGCAGACACGCCCGTGTTAAAATTTAGCAGAACTAAATTTAATAATAATGCATATATTTGTGGAGACTAGGGTCAAGCTGTATTTTACAGTTTTAAAAATGTGCAGAATTTCACAACTTACTTAATGTTAATGATTAAATAGCTCCTAACATCAAAAGGAAAATGCACTGAGCTGTCACTAAAGTCTTATAGATGCAACTATGCCATCTAGTGGCAGAAAAATGACCTCAACACAAATAATATCTCACTCGTTTTTACAGTACAGTACATCTTTTTAATTTTAACTCAATTTTATGAATTAGTATGAAATTACTGTATCAATGACTAAAAGATGCAGCCATATTTCTATTAGTCTAACATTTCCCCCCCCACACTTTTATGCTAACGTAAGTATGAAAACTTGGAAAAAAGTGTTATTGTACATTTATTTGAAATTAATTGTGAGTTACCTATTGAAGTCAAGCGAATAATTACGATTAAGAATTTTAATCGCCTAACACCCCCGGTTATAATTATAATTTACTGTTTTTTTCCCCCTTCAAATGTGAATGTGTCATACAAGAGTGTCACAGTGACACGGTGATTAGCAGAAACAGGAATTTTGTCTTGTCTTTGTTCATGAACTAAAATGATCGAAGATTTTAGTCCAGTTTTTATTAAGTGGAGTAAATTGTCTTTTCGTCTTTATTAGTCGTTGAAAATGCATATTGATTTAGTCCCAGTTATTGTTTATCAATGAGGCTTTTAGTCTAGTCTGGTTTTTGTCCAGTGAAAAATGTGTTGACGAAAATATTTTTGTTTAGTTTTCATTAATGACATTAACACTCTTGTGACCAAAGAGAATTTCCTACCACAAACTGAGCAACTAAAGAGTTTCTCTCGTGTGTGTTCTCATGTGCCTGATCATATATTGCTTTTGAGAAAATTTCTTACCACAAACTGAGCAAATGAAGCGTTTCTCTTTTGTGTGTGTTCCCATATGTATGACCATATTTTGCTTTTGAGAGAATTTCCTACCACAAACTAAGCAACTAAAGGGTTTCTCTCCTGTGTGTGTTCTTATGTGCTTGACCATAACTTGCTTTTCAGAGAATTTCTGGCCACAAACTGAGCAACTAAAGGGTTTCTCTCCTGTGTGCGTTCTCATATGTCGATGCAATACTGACTTGTTTGCCAAACTTTTACCACACACTGAGCAGGGGAAACCCTTTTTCCGCATTTGTGTCATTTTCTTGTTGCCAATTTTCACTTTTTCAGAGCATTTCAATTGCTCGTTGTCACCTTCACAGTCTGTGTCGCTCCTCAAATGTACTTCCATGCCATCACTGTCAGACAGTGGAGCTAAGAGGCCGACTGGTGGTGGTCCTCCACAGTGGTCTCCACTTGGGCTGTCACGATGAAGCTGTGACCACTCAAGTGGTTTGTCTTGGTA
The DNA here is from genome assembly GCF_051991255.1 of Vanacampus margaritifer. Lineage (NCBI taxonomy): Eukaryota > Metazoa > Chordata > Actinopteri > Syngnathiformes > Syngnathidae > Vanacampus > Vanacampus margaritifer. The sequence goes on from NC_135448.1 coordinate 5,553,157, forward strand.
GTCTTCACTCTCCACAGAAACACCAGTCAGTGGAAATGTGTCCACTTGAGCATCTTCCTCTTCAACATGGCGGAACTGTGGAGCTGCAGCGTCTTCTTTAACGTGGAAGGGCTGTGGATCCTTTTGCCCCAAAATGGGGCTTTTCCCCTGCGGCTCAGCGGGAAGTTCTTGACGACCAACCAGTGGATGGATGCCTGCAGGACGTAAGTCAATTTTGTTACGATACATACTGCCATACATTCAAAAATAGTTTCCAACAAAAAACATCATTATTGTGTGATGGCGTAGTAATCTTTCAGAGTGGACATATTGGTGGACAGCCCAAGCACACAATTCAGAATGTGGGACCATTTTAAACAAACAAAAAGACATCATTCCAAACATTTGTGAAACACATACTAGATGGAAGTGAATGGAGTAAGGCAGGGAAGTTTAGCGCTTTAGCTCAGCATCACCCCAACTTCAGTATCTTAGGGAATATTTGGCGATGGTTCATCAAACTATTCAATTGAAAACAACAAAATGGGGACTTCTGGCCAGACTCTGACATGGCGGCAGTACAAGCTGCGAGCTCTTTGACACTGAGACCAAGAAAGGCCGATTGAGCATTGGCAAACCACACCCAAACACACACAACTCTAACATGTGGCTCGTAGCTCCATTGACCTGTATATTAAAATTGATCCACAAAATTTAGCTTCATTAAAACTAGACCAGAGGTCAGCTGAACGATGATCATTTATATATTTCGTGTTTAACTTTGCTCCTTGTGTTGTTCATTGTACAGGACTTTGCTTTACACTTTCTTTTTTTGTAATATTAATTTATGTGTATTATTTATATTTCAGTAATTGTAAAATGTTACAACTTTATTTTTACTCCAGCATATCTGGCTCATTTGTTTTAAATCAATTTGTTTTAATTGTCAAGTTTGATATTTTGCAAAGTAATTGTTAGAGAGAGAGAGAGAGAGAGAGAGAGAGAGAGAGAGAGAGAGAGAGAGAGAGAGAGAGAGAGAGAGAGAGAGAGAGAGAGAGAGAGAGAGAGAGAGAAGAGAGAGAGAGAGAGAGAGAGAGAGAGAGAGAACCAAGAATTGGAACAGAACCACCGGTTCAAATGTGAAAGGTACCCATCCCTAACGGCAACCATGCTGATCTTCCTCCAGAAGAATTGTTAACTGCTTTTGCCCAACTTATGCACTGGTCTTGTTGCTTTACAAAACTGTTTCCTTTTGCATTCAATCATTCATATCTTTAGCATCATAATTTGTTCAAGACATCTATTTTTCTGTAAACCTTTGTTTTTATTTATTTTACATTAGTGTTGTTGCAGTTGCAAGACATGCTAATAATTTTTTTTAAGTTAGTTTTTCTTTATAAAAAAAAAGAGATAAAAATACCGTTAAGACACTGGATTGATAAACAGTATCGTTAAGAGTAGTAGATAAAATCTTAACAATCTCTAATTATGACACTTGCAAACAAATTACATTCAGGCTACAAGTGTTAACAGGAAAAAATGTATATAAGATTTTCAGATGACTTAAAGTACTTTGTACTTAAAAATTGCTGTCTCACCCGGAAGGCAGAGCTTGCTTCCACGCTCACATGGCTGCTTTGCATATCGCCATCTTGTTTTCACCCGTTTAAAAGGACAGAACAGGTCTCGCTCTCTCTTTTCCTGCTCTCTTCCTTACCATCACGTTACTGAAATTACGCCACCCAAAATAGTTCAGGCCGCCTCCACAAACACTCTTCAGCGGCCACCTCTGAACCTTGATCTCCTTTTCGTTTTCCGTTTTAATTTCAAATCACCTTTTTATCTTAGTTTTGCTGGGTTGCCTGCTTTCTTTTCAGTTTATTAGCCTCATTTTATTTCCGTTCAATCGTCTGATAGGATAGTTAGGTTAGGTTGAGTTTTGATACTGTGTGTTGTGAGATTGGTAAATAAATGTGTGCTCTATAAATCCGATCCAGTCTGAATCATCTGTGTGTTTGAGTGGATTATCAATTATTTCACTAATTCAAAGATCTCTGAAATTCGAAATTGTAGCAACTTCAGATTATGAGAATTTGAGGATTTTGGTCGTTTGTTTGCTCCTAAAACCAAGCAAAGTCGAACATGTAGCGGTAACTGCAGGAATTACAACTTCCCTCAGTACCGTTACATTTACTAGTCCGTCCTAACGGCATACATTATTACTATTATTATTAACTCTATTATGGGAGGACAATGCACATAATTTCAAACAAAAAATCAAGGAATTCCCACATGCATTGACGAGCCACATAAACTGACGGAGAGGACTTGGACCTTGTTCACTCAGACACGTTCTTACTCGGATGAAGCTTACATGGGGAAGCAGCAAGTTAAAAACTATGCTTTTCTCCTCATACTTTTTGAAAAAAAAATCTTCCAAAGTCGTGTTGTTCTTTTAGTCATTTAGTAAGTTAGGTTTAATTTCTTTAATTTGCTTTTAACTCTTTTACTGCCAAAAACGTTAAATGACGTTTAGTAAAAACCTACGGAGGGCCGCCAAGGACGTTCTCCAATTTTTTTTTGTGGGGGGAAACGGGTGGAGGAAAGCCTTGGCCAGCTGTGGTGAAAGTTTCAAGCAGATCTAGTTAGCCTAATGACTATTTTTGGCCCCTAGATGGCAGCGATGACTCTTTTGACAAGATTGGGTAGGCGTCAGTAGAAGACGTGAGGCGGAGCTAGAGGGGACAATGGCTGGGATGGGAAGCGAAAATGGTGACCGGTTGCAAGCAGCTCACGCTTGAGCATTTTTTTCAAAGACGAAAAGCATCGACCAATGCTAAAGAGCACATTGATGACGACGATGATCATCATCGATGATAATAATGGTGACTCCGAGTTTGGAAGCGTTGACGCGGCAGTAGAAGACGTGAGGCGGAGCTAGATGGCTGAGGAAGCGAACAATGGCGACCGGTTGCAAGCAGCTCATCGACCAATGCTAAAGAGCACAGTGATGACGACGATGATGATGATGGTGGCTCCGAGGTTGACGCCGAAGTTGGAAGCGTTGACGCCGAAGTTGGAAGCGTTGACGCGGCGGCTATGACCACGTCATAAAGCCTCACCGGCTAGCGATGCTAACACCGGAAAACGCGGAGCACAACCGAGCACGCTCAGGCGGACGTTCAATCGGACAACGAAGAGTGCCCTGAGTCCAATGCATATTCATCGGAGGAGTGGGTACAGTCTGCTACTTGCTATTCCCCGGAAAAAAAGGCCGTCAAGAAAGTGTAACGTCTGCACGCGAAAGGGGCAATCGCAGTGAAACTAATTTGTTGTGCAAATCCTGCTCCGTCTCCTTGCACGCAGGGGAGCGTTACAAAAAGAAAAACTGTATTTGAGACATCCACATAATTGTAAATAGTACCACAGTTGCACACATTTGTAAATAGTTTGCGAAATTGTTTTGTCAAATTGTTACACTGTTGAATGGAAATAAACGTATTTTGCAATCTAAAAACACTTTTTCATTGTTGGTGGTAGTGTATTACAGAAGTAAAGCACTATTTAGGTGTTTGTGGCATCATTCATGGACAAAAAGAAATGTACAATTCACTAGAGTGCATGAAATAACATCGTTTCACAAAAAGCTTGTTTTCTCCGTTTTTTGTTTCAAAACAGAGCATTTTGGTGAAACTAACCATTTTCTAATGTTGATTACTGAAAAACGGAATAAGGTAGAAACAAACTTTATTTATTTTTTCTGATGAAAGATGAGAGTTCAATCTTTCATTTGGTAGTATGTGTGTTTCCATAGTCCAAACACAACATTTTCTGTGGACCTTGAAAGATCAGTCAAAATGCTTAAATCGGCTGGCACTGGCGGCATCCCTTTTCTGAAAACGTCTGGCAGTCAAAGAGTTAAATGTCTTAAATCATTTAGTTTCTAAATGCTTTTAAATGTTTCACTGTTAATTATGTGAAGCACATCGAGTTAACTTATGGATAAAATGTGCAATATAAAAATAACTGCCTTTCCTTGCCTATAAGAGAACATCTGTTTAATGCATTAAAACAAGAGCACCAGAAATTGAAAGAACTTCACGTTTCTTGTTCTATTCTCATTTTGCGCAGATTTTTTTTTTTCAACCACAAATTGAGCGTCTGTATTGTTTTTTGTCTTCAAATGCCGGCCATTTCTTGCCTTTTTGAGATGTCTTCTTTTTGGAGCATTTTGATGGTCTGCCGTCACCTTCACGGTCTTCGTTGCTCCTCAAAAGCTCGATTTCTTCTTTGTCGTCACTTTGTGCCGGTGGAGCTTGGAGGTCTTCTGGCACTGGTTCTCCACGCTGATCTCCACTGGGTTCCTCTTTACACTCCTGCACCGCCGATTCGCCAGCCAGTGGCAACATAATCGCACTGGCCTCCTCCTCTTCCTTTAGGGGGCGCTGTGGATGCTCATGCAGCTGAGGCTGATGAGCCTGATGAGCAATGAGCCTCTGGACATCTAAAGGATGTGAGCAAAACAAATATTTCAACTCACATAGGCTAAATATGATATGTGGTATGAAGTCAGACTGCTCAAAATGATGTTTTTCAAAGAGAAATACTGTCACTTTCAACTGGATTAGACTCGCCAAACTAGCAGTCCAGAGGTGGAACTAAGTTAAATTTGTGCAAGTCCCATATAAAGCTCAAATCTTAACCTGAAAATTTCAAGTAAGTCCCAAGTTAATGTCCCAACAAACAAGTCAAACTGTGTCTGCACAAATTTCAAGCTGGTCAAGTGTTATGCAAGTCAGACAATCTTGTGCAATTACAATCTATGTTTGCACTAAATCCTAATTGTGTTTTTATCACCATTTATATGATGAACTTAGCTTCTGTAATAGAGTATATAATAAACCCATTTATTATTATTTTTTAATGAAATTATCATTCATTAAAAATACATTTACCTTAATTTTTTTATTGTGATATGTTGTTGTTAAGGAATGCAATTGATATCGTGATATGAATTCTGGGCCATATCACCCAGCCCTAACTCACGCTCAATACGTGAGTGATGACCGCTCTGATTTAAGAGAGAAGTCACCATGGTCTATAAGAGGGGTGGGCAAACGCAGTCCTCGAGGGCCGTAGTCCTGCAGGTTTTGCAGGTTTCCCTTCTCCAACACAGCTCATATAGGATCAGCTCATCAGCAAGCTCTGCATAATCTTGATAACGATCCTGCTGATTGGAATCAGCTTGTGTTGTAAGAGGCAAATCTCCAAAACCTGCAGGACTACGGCCCTCGAGGACCGAGTTAGCCCACCCCTGGTCTATAAAAACAGTTATACAGCAGACGAGGTATTACAGCTGCTTCAAAATACTTAAAATTCCACAATGCAACTCTTAATTTCCACAGCATACTGTATTGCTTTTTCCTGTGACTGGCATACAAACCAGGCATGTTGTTATAGTAGTCAAACAAAATTTTATCACGTTTTCTAATCAAAATGATCCTAACAAATCAAATTACAACGATCAAAAAGTCCAATTTTTTTCAATGAGCAGAGTATCGTTTTCCCGAGGAAAAAGGCTGCATTCGTGGGAAGTGGTAAATCGGACTGATCCCACTCGTATTGTGTCACTGTGTCAGTGCCAACCTTAAAGCGAGGCAAATGTAAAAACAAGACATATGCTCACGTGACACAAAGAGATTTGGAATGACTGTGTTAACAGGAACAACAAACAATTTATTGGAATCAGCCATCTTTGTTGTTTACATTTGCCTCAAACGCCTTGAGGGCAGAACTGGGACACTCCAAGTGGGATAAATCCGACTTCAAACCCGCCTCAAATGCAACATAAGACTTGTGACATAATTTCGGAAGTGTCATTAGCAAAATATTGGCTGTTAGATGTGATAGAGTGGACATATTTTGGGCTGTAGAGACGGTATTGACCATTTGCACCAACGTCACGTGATCACGTGACTGCCCTTTGACAGACGGCAGAAGGAAATGATTGTTGAAAGCAAGTGGACGTGACCCGGAGCGACTTAGTGACTGCTATTTAACAAATTAAAAGTTATTGTTGCCCATAGAGCCATGGAATCTATTACTTCAACCGAAGGTCGCCTGTCAGTCGAAGTTGCACATTTAGTCAAGACTCATAGAGTGCGGTATTTACTTAAGTTGGAGATCGCTAGTTTGAAAACAGCCCCTTACTTTCTGTTGCCTTCTGTTTTTACCAAGTTAATCAAATCGCCGACTTTGCCGGAATTCACAGCGCACGACCTATATCATTATGTAGTCAATGTCGTCTGTTCTCCTTACATCGGGGCTGATTCAAAAGCTTGTCGCTGGCTTGGTCTCTGGGACGAGATGGTACGCTCACACTGGGGGACAATATACCTCGTAATGCAAAGGTAAAACTTGTTTACCATGCTAATTTACTTATTTTTACATAGTCCGTTATATATTGAAATGCTGTGATGATGTTATGTTACTATGTTTAATAGCATGGAACAATGACTATCGTAGTGGCAAACTATGTAGTAATTTCATGAATATGACTCTGGCTCCAGAGTGGAAAAACTCCAAGCACAAAGAGGAATCAAAATAGTCAAATGCACTTAATAGTTTTAAAGAAAGTAAATTTTAAAACTAAGCTGTTTGTTCGTGCAGTTGGAGTGGACGCTAACGATCTGGCTTGTTAATGTGATTTGAAACACGCAATTGGACACCTCTGTTACAATCTTTGTTAGAGTGTACGTTTACTAGTAAAATGTATGAACATGTATCTACTAATACGACATGTATCTACTAACATTATCTACTAACCTCGCAAAAAATGATCGCTGCAAATCCGTGAATACTTTGTGGGCTGCCAGTCCTTTCTCTTGATTGCTGCTATCAATCGACGTCTTTTGTCTTCATTAGTAAAGTATGCGATAAAATGCAACATTTGATTTACTCCTTTGTCTGTATGTACAACCGACTGCACAGCAAGATATGACCATTTTATAAGATAATCGATTAGATAAAGGAATTTACACTGTACGAGATTCAATGGTACAGGCAAGTGGCGCTTTTGCCGTCCACAGCGTCCCGTAGGGGGCGTTCCCATGAGGGCTGTGATGTCAGGTGCAAAAGGTCAATAGCTCCGAAGTGCTGTGTGCATACATTCCATTAATGTATATATATAGATATATATATATTTTTTATATGTATATACATTTATTCGTAAATAAGTGGAAGTTTGGTGAACAGACCCTGTATGCGTGTGACAACTTGAGTCTTGCAAACAGCTTCCACTCGTTGTCGCTCGGTCTCCGCTCTCGCTCGACAAAGTTGCTCCTCGTACGACGCTATCGCCGTTTCAAACATTCCGAAGATTTCGTCGGCGGCTGCAAGCAGTCGCTCCCTTACCAAATCTTTCAACATTTTGATGTTATAGGTGAACGCTGACACATGAACACAAGCTGAACCTCGCGCTTGACCTAAGACGGTGCTAACATCCGGAGGTTGTGTGGGCTCCTAACCGGAAGTATTTAAAAAAAAAAGAGACGTTGCTCAGTTTCAAAATGAAATGAAAGTTTTGTTTTTTTAAGAGAAAGAAAGAAAATACTACATTCTATTCTACAGATACTTGACTAGTGTAAAAAGAAATACTAAATGCAGAAGTATTGATTAAATCCCTGTCCGTACGTAATAAAAAAAATAAAAAGCTGAAATTGCCCAATGGACTCTATGCACAAAATCTCATAACGCAACGTCTTTTCCGGTAATGCGATCGCTGTTGTGTTCCTTCAGAGAACCTCGACCAGTTGTCAACGTTTTGGAGTATTTTTTCGTCATTTTTTTTTATGTGTGGTTCCGTGCATTTGTCAAGGCATCGAAGAAGAGGAGAGATGAAAGTACGCAGAGTGATCACTGATAGGCAGGGGGGGGGGGGGGAATTCTAAAACATTTATCCTCCCTTGTTGTGTCATGTGTGTAGTCAAAGTGGACCTCCCAGCACCAACTAGAAGTATTTATCTCCCGTGTGTGTTCTTATATGTGTGGCCATGTGTGAAATTCTAGACAATTTCTTACCACAAACTAAACAACTAAAGTGTTTCTCTCCCATACTCCTTTGCATGATGCTTCTTCAGATGGTTTATCAAGTCCGTTGTGTTGAAATTTTCGGTTTTGCTACCGCCCCTTGACACACAAATTTTGCAAGCATTGCACTCAGCTGTTTTGCTTTTCTCCTCCTTTAACACAAAGTAACGCCACACCGCAGACATGACTACTATTTACTTCCGGCGCATTGCACCATAGCGACGGTGCGTCCGTTTTTACGGCATGTCGCACAAAGTGACATGGATTAAGGAATGGATCAGATTGGTTATAATGAAAAACTTTTCGATCCTGATACAGATACAGATATTTTGGCCTGGATTGGACTCGATACCGATCCACTGGATCAGATCGAGCCATCCCTATTTCTAATCGCCCAGTCCTAACTCACGCTCAATATGTGATTCAGAACCGCTCTGATTTAAGAGCGAAGTCACCATGGTCTATAAAAACAGTTATACAGCAGACGAGGTATTACATCTGCGTCAAAATATTTCTGCTATTTCCACAATGCAACGCTTAAATTCCACAGCGTACTGTATTGCTTTTTCCTGTGACTGGCATACAAACCAGGCATGTTGTTATAGTAGTCAAACAACATTTTATCACATTTTCCAATTAAAAAATGATCCCCAAATCAAATCAAATTACAACGATCCAAAGTTCACAGAGGAAAAATCTGCAGTTTAGCATTGAAAAAGACAATACATGCCAATACTTGCTTTACAATGCCAATACTTGTTTCAATGTCAATGCAGATTTTTCCACAATGACATTTTTTTTTTCAATACCAAATCTTATTGTCAGTGTTGTGGTTCCATATAAATCCAACCTCAAACCCTCTCAAATGCAACATAAGACTTTTGATGTAATTTTGTTGCCATTTGTTTTTTTAATTTAAATTTGTCCAAATCCTCTGATTTCAGCATATCAACAGTAATTGTTCACGGATTTCTGTAGTCCTTCATATAAGAAGACTTCATAAATAAGACATTTGCAAACATCTGTTTTTTATTTTGGAAAACAATTACAGAACTGGTAACATCAACCCCCCCCCCCCCTTTTTTTTTAAATGTATCCCTATATGAATATGAAGTACAAAATATACGCCAATCACTTGGTTAATAAACAGTAATGGGGGGGGGTGCTTTTGTAATACATTTTAACACAAAATTAAGATCAGATTAGTAGAGTTAATAGACGACAAAAGAACAAATCTGACAGACTGATTGCCTGTCATGTTTATTTCTAGTCATGTTTAGTTCCTGTCACGTTCCCCTTGTCTTGTCATTTCCTGTTTTAGTTTGAAAATTGACTCCTCTCGTTTCTGATCACTTGCCTTTCCTCATGTGGTGTGTGTGTCAAACCTGATCCCTGATTGTTTCCCCATTACCCTCATGTGTCATCCAATCAGTGCCCTCAGCCACTTGTGTCTGGTCCAAGTGTGTCTTGTTGTGTCATTAGTGTTGGTGTATTTAGTCTGCTGTCTCCCTTCTGTCTGGGTCGGTTCATTGTTGCTGTTGTTGTAAGTCTTTCTCCACGTCACGCTGACCTTTTTTTGCCTTGTCAGGAACTTGTCATGCTGTTAGTTTTGCCAAAGTTGTTTAGCCATATTTAGATTCATGTTTTGTTAGTTCAATTTATTTTGTACTTTGAAGATAGCTTTTTTGATTAGAAATTAAAACCTTTTTCTTGGACTACACCTCGGCCTCCTTGCTCTGCCTTCCCGCATCTGGGTCCTAAAGCCCCCTCTTCTTCACATTGCCGAAGCTCAGGACTTTTCTTTTCAATTAAATTTTCTTTTTTTACCTTCTTTTTCGATTGCTATTGTTTGGTTATGGTTTATAAGTTTGTACTGTTGATGTGTAACTGTTTAAAAATTAATAAAATTGAATAACTGATGGATTAATCGATTCTAAAAACATAAGAGCATTCAAAAAAGCTCACTACTACTTTTTAATTTTAACATTAATTAAATTGTTAATTTCCTAATGTTTACTAACATTTATGGGCCCAATGAAGACCCAAACCTTTTTGCAGAATGTTTTTCACCTACTATATTGACGATGCAGTAGCCTACCTACATTATCATATAATAAAACCGTATTGCACCCTTCATACATAAAGTAATTATTCATGCCTGTATATTAAAATAAAAACTATAACTGTGTTGGAATATTGGTGTTTTTATTACAACCTATTTCATACTGATACATAGAGTACTACATATAGTGAAGACAGATGCTAGTGTAACACAATCAAACCATCACATGGTTCAATCATTGTGTGTGCATTGTTGTTTCCAAGTGGGGACATGACATGTTTTGGACCTGAAAGAAAATTGGCTTCAACGATTCTGATTCTGGACTGGCTTCATGATTAGAGGAACAACAGCAGTCACACATAAACATTTTGACAGTTTTGGTAGTAGGCTTTAGTAAAATGACTTTTCACTCTCAGCCAAACAAAATACTGAGCCGTTGATCAGAAATGAATAAAAACCTTAAAATGGACATTGTACTGATTCCCTTTAATTGTGGAGAATACATATAAAATTCCTAAAAGCATTAGGTATACAATGACACTGAAGGTTGGTCTTAGCAGTTGCAAACTGCATCTTTACACCAACATTGTTCCCCAAATGCATAGTGAAAACACTCAGGAGAATGGTGTTGTTAATGTGATCTGATGGCAATGGAAAAAGTAAAAAGATACTTTTGATCACTTGCTGATGCGGATGCCCTCTGGAACACTTGTACTTGCCTGAATAAGGGCAATGTGTTTCATAGGTAAAATGAGCTCAGTTACATTTTACACTCACAAAAAAGACTAAGGCAATAAATTACACTACTCTGATACAAAAGGTACTCTCAATAATGTCTATATCTATAAAGCAGTTTGACATTTGATGATTTGAGATACCTGAGGGAACCACAAGATGTCATCAAAACTTGGTGAAAACCAAATCACGTCGTGCAACATCAGGAATGGTAAAGAAGAGAAGACAAACCAAACTGTGTTACAATCCAGTGTTTTGCGGCGCATCTACTGTTGACAACAAAAGGCACAAATCACAAAAATGCATATTATGATAGTGGGCTCATCTTTGAAAAACAGCTGATTTCCCAACAGACTAAAAACCTCCTTTAATCTGCAAGAACACTAATTGGTGCAGTTAGTTACATTTGGACCAAGTGCAAGCAACAACGTAACCATGTGGCACTTTTAGCTTTGGAATTAGTCTGTACCCTTCATATGAATCTGGCAGAAACCACAACTGCATGTTAAGAGACAGAATCTTGCAACTCCTGCGCTTGGAGCAGTTTAGTAGAACTCTGATGTGTTTCCTCCATCAGGTAAGTTGATTGCCTCTCATGTTCTCATTGATTGTACATTCCAAAAAACACATCAAACCGGTAACATTTCGTTTTTGGCAATACAGTACTCCATCATGAACAAGTAATGCTAGCAATGTAGCAGCCTTGGCGTGCCGCCGTGCATGCGCGATAGTGAGCTGGGAGCATTTTGTTAGGCAGAGATGCAGGGGGAAGTGAAGTGAGGTTACATTCAAATCTTGCTATCTGATTCAAGACTGTGCAAACTCTACTTTAAATAGTACTTACAGTATATCATTGTTTACTTATATACAATAATTGTTTTACTATGTTTCTAATTGCAGTGGACCCCATCCACATACCGTTCGGCGCCCGCGGATCCACATATTTGCAATTATTTTTTCCCCAATATGTTTTAATTTTTTGGTGTACCAACAACCCGCCAAATTCAAAACAGTGGTCACATATGGAGGACCAAAACTGCCAAAATAAAAAATAAATAAATAATGAAAAGTGAAAATAAAAATGGATAGAAAAAAATAATCAGAAATTAAATACCCAAAATAAATATAAATGGAAATAAAAACATATATATATATATATATATATATATATATATATATACATATATATGTAAAAAATAAATCCAAAAATAAAAAACAAAATTCAAAAAAATAAATGTAGAAATAAATATATAAATACAATTAAATATCAATCAATAAATAAACATTTATTTATTTCATGTTGCAGACATTCAAATGAGGGGGGCGGTCCTAAGCGTGTCTTGGGTGTCAAGGAAGTCTTGCCGGCTTGCATGGAGACATTTAATTCTATTTATATATTTATTTTTGCATTTATTTCGACATTTATGTATATTTTTACTTATATTTATTTATTTATTTATTTATATACACACACACACACACAGTATATTGTTGTTTTTATTTCCATTTCTATTTTTTTATTTTTGAATTGTATTTTTCATATCCGTTTTTATTTTCACTTTTATTTATTTAGTCATTTATTTTTCTAATGTTGGTGGTTTTGGTCCTCCATAGTCACATTTTTCGAGCTGGGAGCCGTAGGTAATACCAATTTAATTTATTTATTTTTTCACTTTGACTTACAGGCAGACACTTGCGATACGAGAGCTGTATATCAGCAGCTCAAATCACATGTAAAAAGACAATATAACAGTGCTCAGTCATTAATTCCTTTTCCTCCACAAAGAACAACTAATATTAGCTGTACTGATAAGCTGAGGACAGCCAGAAGGAGAAAGAGTAGTCAGTTGATGCAGTGTAACAAAAAAAAAAAAAGCTATTTAATTATATCATTACTGTATGTCTTTTGAGTTACAAGCATGGGTACGAAACATTAGAACGTTCATTTCAAGTCATGACTGTACTAGATGTTGTCTAATACAGTAAACCATTTAAGCAAAGGAAACATACCAGAGTTCTAAAAATCTTGAAAGAAACACTCAGTTTGAGATAGTGTTGAGCTACAAAGGCACTGGTGTTACAAGCAAATTTTTGGTAAGACAAGACAAGCACTCATGCTTCTGTCTCTGGTGTTGGCGGTCATTTGCCAAACATTATTTATCAAATTAGTACTCTTTCCTACGTCTGTGATGCTGCAGAGAAACGTTCAGTAGAAAGGAACACGAACATCCATATTAGAACAGTGAGAATTTTGTTATTTAATTGAGCCATTCTGAATTTTGAAGTCAGTCAGTGATGAAATGAGAAGTTTTGGTGGGAAAACTAGTTATGAACTGTAGTTATGAGGTATTCCAGCGTTGGTGATTCACACCAAACATTTGGTTAAATACAGGGTAGCACTGGTTCATTACGAAGACCAACAACACCACTTTAAAGCTAAATGTTTTTGGCTTTTTAGACTTTTGGTATGAAAAAAATAGATATATACTTGAGCAGAGCGTATTAAGAGAACCAACAAGCTATAGAGTTTGGGTCAACAAACAGTGACAAGCACGGTACAAGTACAGAGGTGACAAAACACTTGCTTCCCTCATCCACATTTACACGTCACTTCAGTTGTTCGTACGACATCAAGAGAAAAATAACGCTGTTTGTCTTCAGACATCCATTTATAGAGGTACTCAATTGTGATTTGGACTCCCAAGAAGAATCCTGCATTATTCTATACTTTATGTAGTTTCAAACTGATGAAACTGCACGATGACGATCCAAAGAGAGAAAATTCAAAGTGCATAAAGGGAAATGTGGATTTAGTGTGGAGTTTTATAAAGCATCCATATTTTCAATATTTTTGTTCTGTGTGCGGATGTGTGTTCGTGTAGCATAGCAAAAAATAAAAATAAAAATGCAAACAGTTTGGAAAGAATGTATAAATATAACGTCCTATCGTCCAACTGCATTGAAAACTTTAAAAACAATTGAGTCAAAAATATCCAATAAATTAGGTCAAATTAAAGTAATAACACACAAAGCAGCAAATTTTCGTTGGGTTGTTTTGTGGATTATTCATTTGACTCAATTTTTTGGGTTACGGTAATTGAATAACCCAATTGAACTGGGTCAAAAATGAACTGGCCTAACTTTTTGAGTTATTTAACCCAAAAAGTTGGGTCAAATTAAATGAATAACCCACAAAACCAGATCAATTTTAGGGTGGTTTTGTGGGTTATTAATTTGACCCAACTTTTTGGGTAAATTGAATAACCCAGTTAAACTGGGTCAAGAATAATGGAAGGACCCAACTTTTCGAGTTATTGAACCCAAAAAGTTGGGTCAAATTAAATGAATAACATACAAAACCACACCAATTTTGGAGTGGTGTGGTGGGTTATTAATTTGACCAAACTTTTTGAGTAAATTAAATAACCCAATTGAACTGGGTCAAAAATGCACTAAACCCAAAAAGTTGTATCAAATTAAATTAATAACCCACAAAGCAAAATGGGTTATTCAATTGACCCAACTTTTAGGGGAATAACCCGATTGAATTAGGTAAAAATGAACCTAAAATTAAATAACCTACAAAGCAACACATTTGTTGTTTTGTGGGTTATTAATTTGCCCCACCTTTTTCGGTCAATTAAATCAGGCCAAAAATTAGCCGACCTAGCTTTTTCAGTTACTTACGCCAAAAATTCCAATTCAATTAATAACTCACAAAGCAAACCAATTATATGGGTTGTTCTGCGGGTTAAATTGAACAACCCAAAATGTTGGGTCAGTCCCTTTATGACCCAATTTGTGTTATGTTTGACCCAACTGTTTTTAGAGTCAAATTTTGCCGGTCAACACCATGTGACTCACCCTTGTGACACACATTTCACTGGAGCATAGGTATCTACAAAAATGGAGTGTGATGCTTGTTGTCTCGTATCGTACTACGATACAGAATGTGTTGTGTGTGTGTGTGAGTCAGAGTAGAATGCAGTGTAAATTGATTGTTACAAGCAGTACGTGTTGTTGGTCATTTTAGTTTGTGTTTTGTATTTTCATGGAATTCCTTTCCTGTTAAGAAGCTATTTGGTACAAAGCAAAAACATCTAAAGGATTGGATCTGTGTGCACATTCAAATAATCCAAATGTTAAATTTCAGCATAAAGATTCTCAGTTAGCAGGCCCTGGATCAGCTAATGGCATTGTATGCAACACCTCATCTAGTAGCTGCAAAGCACGGTGAAGGTGGACTTCCACCCAACACGGCGTGTGTTTGATGCTCTGCCTGGGATAGTCAGGCCCCCAGCCCTTGACAAAGCTGAGACGCAAGATACATAGTCGCCGAAGGTCATCCACGCCAATCCCCGCTGCTGCAGACAGACCTGTAAGTGAGGAAATTGTTATATTTTCCAGATTGGTCAATAAAGTTCAAATAAAAAGTTTTAATACTAAGGATATTCTGGTGTGAGTTGGGAGGGATAAATAGTATTTCAATTCATTTCAATATGGATAATGGGTTTAATGTACAGTAATCCCACCCCACCCATTCCCCCCTATCATTGCACGTTCCAGTTTCACCGTCCTGCTATTTAACTGACCCCCCCCCCCCCAACTATTATTTTTCTTCCATTTCAGTTTTTTTTAACGCTCCAGTCTATTGGGTGCACTGTAATTCCACATTCAGCCACTGGATAGCGGTGCTTTTTTTGTTTTTTTTAGTTTGAGACCGTGAACAAAATCACAAGTAGCCTACTGTATTTCAGCACAGACTTGTTTTTGTTGAAGGTTATTGAGTGTAATCCAATCATCTGTAATTATGCTTTTTATGCATACAGAAAGTGCCAGCAATAGATTCATTTTATAATGTAAATCTTTGGGCATGATTATTGATGGATATTGTGAGGTGATACTTTTTTTTTGGTGGAAAAACGGGTATTTGTATACTGTTAACGCACAGGTATTTGGTATACTGTTGCAATGTTTGTAAAATATTACTGGATTTTTTATCGTAGTTTAGAGTGTTTAAACATAAATTACATTATGTGGACAAAACTAAAATTCCCCCTGAATATTATTTCTTCAATATTCTAAGACAAACATCTTTCATGATTACGGGCAATTGTGCTCACAATGGATTGGAGAGGTAATTGGCATGTGTAGATTCAAGGGTTTATCCATTTTAAAAATGTAAAATGACATCTAAATGTATATTCTTGTGTCTTATAGCAGAAGGTTTGACAATACTCACTGACTGCAGGTGCTATGCCCCCAACACTGCCTGGTCCAGGTATATTTCCTGCCACTGCAGCGGCCTGTGCAGCAGCGGCAGCCTGAGCGGTCGCAGCCTGCTGCTGCATTTGTCTGTGGCACTGTCGTAGGTCAAACACCTAACACACACAGGCAACTATGTATTAATTTGACACCATGCACATTCACACTCACTTGGCCAATGTTGCCCCGATTTCTGATCCGAAGATTGGGTTGCGTTGTGTTGGGCCCTGCAGCGAATGGCAAATTATTCAATACAACAGACCACTTTCACTTGTGGTTCATTTTAGCGAGCATGCTAGCCCAGCACTTAGCATAAACTGTATTCAGTCACTAGACAAAGTGTAATTTCTGCAGAAATTGCGTGGGAATGCTGAAAAGCTTAATGCTATTAGCTGAATGCTAAGATTTGAATGCATGATGTGCTTATGAAGTAAATCGAAAGATAATTTATTTGAAAACATTTTTTTTTTAATTGTAGTCAAATGACAAATAAATAAAAAGAAAACTTCAACTGCAATCTGTCTAAGGTTGGATTTAATCATTTCAGAGAAATTATAATCCATTCCTGATATGATACTCAGTTGGTATCGAACCATCGAATGTACTAAAATATGGTCCAAGCGGGGTTTGAACCCAGGTTCTCCGTGGTGGGAGGCAAATGCACTAAGCACTGACCTAACTTGACTTGTTAAAAGTCATGGCTAATGGCATATTTATTTTTGAAAAGTGTCATCTGATGCTGAAAGCTAACATGCATTTAATCATTTCGGTGAAATTATTATCTATTTCCTGATATGACAATCAAATAACAAATAAATAAAAAGAAAACTTCAACTGCAATCTGACTAAAGTTGGATTTAATCAATTCAGAGAAATTATAATCCATTCCTGATATGATAGTCAGTTGATATCAAACCATCAAATGTACTAAAATGCGGTCCAAGCGGGGTTTGAACCCAGGTTTTCCATGGTGGGCAATTGCTCTAAGCACTGACCTAACTTGACTTGTCCAAGATCAAGGCTAATTTATTTTGAAAAGTGTCATGTGATGCTGAAACCTATTTAAAACCATTTAATGCTCCAGCATTCCCACAATTAAACTCACCTTTTGAAATTTACACACAATAATTACGGTTGGCGAATACAAGAATATTGTAATGGTGAAGGAGACTACACTTCTATTAGTAACTTAACTCTAAATTTAGTTTAAAAAATAAAAATAAAAATCGAATAACTATTGTAAATGCACTGGCTTACAATGACAATCGTATCTATGATGCACCATTGTGGGAGCCCGAGTATGTTCATAGTTGTTCGTAACGAAAACAGAAGCAGCAAACGTGTGAATAAAAATGTGACATGAGTATAAAAGCCTGATTCAGACCTTGATGTAGGCTCCAGGGTAGATCTTGTGCACAGCATCACCCGGGGCTCGGCCTGCCTCCCTGTCAAGATAGTAGCTCTGTACAAACACAGCATGGTCACTCATACACCGCATCCACACATCGCCTTCACCACGACACTCCAGCTGCACCCCTTTACCGATGTGCAACCTGGAACAAACAGGAATAAAAAAAATTAAAAAGCTGAAATGGCTGTAAGATAATCGGAAAAATAAGTAACGTTGTTAAAACTAATCCAATGAAAGTTTACAGACACACATCATCCGCCAGTTACACGTCACAAAATATCAACAAATCATGGATTTTTAACGAAGTCAACCTTAAACATTTCTTGACAATAATATGTTATATGTGACCTCACTAGTCTAAACATGACATTCTGATTAATATTAGATTTGTGGAATATGAGTTATGCAGCAAAATCCAGCCATTTTTATCCATCTAAGGGGGAAGCCATTTTGTCACTTGCTGTTGACTGAAGATGACATCACAGTTGCTCAGGGATCAGGCAACGACCAATCATAGCTCACCTGTTTTCTGAAGCTGAGCTGTGATTGGTTGTTACCTGAGACCTGAGCAACTGTGATGTCATTTTCATTTGACAGCAAGTGGCAAAATGGCCGCCTCCTGATATTGATTTAAAAAAAAAAAAAGCAGAATTTTGCTGCTTAACTCATATTCCACTAACGCAACATTAACCAGAATAACATATGTAAACTAGTGGGGCTGCATAGAACATATTATTGTCAAGAAATTTTGGGGGGGGTTGACTTCTGCTTTAAAAAGGAAACTAACCCCCAAAAATTCTTTACAACAACATGTTGTGTGCGCCCCTACTAGTCTAAAAACGGCATTCTAAGCAATATTGTGCTTGTGGAATACGAATTGAGCAACAAAATCCACCCGTTTTTATCCATCACATGGGGCGGTCATTTTGCTACTTGAGGCAAATGAAATGAAAAGTACATCAAAGTTGCTCAGGGCTCTGGTAACGACCAATCATGGCTCAGCTCCAGAAAACAAGTGAGCCGTGATTGGTTGTTGACAGCAAGTGGCAAAATGGCCTCCCCCTGAGGTGGATAAAAACAACAGAATTTTGCTGTTTAATTCATATTGCACAAACGCAGTATTAACTAGAATTCCGTGTTTAGACTAGTAAGGGCGCATAGAAGAAATCATTGGAATAACACAACTAGTACAGAGTAATTTTATGCACATACCGGGCTCTCTCACTGGCATCTGTGCGATGAACATTACTCAGCTGACCGAGACAAAAGCGGTCGCCTCCCGATGGGTCGACATAACCATCCACCGTCACAACAGGGCAGCTGGAGAGCACCTTAAACATCTCCCCCACCTGAACGTCCATTTCAAAATAGGAGATTGAGCACCAAAACTCTGGCCCTGCCCAGACAAAAAAACAAAAACATATTGTCGCCTAAATAATGGCCTAAGTCAGTGGTCCCCAACCTTTTTTTCACCACGGACCGGTTCATACATGTCCACAACTTTGGCGGGCCGGCAACCCAGTGGGTGCTTGGCTGTTCGTCGGCTGATTAATAAAAGGCTACGACAACAAACGCAAGTCCACTACCATAACAAGGGTAACAAAACGCGACTGAGATCATTAGCATCTTGACATGTGTCAAGAGTCCGTCGCAAACAGAGAGAATCTGGTCACTTTTCAAAGTAAAATATTTTTAAGCCTTGGCTAATCAATTAACCGGAAGTACAGTAAGTTTTTTTTTCTTTTTCAACGGTGCGGCCCGACGCGGCCCGGTCCAAAGGTGCCCGCGGCCCGGTCCAAAGGTGCCCACGGCCCGGTACAGGTCCGCGGCCCGGTGGTTGGGGACCACTGGCCTAAGTCATATATTGATTGACACAAAAAAAACTTTTAAACATGTTCTCATTATGCTGGCCACCTATGCTAAAATTGCCTACATCCTTAGTTAAATAGTCAAGTAGTCAAGTTTACCACTAAATTAAATTAGTGCTAAATACAAAAAAAATTGTATTTCATTATGTTTTTTCATGTTTTCTGGAAAAAAAAAGACAAAATGACTTGTCTTGGAGAATTATTTTAGGAACTTGATGATATGTAACTGGAATGTACTGTATGTATGCAGTCATCAGTGACCTATTTACATTATATTGATGGAGAGGGACTGGATAGCAATTTTGTGTCACTCATAGAAAAGGAGTACCAAACCTTACATACTGTATATGTTTTATACTGCAAGAAGGGTATTGTATTTTTCTCTAACCTGGATGATTGGATACAGAAGGAGGGAAAGAGGTTGAACTATGATGCTGAGACCCTGTAAAGAAAAAAACAACAACTTTACAAGCAGGAAAACATGATTAATTAGCCCTGTGTGGTAGGTACTCTGTTATGATGTTCTAAAGCTATGCTGGAGATATTAGTGCAAAACATTTCCTTTTCTGCAATAGAACAGAATAGAAACAGTTTTTCTACTATATAGAAAACACCTACCTTAATAATATGAGATTTTTTTTGACAGTGTCATCCGATCTCTCTCTCTCTCTCTCTCTCTCTCTCTCTCTCTCTCTCTCTCTCTCTCTCTCTCTCTCTCTCTCTCTCTCTCTCTCTCTCTCTCTCTCTCTCTCTCTCTCTCTCTCTCTCTCTCTCTCTCTCTCTCTCTCTCTCTCTCTCTCTCTCTCTCTCTCTCTCTCTCTCCCTCCCTCTCTCCAATTTAATTAAGCTACACAGTAAATTCTGTAGAGTTAATTTGACTCTATTTAGAGTGGGACCAAATCCAAATAGACTCTGTTTTAAAGTAACATTTACACTTGGAAGAGAGTAAAATAAAGAATTGAACAATTAAAAAATAAAAGTCACTCAAGGGTTAAGGAACGAACTCACGACCTTCGGCTTGGGAGACAAACGGTATACTTCCTGAGCCACGTAGCTCCTGCTTTGTGTTAGTATATCGCTCATGTCAGCTGGAATCTTCGTAACTCCAAAAGACCAAAACCGATGTTTTTGGTCTCTTGGAGATAAGCAAACAGGGGCATACCTCAGGTGGTAGTGTGGCAGTCTACCAAGCTGAAGGTCATGAGTTTGTTCCTGAACCCTTGAGTGACTTTTATTTATTTGTTTTCCAATTCTTTATTTTACTCTTTTCAAAGTGT
Source organism: Vanacampus margaritifer (assembly GCF_051991255.1). Taxonomy (NCBI): domain Eukaryota; kingdom Metazoa; phylum Chordata; class Actinopteri; order Syngnathiformes; family Syngnathidae; genus Vanacampus; species Vanacampus margaritifer. The sequence continues at coordinate 5,573,842 of NC_135448.1, forward strand.
CAGTATTACTCTAAAACTGAGTCTATTTGGTCCTACTCTAAATAGAGTCAAATTTACTGTGTAGTTTTGGACATTTTTACATAGGACAGAATTATTATTTTTTTTTAATCAACTATTTTATTTATATAACATTATTTTCTTGTTTCAGGTATTTCGGTTCATTAACATCAATTATGTGTTTGATATTTCCTTATGCATTTTATTCAATAATGTTTTTTTTTATACATTTGCTGTTATAAAAAAAATATATAAGAAATCAAATTGTGTTTACAATAAATGATTGGTTTATTCTACTATGGTGGTACTTACAGTTAGCCTAGATGACATTCAGTGTCCCATTTAGTACTGTATCAGATTAAATGAGTCCCAATTGAGTCCCTGATCGTGTTGCTGAATTTGCTAACGTTTCAGATTAAAACATGACAGGCTTCTCTTTGGGGCTCTGTGTGGCCAGTAGGGGGATTTGCTGAATTTGCCAAATATTGCAGTACTTCAAAGATTTGCCTGCAAGTTTGCAAACAAGTTGTCTACTTTGATGGCCTTAATCATGGTGTGTTGCTATCTAACTACAAGTCTCAGAAATAGCTTTACAAGGGTATTCATAATGAAAGAGTAGAACATGAAATAACTTTATAGGAGTGACCAATAATCACTATTTTTGGCGGTAGGGGGCCCCAAAATCAAATTTTGCTTAGGGCCCCATTGAGGCTTGGGCCGGCACTGATTTAAGCACATTTGGGTGTCCTGAAAAGCACCATGAAACTGTTTTACTGTTTATATTGTATCAATGTAAAATCTAGAAAAAGCTGTAGGTTACACCACATGTCAAATCTGTGGTCACTTGTAATACATTTTCAATAGTCCAAGGCTTCCATAAAGCTGTTATTTAGACAAAATATATATTTTCGAAATCATGGAATGCTAGCAGGGTGGTAAAAAGGTAAGCACGTTAGTTTGAATCTTCGTTTGAAAATCTCTGTGTCTCCAGGAAATAAAAATAATAAAATCTCTGTGTGAAACTTGTACATTCTCTCCATTTTTGTTGGGAATTTCTCAAGGTTTCCTCTTATATCACTAAAACCTATTTATTAGGTTAACTTAGGATGCTTAATTGCACTTAGGTGTTAAAGTCAGTGTCTTTGTCTTTTTGTATGTGTTTTGTGACTGATTGCCGAGCAGTCCAGAGTAGTGTAGCCCACTTGCCCGTTGTCAGTTGGAATATACCCACAACACTAATGAGGATAAGCCCCACAAAAATGGTTGGATGGATTTGAGGCAAATCTCACAATGCTGGTTTGGATGGTGAAGGGGAGTTGGCTGATGACCACGTCCATTTTGCAGGGGTCCTATTGGAGTGTAGGAGGCTGTGCTGCTGCCTGTCCACACCGCTGCATTACAAGAAAGCAAAAAGCACAACATTGTTATTGATTAGTCAGCTAGTCACAAAACATGCACAATCTAATGACAACCAATCAAAAATTCTGATTTGCTAAAGATAACAACTGAATATGTTTATAAGGGGTGGTGTCAATTAGAGATTTTCGCTATTTACTATAAAAACTAGGGATTGGCGAGTACCGATACCATACCAGTATTGGGCCGATACCAGGGCACATTTCATGGTATTGGTACTCGCGACGGATATCGATACTGGTATCGGCCCCCGCTCTTGTGGCCATTTTTTGTTCAGGAACTGTCAGAAAGACTGGGGGTAACGAAAATGTTGTTCCATCTCTTTCATTTCTGTGTGTCTCCTTATGAGGTAACACTTGTTCAAATCATTACTTCCGGCAGCGCCATTTCGACACACGTTACTGAGAACAAGCAAGTACTCTTGTGAGTAATATCACCTATACCTGTGATTCAATGTGTGTTATATATGTTTGTAGCTCACGTAACTTCCAGTGTTTAATTGCCTTGTTTACTTTTGCCACACGCTTAATTGCCTCGTTAGTCTTTGAGCAGCTGTGCTAAAAATAGAACGGTGCCGTTTATCCCTGCAGACGCTAATTCTTGCTCTTATTCATACTACATAATATTTGTAATGAACGAAGAACGTGAAACAGGAAACGGAAATACAGAGCAGCCTTCCAAATTAAAAGCATGGATTTCAAAACAAGCTAATTAAACATCACACACTAAACAGCTTGTGGAATTGTTAACATGGGAAATATGACTAAATTGCTTGAAGCCCTGTTATATTGAATTTAATTCTTTGCACTTCACTGTATTCCTTAAAAAGAAGTTGTACAACCACATATTTTGAATGGGATTTTTTAAATTCATTTTATTGTGTGCTCTATGCAAAATGACTTTTATGAGCAAATTGAAAAAAATATAATTGACATTAATTTCATTCAATGTTAAGGACATTTGCTGTAGCAGGGATATGTATGTCATTTAATTTTTTGTTATCTGTCATTGTTTTTGGGGAAATTTTATGTATCATAAGTACTAATGGTGTCAGTATCGGTGAGTACTGAAGAATTGAGTATCGTATTGGTAACAGTCTAAAAAATAAGTGGTATCGCACATCCCTAATAAAAACAATAAAAATAAAACTATTGCTAAACCGCACATTTTAGCAATTTAGATTTCTATGATCTACAGACACTGACACACGCACACACAAAAATCGATACAGCGATATAGCAGGGGAACAGTAGGTGAACTGTACGCCTAAAGTAATAAAGTCCCTGGTGAGTATACTGTAAATACATTGTACTATGTACATAATACACAACTCACTGTGGAAGGCAGCCTGGCTCTGAGAATGCTTGCTGCTGCTATATCCATTCTGTCCGTGGGATTGAGGAGGAGGTAGAGAAGATTGCTGTGGGTGGGGAGGTTGAGGTGCTTGGGGACCTTGTTGCTGAGATTGGGGCTGATTTGGAGTCGGGGAACGTGGTGCTTGAGTCATAACTTGAACCTGTGGAGAAGCACTCTGAGGGCGACCATCAACATGACTGGCCTGTAGTGGCAGCATGGAGCCAGAGTTTGACACTGCGGAGGAGAATACCCAAGAACACACAATCACAAGTGTGACTAATACTAAGTATCATACTGGAACACAAAATGTGTGCCATCATCAGTTATTCTACATCTTCTTCTTTTTTAACTCCCATAAGAAACAAAAAGGTTGAGCAGTTCTCAGGTTTTAGTGACTTTTCACATTGTGTGGCAACAACTGTTAATTGACACATTATTTAAAGTTTTTTTTCTTTGTCTACGGTGACATGATTTTCCCTCATTTACTTTTTCTGTCAAGTCAGACTCAGACTCAGTCAAATGGGGGTCTGTGGGTACGTGACATTTTACCTCTTTTGGACCCATATATGATTGCAGTGGACATAACATATTTGCGTGTCTAAACCAATAAAAACGCATCATTTGGATAATGTCAACACTTCTGGTTTACGATTGCATCCTAGCTAACCAATCCCAATCACAAGGTTATTTGCATGATGTTCATGTTAAAAAAATTACATATAAGCTTAATAAGTTTACAACATGTTGCAGCCATACTATCTGGCGTCCGCTATAACAAATAAAAACATGAGAAAACACAACCCCCCAAAAAATTCCCATGATGTTCTTATGTGAGGAAACAGTCAAAATCAGTAAAACAAACCAACAAAAAACAATTATAATAATAAATAAAAAAGCCCAGTAGAAAAATGCAGGTCTGAAGGGGTTAAAATCGGAAAACTCTTTAGAAATAAATGTATTAAATTTTGTAAATATTTCAGGAAAGTATAAATTCCTAAAAATAATTTTATATTCAGTAGGCTATTCAACAACCAGTTCAGGGTGTACCCCGCCTACTGCCCGAAGCCAGCTGGGATAGGCTCCAGCACCCCCCGCGACCCTTGTGAGGAAAAGCGGCTAAGAAAATGGATGGATGGATAGGCTATTCAATTTCATTGTCCGAAAAACAGTCTTCCCCATAAAAGAATGGTTCAGCCCAACCTCTCATATGCCGCCTAGTATCACTGTCAATCATTTCAACAAGTAAAATCTTCCACCCTTGCTCAATGAAGCAAGGACTGGTTCCTGAAGGTCACACGCTCGGCTCTGATGGATTGTTTTCCAGGGCCTGTGAAAACTCCAGAAATTTTGCCTGACCTCTCTCCAAGTGAGACTGCAGAAGTTCTGCAATGCCAGGGTGAGCAATGTATTTGGTGTGAAGCGAATACAGGTCTTTACTCTCTTCCTGGAATTGGTTGCCAAGGTCTTTTAGAGCTTGGAACAACTTATCAACCATCTCCTTTATTTTTTTCTGTGCCTGTATTGTTTGCTCATGGTGGCTTCTGTGCTCACTGGCCTCTTTGGTTTGTGCTTCCATTTCATATTGGGACACCAAACATAACCTCAGGGCCAGCTACCATCCATCATTTAAGTGTGGATGGGTCTTCAGTAAGGCCAATGACTATTTTTTTATTTTTTTTTTTAAAGGGGGAAAAAAAAAGTAAGGCCAATGACACCACCGTCAGCCTTGATGGCAAGGGCGGAGAAATCCCTATTGGTTTTATGGACAACAAAGTTGCCATTATTATACAGGAGGCAGAGCTGGAGGTGGCAGAGATGAAGATGTTGTGGTTCTCTTTGGGAGTGACCAGGATGGATAGAATCAGGAATGAGTACATCAGAGGGACAGCACATGTTAGAGGCTTTGGAGATAAAGTCAGAGAGGCCAGACTGAGATGGTTTAGACATGTCCAGAGAAGAGATAGTGAGTATATTGGCAGAAGGATGCTGAGTTTCCAAATGCCAAGCAGGAGGTCTAGAGGAAGACCAAAGAGGAGGTTTATGGATGTAGTTAAAGAGGACATGAAGGTAGTTGGTGTGAGAGCAGAGGATGCAGAGGACAGGGTTAGATGGAGGCAACTGATTCGCTGTGATGACCCCCGAAGGGAAAAGCTGAAAGGAAAAGAAGAAAGTTGTCATTATTGAACTCTTGAGACAGTTCTGGGTGTGTGTTCTCTAGCATGAGCATGTCCCTGAGGTGGATAGGAAGCCTCCGTGCATAGTTGGTGGTGTTGTTGGCAAAGAAATAAGGTATTAATTCACTCACTGCCTGACAATAGCGAGCAAAAGTTGGCCTCACGGAAGGACCTGATGAGCAAGAAGATGGCTAGCTCCATAGTCAGCACCATGTGCCAAAACCGGAACTGTGGACTTTGCTTTTTGCGAATCTCACGCCACTCCTCAAAGCTCAATGTGTCATCAGTGTTATTTTCCCGAGCTGTACAGCTGATAAGAAAGATTCTGCAGTGCCAGAGGATGCTACATCTGCCTCCACCAAGGTCCCAGTCCAACCACTGTTGCAGAGAAGTGTGCCCAGGGACTTCAGGGCAGCCATCTCAATATGGAGACCACCAAACATGACGAGGTAGCCATCTTAGACACCATCTTGGTTTTAGAAGTTCATTTATGATCCATATGAAAATAAAAGATTATGAAAAGAACATTTTCATATTACCATAATCACATACAGTCAATGTTACAAATGTCTTGTTCTCCTGAGTCTCTACAAGTATCTATATGGTATTTTCAAGAGCTGTAATGGATACAGACACATACTGGGTACCAAAATATCCGTAATAACCAACTTTATATTCAACTTTAATATGTTTTTTGGGGCTTAAACCTAATACATTTCGAGTTATTAAGGAAAAAACAAAATTTTCTGCAGATATCTTGGATTTTGTGGCCACCATCTTGGAATTTTGCGCAATTGTGTAATTTTTGAAAAGAGTGGGGTTTGAAGAGCATATGTACCAAATTTCACGCTTATATTACAATGTGAACGATTTCCACTATATTCAGTAGTCATCACTACCGGTACTAAGTACTACTACTACTACTAATAATGCATTAGATTTATATAGCGCTTTTTTAGACACTCAAAGACGCTTTACTGATACCACTAGTACTTTTGATACTAGAACTGTCTAACGGAAAAAGAAAAAAAAATCTGATTAATCACATTTTAGAATTTTGATTAATCATCAATTAAAAAAGGCTTTTTAATCAACATTTTTTTTGTCCGCCAAATTTGAAGAGGACCTGTCACATGTTAATTCTTTCTACATTTAATGATTTGAGGACGTTTTCAAAATGTTTTGTTCCACTGCACACTCTCATCCTCCTCTTTTTCTAACCAGTTAATTACTTACATAATTTAAAATGGGAAAAAAATGACCCCAATAGTTCGACATGAACAAATATTCTGACTGTCATATACAATATATATAATATATATATATAATGTCATATATTTATTAAATGCTTTACTTTAATGCATGTAGTTATGTTTATTGCTCAAATACAACCTGTGCTACCAAGCTAAAGGATAATCTGTAGTCAAAATTAATAGTGCGACTAATCCGATTAATGCGATATTTTTTGTGATTAATCAATGAATTAACTCTATCTTTCACAGCACTATTTGAAACAAAAAATGCATCCCATATATATTTTTTTATATACATAAAAATAATAAAAATTATTTGCATGAATTTAGTGGCACATCTACTTCCTGATCGTAAAATGGCCACCAGAAGGCAGTCAATACTGGTATCAGCCATAGCAGTATATATAGAGAGAGTTTGGCCAACCTGGTTTCAGCAGGGTAACAAGATGTCATGTGACAATGTGTGACAATGGTTAGTCACATGACATACGGACGCCATCTTGTTACCCTGTTGAAACCAAGTTGGCCAAACTCTCTCTATATAAATATATATATATATATAAAAGTATATCGTATCGTATATCGTATCGTATCGTATCGTATCGTATCGTATCATATCGTATATACGGCTCTGGTATCAGCTGCAATCAAGAACACCGATACATTGAAATAAGGCTGGGTATCGGCCCGATACCTGATATCAATACTCGCCTATCCTTACTTCTTTTTTTTTATGATGACATTTGTTATAATTTTTTCCGCACCTTAACCTAATTGTGACTGGCTGAGCAACAAGTGGGTGTACCAATGCAAATGCCAGACGGAAGGGCCTGAGCCCATATTCACACCCAAGAACTGTGACTATAGTAACGTGCTGCCTCAGTTCCAACATCCATATTGTGAAAATATATTTTTATCAGGATATGAAACCAAATATCACTCATCAACAGAGTTTGTCAATGTAAAAAATATCAATATCAGTACCATTGTCATATGTAATGTTTGCAATGTTAAAACTCCCTGGAACAGCCAACCTTTGGGTGAGACAGGCAGCTGTGTGTATCTGGTGACCGGTGGGGGTCCGTGAGGCTCAGACGACAGATGTGGAGGAGGCAGGGGTTGGCCATAGTGGTCTGGAGGAGGCATCTTTAGCGTTGCTTGGTGGTCAGATAGCGGCATACCAGGTGGGAGATCCATTTGGATGCAGTCATGGATGTATTCTTCTTTGATCAGACCACCGGGCGCCGCTGTCGGATGGAACAGAAGGGTAGGTGAAATTTTTATCAATGCAGTATGCATGCAAACACATACATGTTTTACAGTGTATTACTATATATGGTGGATCATAGTGTATTTGTGTAAGCTGGAATTTACCTGTATTGTGAAGACTGAGACCAACTGTCAAAGGGGGAAAATGGGAAATCAAAACAAGATTAAAGATATATCACTCGCATTTGCCAATGCCAATTTTGTGCTAAGATAATTTGAACCTACCAATGCCTGGAGAAACCACCCTCTCATAATGGTAGGGATTTACACACACGTTGTCGTACTTCAGGTCAAAGGCATACTGGCAGAACTTGACATGCTTGAGTTCATTTTTGTGGAGGTCAGGCCAGCGCCACAGCCGTGCGTAAATCACATGAGGAAAGCCTTTCCTCCCTGCCACCTGAGAAGTAACACAATTAACACACACCATATATATCGACTCCACAGACTGACAGACAACCTACTGCAAGCTACATTTGTGCTCCCCTCCCTCTATGTTAGTGTGGCATTCCCTCAGTGTAAAAAACAAACAAACAAACAAAATGGTAATTTTCCAGTAGCTGGGGCACAAAAAAAAGTGAAATAAAGAAAATTACTTCTCATAAAAATACATTTTTTCTATAATTAAAATACAATTTGTAGTTTTAATTTTAACAAGATTGTGCCTTATTTTCAGGTTGTTTTTAATGTTTAATTAGAAACATTTTCACAAAGAAACGTATTACCAATAGACCTTTTGCACCAACGTCACGTGATCACGTGACTGCCCTATGGTGGACGGTGGAAGGAAGTGACTGTTGAATGGAAGTGGACGTGACAAGGAGCGACTTAGTCAGTTAGCGACTGTTATTTTACTAATTAAAAGTTATTATTGCCCATGGAGCCATGGAAACTACTACTTCAAACGAAGTTCTCCTCTCAGTCAAAGTTGCACATTTAGTCAGGACTCATAGAGCGCGATATCTACTTAAAGGTCTCCGTCCGTCCGTCCGTCTTCTTCCGCTTATCCGGGGTCGGGTCGCGGGGGCAGCAGCTTTAGCAGGGAAGCCCAGACTTCCCTCTCCCCAGCCACTTCAGCCAGCTCATCCGACGGGACCCCGAGGCGTTCCCAGGACAGCCGAGAGACATAGTCTCTCCAGTGTGTCCTGGGTCGTACCCGGGGCCTCCTGCCGGTAGGACATGCCCGGAACACCTCCCCAGGGAGGCGTCCAGGAGGCATCCGAACCAGATGCCCGAGCCACCTCAACTGGTTCCTCTCAACGTGGAGGAGCAGCGACTCGACGCTGAGTCCCTCTCGGATGACCGAGCTTCTCACCCTATCTCTAAGGGAGAGCCCGGCTACCCTGCGGAGGAAACTCATTTCGGCCGCTTGTATCCGGGATCTTGTTCTTTCGGTCACGACCCACAGCTCGTGACCATAGGTGAGGGTAGGAACGTAGATCGACCGGTAAATCGAGAGCTTTGCCTTTCGGCTCAGCTCCTTCTTCACCACAACGGACCGATACAGCGTCCGCATCACTGCAGATGCTGCACCGATCCGCCTGTCGATCTCCCGCTCTAACCTACCCTCACTCGTGAACAAGACCCCAAGATACTTGAACTCCTCCACTTGGGGCAGGACCTCCTCCCCGACCCGGAGAGGGCACTCCACCCTTTTCCGACTGAGGACCATGGTCTCGGATTTGGAGGTGCTGATCCTCATCCCAACCGCTTCACACTCGGCTGCGAACCGCTCCAGTGAGAGCTGGAGGTCACGGCTTGAAGAAGCCAACAGCACCACATCATCTGCAAAAAGCAGAGATGCAATGCTGAGGCCACCAAACCAGACCACCTCAACGCCTCGGCTACGCCTAGAAATTCTGTCCATAAAAGTTATGAACAGAATCGGTGACAAAGGGCAACCTTGGCGGAGTCCAACCCTCACCGGAAACAAATTCGACTTATTGCCGGCAATGCGGACCAGACTCTGACATCGGTCGTACAGGGACCGAATAGCCCGTATCAGGGGGCTCGGTAACCCATACTCCCGAAGCACCCCCCACAGAACTCCCCGAGGGACACGGTCAAACGCCTTCTCCAAGTCCACAAAGTACATGTGGACTGGTTGGGCGAATTCCCACGCACCCTCAAGGACCCTGCTGAGGGTGTAGAGCTGGTCCACTGTTCCACGGCCGGGACGAAAACCACACTGCTCCTCCTGGATCCGAGATTCGACCTCCCGACGGACCCTCCTCTCCAGCACCCCTGAATAGACCTTACCTGGGAGGCTGAGGAGTGTGAGCCCTCTAAAGTTGGAACACACCCTCCGGTCCCCCTTCTTAACTCTTTTACTGCCAAAGACGTTAAATGACGTTCTGCAAAAACCTACGGAGGAGCGCCAAAGACGTTAAAAGACGCCCCCCCATTTTATTTTTTTTTTTGAAACGGGTGCTGGGAAGGCTTGCGGAGCTCTCCTGAAAGTTTTAAGCAGGTTTTTTGAGCCTAATGACTATTTTTGGCCCCTAGAGGGCAGCGATGACTCTCTTTTGACAAGATCGGGTGGGCGTCAGTAGAGGCGGAGCTAGAGCGTTGAGCAGGAGATCAGAATGGAAAACAAAGGAAAAATGGCGGCCGGTCGCGAGGAGCTAACGCCAGAGCCGTTTTTTTCAAAGACCAAAAGCATCGCTAGAAAAGCACATTGTTGATGACGATCGTCATCATCGATAATGAAGATGATGGTGACTCCGTGGTTGGAAAGCATTGACGCGGCAGTAGAAGACGTTAGATGGAGCTAGATGGAGGAGGGAACGGGCAATGGCGAGCGTTTGCAAGCAGCTCTACACTTACAAGACGAAAGGCATCGACCAACGCTAAAATAGTACATTGATGACGACGGTGATCATCCTCGATGATGATGAAGGTGAATCCGAGCTTGACGGCGAAATTGGAACCGCTGACGCGGCGGCTATGACAGTGTCGTAACGCGGAACACAACCGAGCACGCACAGGCGGACGTTCGATCGGACGACGAAGAGTGCCCCGAGTCCAATGCATATTCATCGGAGGAAGTGTGTACAGTCTGCTACTTGCTTTTTATTCCCCGGAAAAAAAGGCCGTCAAGAAAGTGTAACGTTTGCACGCAAAACGGACCAATGTGAAAGTGAAAGTAAACTGTTGTGCGAGTCCTGGCGTCTCCTTGCACGCAGGAGAGCGTTACAAAAGGAAAAACTGTATTTGAAACATCCACATAATTGTAAGTAGTACCACAGTTGCACACATTTGTAAATAGTTTGCGAAATTGTTTTGTCAAATTGTTACACTGTTGAATGGAAATAAACGTATTTTGCAATCAAAAAACACTTTTTCATTGTTGGTGAAAGCGTTTTACAGAAGTAAAGCACTATTTAGGTGTTTGTGGCATCATTCATGGACAAAAAGAAGTGTACAATTCACTAGAGTGCATGAAATAACATCGTTTCACAAAAAGCTCTTTTTCTCCGTTTTTTGTTTCAAAAGAGAGAATTTCGGTGAAAGTAACCATTTTCTATTGTTGATTACTGAAGAACGGAATAAGGTAGAAACAAACTTTTTGTTTTTTTCTGATGAAAGATGAGAGTCCAATCTTTCATTTGGTAGTATGTGTGTTTCCATAGTCCAAACACAACATTTTCTGTGGACCTTGAAAGATCACTCAAAATGCTTAAATCGGCTGGCACTGGCGACAACCCGTTTTTGAAAACGTCTGGCAGTCAAAGAGTTAAAAAGGGGAACTACCACCCCGGTCTGCCAATCCAGAGGCACCGTCCCCGATGTCCACGCGATGCTGCAGAGACATGTCAACCACGACAGCCCCACAACATCCAGAGCCTTTAGGAACTCCGGGCGGATCTCATCCACCCCCGAGGCCCTGCCACCGAGAAGCTTTCCAACCACCTCGGCGACTTCGACCCCAGAGATAGGGGAGCCCACCTCAGAGTCCCCAGACCCTGCTTCCTCAAAGGAAGGCGTGTTGGTGGAATTGAGGAGGTCTTCGAAGTACTCTCCCCACCGGTTCACGACGTCCCGAGTCGAGGTCAACAGCACTCCGTCTCCACTATACACAGTGTTAACGGTGCACTGCTTTCCTCTCCTGAGACGCCGGATGGTGGACCAGAATTTCCTCGAAGCCGTCCGGAAGTCGTTTTCCATGGCCTCACCGAACTCCTCCCATGCCCGAGTTTTTGCCTCAGCGACCGCCAAAGCCGCATTCCGCTTGGCCAGCCGGTACCCGTCAGCAGCCTCCGGAGTCCCACAGGCCAAAAAGGCCCGATAGGACTCCTTCTTCAGCTTGACGGCATCCCTTACCGCTGGTGTCCACCAGCGGGTTCGAGGATTGCCGCCACGACAGGCACCAACCACCTTACGGCCACAGCTCCGATCGGCCGCCTCAACAATTGAAGCGCGGAACATGGTCCACTCGGACTCAATGTCCCCCGCCTCCCCCGGGACAATGGAGAAGCTCTGCCGGAGATGGCCGTTGAAACTCTTTCTGACAGGGGATTCTGCCAGACGTTCCCAGCAGACCCTCACAGTACGTTTGGGCCTGCCTGGTCGGACCGGCATCTTACCCCGCCATCGGAGCCAACACACCACCAGGTGGTGATCAGTTGACAGCTCCGCCCCTCTCTTAACCCGAGTGTCCAACACATACGGCCGCAAGTCCGATGACACGACTACAAAGTCGATCATCGAACTACGGCCTAGGGTGTCCTGGTGCCAGGTGCACATATGGACACTCTTGTGCTTGAACATGGTGTTCGTTATGGACAGTCCGTGGCGAGCACAGAAGTCCAATAACAAAACACCACTCGGGTTTCGATCGGGGGGGCCATTCCTCCCAATCACGCCCCTCCAGGTCTCACTGTCATTACCCACGTGAGCGTTGAAGTCCCCCAGTAGAACGAGGGAGTCCCCAGGGGGTGCGCTCTCCAGCACACCCTCCAAGGACTCCAGAAAGGGTGGGTACTCTGAGCTGCTGTTCAGTGCATAAGCACAAACAACAGTCATGACCCGTCCCCCCACCCGAAGGTGGAGGGAGGCTACCCTCTCATTCACCGGGGTAAACCCCAATGTACAGGCGGCTAGCTGGGGTACAATGAGTATGCCCACACCTGCTCTGCGCCTCTCACCGTGGGCAACTCCAGAGTGGAAGAGGGTCCAGCCCCTCTCGAGAGGATTGGTACCAGAACCCAAGCCGTGTGTGGAGGTGAGTCCGACTATATCTAGTCGGAACTTCTCAGCCTCGCACACCAGCTCGAGCTCCTTCCCTATCAGAGAGGTGACATTCCATGTCCCCAGAGCTAGCTTCAGTAGCCGGGGGTCAGACCGCCAAGGCCCCCGCCTTTGGCTGCCACCCAACTCACTGCGCACCCGACCCCTTTGGCCCCTTCCACCGGTGGTGAGCCCATGGGAAGGGGGACCCACGTTGCCTTTTCGGGCTGTGCCCGGCCGGTCCCCATGGGTATAGGCCCGGCCACCAGACGCTCGCCTTCGAGCCCCACCTCCAGGCCTAGCTCCAGAGGGGGGCCCCGGTGACCCGCGTCCGGGCAAGGGAAACGAAGATCCAAGGTTTGTGTTCGTCATTGGGGTCGTTTGAGCCATGCTTTGTCTGGTCCCTCACCTAGGACCTGTTTGCCTTGGGTGGCCCTACCAGGGGCATGAGGCCCCGGACAACATAGCTCCCAGGCTCATTGGGACACGCAAACCCCTCCACCACAATAAGGTGATGACTCACGGAGGGTCTCATATTATTCAAATTTTCAACATACTAAAATAGTTCTCAAATGTGTAAAATACTTGTCTGTGACATGCATTCGTCAAAATTGACTTTGGATCTAATATTTTTGCTGTCCCCAAATCAGCCAAAAAATGCTCCGTTCAAAACAGCCTGTTTTAGGGGTGTGTCACTTTTATGTAAATAGCTGCACCAGGCCACGCCTAGGCCATATCCTTCTCTCTCGAAGGGGCAGTGATTTCGGTCATGGTAGCCATGTGCTAATGTTGTGAATGGAAACGACTGGCCATGGGAGCAGAAGAAAAGAAAAATACAGACATGTCTTTTACACATTTGAGAACTATTTCAATATGTGGAAAAGTGGCATAACGTTTTACCATAAGAAAAAGTAGCATAACGTTACTACAGAGACTATGTTGTAGCGTTAGTTTGTGATTGTTTAGGCAATGGTTATTTTGCCGTGAATGTCTCTGATTTGCCGTGAATGCTTGTAGACATTTACAAGCGGTTATGAACAACACAAATATGCACATTTAGGCCACTGCACGGTCACAACGTGCAAGCAGTCTCATCGAGACCACTTAGCGGCCGGTTAGCATCACAAAGTCATGTCAACTAGGTGGAGAGTTGCCAGTCACGGCAATATGACCACCGCGGATTGTAGCTTGACAAAACAATACGCACCCGCTTCATATTAGCCAACCACTGTCTGCTTTATCATCTCTGACCTCTTGTAACCAAACAACCTCCACACGACAAATGCAGCCCTCACTTTAGGCACTAAAAATACACGAGGAATATATATGGTAGAAGGTGCACATCTCTTATTAGAAAGGATAAGAAGTAAGGCTAAATAAAAAATGTTAAATTTACATCTTTCCCATTTGCAGTCATGTCACACTGTTGGGACGGATCCATTATGTTTAAACGTGTTGCTAATCCAGCTCTGAACAGGCTTTCACTAACAAATCAGTCCCGAAATTATGTCAGTACACGTCCTTCAAAAATAAAATGAATCCATTGTCTTCTCAAAGACCACTTTTTCCAGATCATTGTTTTCCCTCTCTACGGAGCATTTGCAAGCAGGGGGAAAAAAAGAAAGGCACAGCCACCTTCTCGAACTTCAGTGGCCGTGACAAACCTTTACCAGAGGTGGTGCCGCTAACCCGAGGGGGCTGAGTCGCATGTACTTCGGTGTCTTTTTGACACTAAGACACGGAAGTTTAATCTGCCCGTTTGAAGCACACATTTTAGAAAGGAGGAGAAAGCTAAAAAAGTCACGGACTGACTTTTTTCATATCTGGTTGGATTGTAGACAGGCCGGGGATGCATATTATTGATAGAAAACCCCACTAAAGTGCATTTTCATACTATGGGACATTTAAGTTGGAGATTGCTAGTTTGGAAACAGCCCCTTACCTTCTGGCGCCTGCTGTTTTTACCAAGTTCATCAAATCTCAGACTTTGCTGGAATTCACAGCGCACGACCTATATCATTATGTAGTCAATGCCGTATATCTCCTTCTTACACCGGGGCTGATTTAAAAGCTTGTCACTGGCGGTCTCTGGGACGAGATGCTACGCTCACACCCGGGGGACAATATACCTCGTAATGCAAAGCAAAGGTAAAACTTATCATGCTAACCGACTTATTTGTACACATTCCGTTCGATATTGAAACGCTATGATGATGTTATGGTATTATGTTGACTAGCATGGAACAAATGAGTATCGTAGTGGCAAGCTATGCAGTAATTTCATGATTATGACTCCGAAAGATTGAGCTCCAGAGTGAAAAACTCCAAGCACAAAGACCAAATCGCCATGTGTGCAGTTGGGAGTGGACGCTAAATATCTGGCTCGTTAATGTGATTTGAGACACCTCTGTTACAATCTCTGTCAGAGTGTATGTTTGCTAGTAAAATATATGAACATTGATCTACTAACCTCGTAAAAGATGATCGCTGCAAATTCGCAAATACTTTTGAGGGCTGCCTCTCGAGTCGGGCCAATGACGTATTTTATCTTCATCAGTAGCTATGCGATAAAAAGCTACATTTGGTTTATAGCCTTTTGTGTCTATTAGTACAACCGACCGCACAAGCAAGATATGACCATTTTAGAAGATAATCAATTAGATGCAGGACTATACGCCAGAGGTCCCCAACCCTGGTCCTCAGGGACCAGTATCCAGCCTGTTTTCCATGCCTCCCACAGCCAACACAGGTGATTCATATCATCAGCTAATCAGCAATCTCTGGAGAAGGCTGATAACGATCTCCACCTGTGTTGGCTGTGGGAGACATGGAAAACAGGCTGGATACCGGTCCCTGAGGATCAGGGTTGAGGACCACTGCTATACGCTATACGAGATTCAATGGATCTGTACGAGGCAAGTGGTTCTTTTGCTGTCCACCGTCTGGGAGGGGTTCGTTCCTATGAAGGCTGTGAAGTCATGTGCAAATGGTCTATAGTAATGCTTAAAATTACAGGAATGTGCTGTTATTAGTTGTTTTTAATGACATTATTTTATGGAAAGAGGTTGTATAATAGTTTGTGTTTGATGTAATATAAATAATACAAAAAATAACTAATTTTTCAAAATGTCAAAAAACTGTTGAAAAACAAAAGATATTGGGTTTAAAATTGCAACAATGTACTGTTATGGTAATTCATTTGTATAGTGCTTTTCCACTTTACGAGGCTTTCAAACCTATTTACATTTTGACTACTCATTCAGCTTCTGATGACAGCCTCAGGTGTTCACTGTTCAGTATCTTGCTCAAGGACACAGCAGAGATTGCATCCTTAAATAGATACTTGACACTGAGTTATTTTCAGCAGTGAAAAGTTAATATTTTGTCCAGAATTAATTTGATGACTTCATTATTTTTAATGTACTATTAATACCTTTAAAAACAAATTTTGCCACTTGCTGTCGACTGAAGATGACATCACCTGTGCTGAGGAAGTAGGTAACGACCAATCATGGCTCACCTGTTTTCTGGGTTTGGTCCGTAATCTGATCCATGATTGGTCGTTACCTACTTCTTTAGCACAGGTGATGTCATCTTCAGTCGACAGCAAGTGGAAAATTAGATTTTAAAGGTATTAATTGTACATGAAAAATAATGAGGTTATCACATTAATTATACACAAAATATTAACTTTTTACTACTGAAAATAGCTCAATGAGCCTTTAAATTCAGATCCAATTCTTTGCTTTACATACTATTCACCCTCTCAAGCTCTCCCCTATCCTATATCTCTTTAGATGTCCTTTCAATGACAAGGAATGTTACTATTGAGGACATTACAGTAATTGTAGTTATTTTCAATAAAAACATTAGTCAATTAACAAAGAATTTATTGTAAAATTAAAATTTTCAAAATATTATTACCTCTTCTTTTTTTAGTTTTTAAGTTGCATTTTACAATTTATTCCAGGGGTGTCAAACATACTGCCCGCGGGCCGGATCAGGCCCACAAAGGGGTTTAATCCGGCCCGCAAGATGATTTTGTAAAGTAAAAAAAACAAATTTTTTAAGAGTAATGCCGGACGAATTAATCAGCCGGCCACAAGCAAAGCATATAAATTCGTAATTTCACAAGCAATCCTCAGATGAGCAATGCAACTTGTACACGGAATTGCTCTGGATGTCGTTATTTTACATGCAATTTAAAGTTAGTTTGTTTAAAAAAAAAAAAAAAAAAAACATAGACCAACATAAATCAAACACAAACATTCTGACTAAGAGACACATTCAACTACACACATGAAAAGGATTAACGTCCTTATAACTTCATTAACGATACCACACAATGCATTCTGTGAACAATATACAGGTATATGCAGGTATTATTTTTTGGGACAATATAATTACAGTTGCACCTAGCAATTTAGGGCTGGCCCACAAATAGCAAAAAAATCTGCGTATAATTGATGGCTTTTTTTTTTCATTATATACAATGATTTTACCGATCTGACCCATTTGGTTATATATTTTCCCCCATGTGGCCCCTGGGCTAATATGAGTTTGACCCCCTAGTTTATTCCCTTAAATAACAGACAAATATTTGCGAAATTAACTCTTTGACTGCCAGACGTTTTCAGAAAAGACGATTTAAGCATTTTGACTGATCTTTCAAGGTCCACAGAAAATGTTGTGTTTGGACTATGGAAACACACATACTACCAAATGAAAGATTGGACTCTCATCTTTCATCAGAAAAAAACAAAAAGTTTGTTTCTACCCTTATTCCGTTCTTCAGTAATCAACAATAAAAAATGGTTAGTTAAACCGAAATGCTCTGTTTTGAAAAAAAAACCGGAGAAAACAAGCTTTTTGTGAAACGATGTTATTTCATGCACTCTAGTGAATTGTACACTTCTTTTTGTCCATGAATGATGCCACAAACACCTAAACAGTGCTTTACTTCTGTAAAACGCTTTCACCAACAATGAAAAAGTGTTTTTAGTTTGCAAAATACGTTTATTTCCATTCAACAGTGTAACAATTTGACAAAACAATTTCGCAAACTATTTACAAATGTGTGAAACCGTGGTACTATTAACAATTATGTGGATGTTTCAAATACAGTTTTTCTTTTTGTAACACTCCCCTGCGTGCAAGGAGACGGAGCAGGATTTGCACAACAGATTCGTTTCACTGCGATTGTCCGTTTCGCGTGCAGACGTTACACTTTCTTGACGGCCTTTTTTTCCGGGGAATAGCAAGTAGCAGACTGTACCCACTCCTTCGATGAATATGCATTGGACTCGGGGCACTCTTCGTCGTCCGATTGAACGTCCGCCTGAGCGTGCTCGGTTGTGCTCCGCGTTTTCCGGTGTTAGCATCGCTAGCCGGTGAGGCTTTATGACGTGGTCATAGCCGCCGCGTCAACGCTTCCAACTTCGGCGTCAACGCTTCCAACTTCAGCGTCAACCTCGGAGCCACCATCATCATCATCGTCGTCATCACTGTGCTCTTTAGCATTGGTCGATGAGCTGCTTGCAACCGGTCGCCATTGTTCGCTTCCTCAGCCATCTAGCTCCGCCTCACGTCTTCTACTGCCGCGTCAACGCTTCTAACCTCGGAGTCACCATCATCATCATCGATGATGATCATCGTCGTCATCAATGTGCTCTTTAGCATTGGTCGATGCTTTTCATCTTTGAAAAAAATGCTCAAGCGTGAGCTGCTTGCAACCGGTCGCCATTTTCGCTTCCCATCCCCAGCCATTGTCCCCTCTAGCTCCGCCTCACGTCTTCTACTGACGCCTACCCAATCTTGTCAAAAGAGAGTCATCGCTGCCATCTAGGGGCCAAAAATAGTCATTAGGCTAACTAGATCTGCTTGAAACTTTCACCACAGCTGGCCAAGGCTTTCCTCCACCCGTTTCCCCCCAAAAAAAAAAAAAAATTGGAGAACGTCTTTTAACGTCCTTGGCGGCCCTCCGTAGGTTTTTACTAAACGTCATTTAACGTCCTTGGCAGTAAAAGTTAAGATTAATTTGTGAAAATATTTTACAATTTTTCTCCATAGGTTTGGCATATTTCTTGAAACTGAGATGACATTTTCAAAATACCATGGACAAATCCCTAAACTACCTTACATTTGGTCTTAACTGAATGAAATTTCAAATTTGCTTTCATCAAATTGTCTCAATTGCCTCAGTGGATCTGTGCTAATGGTTGACTACATTTAGCCTACAATTAGCACAATCTCCCCACATTTTGCACATTTTCCAAATGAATAGATCTTGCTGATGAAGCTGGATTAGTTGTCTAATGGCTATCCTCTCCAAAACATGTCAGCAGGATTTCAGTGTGTAAATCGTAATATGCTAAATCATCTATTCAATTGTCAAAATTAGTCCAGCATATCACAGGGGATCAGTGTAGAGCAGAGGTGGGCATCGAGGACCGGAGTCCTGCAGGTTTTGCATTTTGCCCTTCTCCCTTTTTTTTTCTTTTTTTTTTGTTTCTGGGGAGCTCAGTATTGTTCATTCGGTAATTTTACCGATTTGACATGTCATCATCATTGCTCTCTTTTTAAAAAAAAAATAAAAATAAATTTTTATTTTGTATGTGGTTGAGTATGTGCATGTGCGTGTGCGTGCGTGTGTGTGTGCGTGAGTGTGTATTCATTAGTCCACCTAAAACCTATTAAAAATCCCATACCGTTCAACTAAACCGAATACTAGTCGTGAGGTTGTCAGGAGACCCGAGGAAGGATCAAAGAAAAGAAAGTGAAATCCAGCATCGACCAGACATTACCTACTACCCACCAGGTTACCAACCAGAGTCTTTCACCAACCCCTGAAACATCTAAATTCCAACAAATTAGGGAGACCTCAAGAGACTAAAGGAGAGACTGAGGAAAGGAAGGAAGGACAGATGAAGCAGAGTGAGATCCACAGACACCAGCCTCCACCGATTCAACGACCAGAGGAAGAAGCAGATTGTGTTTGAGTTTCGATAGATGCTGGTGTGGTGGATCTGGCATGCATGAAAATCTCCACCAAAGAGGGGAGCTGTCGACCCCTGCCAGGACAGAGCAAGCGCAACACCTCAGTGCCCCCCAGGCCACGGCAGCGCCAAGGGACAACCCCCGGGCCCCGCAGGGGCTACCGGCCGGAGAGCAAACCCAGGAGCCAGGAGCGCCCCTCACCCCAACACGGCCCGCGCCCCCAACCCAACGCAGCAGACGGGGCACGGCAGGCCCACCAGGCACCCCACCGGTCCACAGTCCCCGCTCCCCCCACGTCACTCCAGCGTTCTTAGTGAAAGCTAACCCTGTTACTGAGTTCGCCAGCTCGTCGACTGGCGAACTCTACCCCTACACCTTGAATGTGACCCCACCCAGTGTATATACAAGTGTGTGCGTGTAATGCATTAAAATTGGGAGCAGGTGAGCCGGAGCAGAGGGAAATTATATCCCCACGCTCCGATCCACCTACCTCCCAGTCATGTCAGTGAGTGTATGTGGTGCATTAAAAAAATAAATAGGGGGGGCACGGTGGCGCGGCGGGGACACGGACAGGGGATCGCAGCACTGCTCTATACTGTGGCCTGCCCCAACCGATGGCACCCCACCCGTTACAGCGTTACAGTAGTTGGTTCTTCATTTACGCTGTGTGCGAGATATGATTTTAGTTATTAGTTTTTAGTTTTTCATAAATATACAGAATTTGGCTTACACTTTCTTTTGTTGCACTCTAATGTGTAAGTAACTGTGAATAAAAACTGTTGCAATTTCTTTGACTGTGAGTGGAGTATGTCAAACCACAAACTTTGAATACTGCTCTTGTAAAATCCCCCCATCAGTTTTATAAATAATTGTATTTTGATAGCTGTTGTGAGAAAACATCTAATGATTTTGACTTGTGAATGTCACAGAATGCCAAAGGGACGACGCATTTTGGGGGCACTGACTACTTGTATGACATAGAAATTTGATTTTGACACATAGATGAGCGGTTTTGAGAGAGATATGAGCTTTTGCAGATGATCCAAAGAGTTGTGCAAAATCATCCAAGTTCTTTTTGGCAAAAGAACTAAGTGAATGCAGAGGAGCCATAGCAATTGAGAAAGATCTTTGCAGTTGTGACTGTACCGACTCTTTGTTTGGATAGATATATGCTTTTGCTAATGAACTGATAGGTTGTGCCAAATGAGCGTGCAGTTTTGAAAATGTCATCTCAGTTTCAAGAAATGTGCCAAACCTATGGAGAAAAACTGTAACAACAAATACCTGTATATGTATTTCTAGCATGTTTTTTGGGGGGGTAAAAGAACAGAAATATTGTGTGTTCACAGTTAAAGCAATTTCATGTTATTTTCCAATCCAACATACCTTGTAACAAATAAATGTAGTTCAAATTTTCAAAAATCAAAAATCCAAAGCACTGTGCAGCAGTTGATGACTTCCTAATGACTGACCTGCAGTCGTCCATCAAGCGTCCTCTGAATGGTGACACATTTACTTGGATGGACGCCATTGGTGGTGATAGCCGTGATGAGCGAGTCCAACTCATCCTTCTTCTCCTTCAGCTTCTTGACCAGGCTCTCAATGGCCCGCTTAGCAAAGCCCTCGTTCTCCCCGCCCTGCCGATGGCACATGAGGCTGTGGACGATGCTGAGGCAGGCATCATTGCTACTCGGAGGGTTCACTGACATGATGCTGCTGCAAAGACACAAAACAAATACATGATTATCTCTTTGACTGCCAAGCGTTTTCAGAAAAGGGATGCCGTGGGTGCCAGCTGATTTAAGCATTTTGACTGATTTTTCAAGGTCCACAGAAAATGTTGTGCTTGGACTATGGAAACACACATACTACCAAATGAAAGATTGAACTCTCATCTTTCATCAGAAAAAACAGTTTGTTTCTACCTTATTCCGTTCTTCAGTAATCAATAATAGAAAATGGTTAGTTTCACCCAAATGCTCTGTTTTGAAACAAAGTACGGAGAAATCAAGCTTTTTGTGAAACGATATATGCACTCTACTGAATTTTACACTTTTTTTTCCATGAATGATGCCACAAACACCTTAACAGTGCTTTACTTCTGTAAAACACTACCACCAACAATGAAAAAGTGTTTTTTGATAGCAAAATACGTTTATTTACATTCAACAGTGTAACAATTTGACAAAACAATTTGGCAAACTATTTACAAATGTGTGCAATTGGGTACTAATTACAAATGTATGGATGTTTCAACTCCAGTTTTTCTTTTTGTGACACTCCCGTGCGTGCAAGGGACGCAGCATGATTTGCACAACAGATTAGTTTCACTGCGATTGCCCCTTCGCGTGCAGACGCTACACTTTCTTGCCGGCTTTTTTTTCCGGGGAATAGCAAGTATATACTGCAGTGTGTGTTTGGCCATGTTGCCATCAAGTCTACTCTCAGGATCATGATACGATGACATTACGGTGGTGTTACGTATTGGCTTCCTCATGTCCTTCAGTTCCTATACCGGGTGGTAGATGTTCTGATCCATCTTATCCACTCAATTCATGGTGGCATTGTAGTCCATAACCAGTGTCTTCTCCGTGATCAGACCGTATCCGTATCCACTCCTCTGATGAATATGCATTGGACTCGGGGTACTCTTCGTCGTCCGATTGAACGTCCGCCTGTGCAGAAGTGCTCGGTTGTGCTCCGCATTTTCCGGCGTTAGCATCGCTAGCCGGTGAGGCTTTATGACGTGATCATAGCCGCCGCGTCAACGCTTCCAACTTTGGCGTCAACCTCGGAGTCACCATCATCATCATTGTCGTCATCAATGTGCTCATTAGCATTGGCCGATGCTTTTCGCCTTTGAAAAAAATGCTCAAGCGTGAGCTGCTTGCAAAGGGTTGCCATTTTCGCTTCCTCAGCCATTCTCCCCTCAACACCTCACCGCCTCACGTCTTCTACTGACGCCTACCTAATCTTGTCCAAAGAGAGTCATCGCTGCCATCTAATGCCCAAAAATAGTCATTATACTAACTAGATCTGCTTGATACTTTCAGCACAGCTGGCCAAGGCTTTCCTCCACCCGTTTCCCCCCCCCAAAAAAAACAAAAACACAGTGAACGTCTTTTAACGTCTTTGGCAGTCCTCCGTAGGATTTTACTAAACGTTATTTAACGTTTTTGGCAGTCAAAGAGTTAAGGAGGACCAAAACTGCTAAAATTAATAAATGGCTAAATAAATAAAAGTGAAAATAAAAACGGATATAAAAAATATAATTCAAAAATTAAACACCAAAAAATTTAAATAGAAATAATGGAAATTAAAACAACAATATATATACCTATATATACCTAAATAAATCAAGTAAAAATGAATACGAAAATAAAAACAAGTTTCAAAAAATAAATATAAAAATAAAGGCTCATTTGAATAACATTTCGATCTGACAGAGCGTCTGCAGCATGAAATAAATAAAATGTGAGAAGAGAGTGTTTTTATTCATTGATTGATATTTAATTCTATTCATATATTTATTTCGACATTTATTTTTATATTTATTTTTAGAATCTCGTTATTTATTTATTTTTTTACTTTTATTTATTTATTCATTTAGGGATCGATCGATCGATCGATCGATCGATAGATAGATAGATAGATAGATAGATAGATAGATAGATAGATAGATAGATAGATAGATAGATAGATAGATAGATAGATAGATAGATAGATAGATAGATAGATAGATAGATAGATAGATAGTGTCATGTTTGGTCTTGTTGAGTTTAATCCTGCCCTTTCTCGTGTCAACCTATTAGTGCCCTCAGCCACTTGTCTTGCCCCAGGTGTGTCTTTAGTGTGTGTGTTGTGTCGTTAGTGTGTGTATTTAGTCTCCTGTCTCCCCTCTGTCTGGGTTGGATCATTCTGTCACGATGGGGGTGGAGGACCCAAATATAGGGAGGCAGGAGAACCACGGCAGGGATGCATGTGATACTGAAAACAATTTATACAACAAAAACACTAACAAGGGAACTGGGTAAAACTCTAAATAAACAAAACCAACAAAGTTCTGAAAATACCAAAAATCTAATCTAACAACAAAACACAAGAGTGATGACAGCGACAATGATCCAACCCAGACTGAATAAAACCTGGAAACTAAATACAAGCCAACTGACGAGACAACGAGAGACACCTGGACAGGACACAAGTGGCTGGGGGAGATTATTGGACGACAAGGGAACAGGATGACAAGTACAGGTACAAGCAACCCAACCAGCAAGACAGGACCCAAAGCCAAAACAACAAACCCAAGCATGACAGACACAAATCACGATAGATAGATAGATAGATAGATAGATAGATAGATAGATAGATAGATAGATAGATAGATAGATAGATAGATAGATAGATAGATAGATAGATAGATAGATAGATAGATAGATAGATAGGTTACTTTTATTCATTTATTTAGTCATTTATTTATTTTTAGTTTTGGTCCTCCATACCATGATATGGTAAAAAGCACGTTGGACAAATGGACCCTTTTTACTCTATCTGTTCTATTCAATCTCAAAATGTGTGAAAGCCTTGAGATTTGAATGTGCTCTGCAGTGTACTTTTCTTTGCACACCCGGTGCAGACAAATTTGTTGGTAACCTTCAGCTTAAGAAAGAAAAACCCACAATGGTTACTGAAATAACTGACGAGACTGGAATATGTTAAAATGCATATTGACAAGTCACAAAGCTGTTCACAGAAAGTTCAATTTACATACAAACAGTGTTCATTTTGACAAGATTAATCTTTTGACTAAAATCAATTAAAGTTGTAGTCATAATTTAGTCATCTGATTGTATTTGATTTTTAATTCAATTTTATCCATCCATCCATTTTCTTAACCGCTTGTCCTCACAAGGGTCACTGGAGCCTATCCCAGCTGCCTTAGGGCAGTAGGCAGGGTACACCCTGAACTGGTTGCCAGCCAATCGCAGGGCACACAGAGAAGAACAACCATCCACACTCACAATCACACTTATGGACAATTTGGAATGTTTAATTAACCTGCCATGTATGTCTTTGGAAATGTGGAAGGAAACCGGAATACCCAGAGAAAACCCACGCAAGCACGGGGCGAACATGCAAACTCCACACAGGAAGGCCGGAGCCCGGACTCGATCTCACGTCCTCTGCACTGGGAAGCAAACGTGCTAACCAGTCAACCACCGTTCCGCCTAATTCAATTTTAGCCGAAGAAAATAAAGAGCAATTTTAGTCAACTAAATTGATAATTTAGTTGATGTTTTCCTTCAGCATACATTTAAACTTTTATACAGAAAATTACACCACACCTATTTGTAACTGTAGTTTAACACGCAATGCAAGACACATTTTAAACAACAGTGTCTTTTTTAAACTTTGTTTCAATGAAACATGTTGAACTGACAATAATATGCCATCAAGTGTATAATTGACATTAATCTTACAGCTGTACAATTAATGTAAATATGTTTGAACATTAAATAAAGTGCAGTGAACAGTTTCTGACTGGTTCCTTTCTCCCACAAGCGTTTCATTCTTGCTTCTGATTGGATTTTGTGAATATTCGTCACCGTGTTGGTTTCGTTTTAGTCATTTACAAACTTGTCAGTCAATTTCAGTTATTGTCACCATCTCAATGAATGGCTTCTATTTTAGTTTTCATTTCATTGAAATGATCACTCCACACAAATGAAGCATACATCCCACACATGGTGCCTTATGTGAAGGGAAAATTGTTTCACAAACTTTATATTGGCCCAATTTTTATTTAACTTACCGTGTATAAAATGTACCCGTGTATAATATGGTACCCCGATTTGCTGGTTTCCTTTATCATCTGGTCACATTTGTCCAAGTGCATGTTTTTAATGCCCCCATAACACTTACTTACTTACTCTTACTGTACATAAAACATGATGGTTGCCCTCTTTTTTTTTTTTACTGTTTAAGACAATCTTGGTGGTTTAATCTACACTCAGTCCAGTGCGTCAAATAAATTCTAAAATGTTTTCATGTACCCCATGCAATGGGCTCACATACTAGTGAATGTTGTTTGGCGCATTGAATGAGTATTTCTATGGATGTTTGAGATGTCCTACTCTGTGAGTGGTCTGTGAACGCACCTCAAAGTCAAGTACCGAACGCGGAAAGTGAGAACAGTGAGGGCAGCTATTGTTTGTTGAATGCACTTTTTACAAAGCCTTGTTTATAAAACTGAAAATCAAAGTTTACAGACGGTCGGAGTGTGCTTGGTGCATGTTTCCGATCGCGCCCCACATCAGCACAACACAGGACTAGCAAGCAATATCTGTGTGTGCTCTTCATGACTTGCTGGTATTTTTTGTCCGCTATTTAGCATAGCAGCTTCTTTTGTTGTCAATAAACACAGTTCACTGACTCGTTCCTGTGATCCTTCGATGACGTCGCTACAATAGGGTAACAGGTGTTAATACAGTGGCGCCCATGATGCTCTTTGAGTCACGGTGAGCAAGTATAATCTTATATAATGTAAATTTGTAACATTAGACATTAACTCATTCACTCCCAGCCATTTTCACTGAAGCAACCTTCTTCCCTCCCGGTTGTTTTACTAGATTTTGCGAGCACCACAGAATATTGTGTTTGATTGCTATAAAAACATGGAACCTACCAAAAGAAAGATTAGAGTCTCTTCGTTCATCAACAAAAAATATATATTTGTATCTGTTTCCATTTTGCAGCAATTAGCAATAGAATATAGCAGAATAAATCTTATAGAATATATAGAATATAAGTCTCATCATTATTCACAAACCTGTTGAAAGCACTGGAAAAAAGATTTTGTTGCAACAGGGCCCTGGCTGATCTCTTATACTCTGCTGCCGCCTGCTGGCCGTTTTTTGTAATAACTACCATTGATTTAAGCGAACTCTTCATGTCAGAAGCTGTATCAAAGCCTTCTGTATGCTCTAGCATAAAAAAAATAATAATAAAAAATTATAAATATATTTTTGGAAGTGCAGGACAAAGTATTAAAGTATTAAACTTTTTTTTTATTTTTTACAACCGCTACGTCATAACAAATTTTTGTTTCATATAAACTACAGTATCCTGTGTATAATACTCCCCCCCATGATTTGGGATCATATTTTTTAGGGGGGAAATGCGTATTATTCACATGATTCACACGGTTTTTTTTCTCTATTTAAGCGCGACGTGCAACTATAACAAAACAGTGGTTTACAATAATAGTAGTAAACAGAGCTGGGCACTTCCGTTAATCATCCATTCCCGTCGATGACAATGCGACCTTTTGCTTCTGCATATTCAGCGAATGTTTTATGACGCCTCGCAAAAATACACGGAATGAGACCATCTGTATGGATGTAAACCTGCTTCAGTCGGTGCTCAGTCCATGTATTTTTATGAGGCTTCGCGTTATTCTGCACTCGCCGAAGTGACGATTAACCGAAGTGCCTAACTCTAGGGCTGGGTATCAAGTTTAATTTCCTGAACCAATTAGATTTTCATTCACAAGAGTTCATTTTGATTCGATTCACTTCAGTTCAATCCATCCATCCATCCATCCATTTTCTTGGCCGCTTTTTCCTCACAAGGGTCGCGGGGGTGCTGGAGCCTATCCCAGCTGGCTTCGGGCAGTAGGCGGGGTACACCCTGAACTGGTTGCCAGCCAATCGCAGGGCACACAGAGATGAACAATCATCCACACTCACAATCACACCTAGGGACAATTTGGAGTGTTCAATTAACCTGCCATGCATGTTTTTGGAATGTGGGAGGAAACCGGAGTACCCGGTGAAAACCCACGCAAGCACGGGGAGAACATGCAAACTCCACCCAGGAAGGCCGAAGCCCGGACTCGATCTCACGTCCTCTGCACTGGGAAGCGGACGTGCTAACCAGTCAGCTCAGTTCAATCCGATATCGATTAAATATGGAACATCAATTCTTCTTGAACAGGGTTTTTCTTGGCTCAACTTGAGGCAGAGGTGGTACCATCCTGACATAATGGGCGACTACCAATACCAGATATCGGCGGTGACCGATACCATTATCGGTTGCCCTCCTGCAGCCGTTTTACGATCAGGAACTAGAAATTATTAATTATATGAATTGCCATTAATTTCATGCAATGTTAAGGGAAATTATATATTGAGGCATAAAGGTCTTCTTTAAAATCATCTGTCATTTTTGGGTGGGGAATTTTATTTACTAGTGGTATCGGTAACAGGTATCAGTATCGGTGACTACGCAAGATTTGTGTATCAGTAGGAAAAACAAGTGGTATCGAACATTCTTAACCTGACCATGCGCCATGACGTGCATTCTGTAAATTAACTGACTGGTGTTAATTTTTTGCAGCCAACATATAATACTACCATGTTCCAATAATAATAATAATGATTAGAGCTGGGTATTGATTCAGATTTCCAAAATGTATTTGACTTGATTCAGAAGGGCCCGATTAGATGCGATTCACGATTCATATTGATTTTTGATTCAGTTAAGGATTTCATGCCGTACCAATTTTACTTTTATATGGAAGACATTCTCAGAAGTACCAATGCCGCAAATAGTAGAAACTCTTATTTGGTGCATTAGCATGAAAAAAAAGGAATTACATTTAAAAAAAAAACAATTTTTAATGCAGTTACATGAATCATGTATGTTTTATTGAACATGACCTAATCAAAACAATAAATAATAATTGAAATTTATTACAACCACAGCACTATGTAAATAAAGTGGAAAAACACTGGGCTCCTCTTGGGGTAGGCTACTCTGAATAACAGAAAGGCACATTTGCATTTGGTGGCCATATTCAAAAGTATCGAGTCATCGTTTTATGAATCGATATTGGGCTATGAAAAGGAATATCGATTCGATATATCGATTTTTTAAACCCAGGCCTAATAATGATGATAATGATGATGATATTCATGATAATAATAATAATAATAATAATAATAATAATAATAATAATAATAATAATAATAATAATAATAATAATAATAATAACAATAATAAACAGCCAGCCAGCATCATGTTAAATATGCACAATATATATATACAAACTACAAACATTTTGCATTTCCACCGTGGATGAAATATTGCTCTCATGACACTACAGACACGCGAAGCTCACCGCGAGTGGAACACACCAGCAGTCTCATTCATTTTGGCCGCGAAGAGACAACGGCTAGTCGTCCTCACTCACCGGGCAGCTGAAGGCTTCCTGCGGTCTCTAACGCTGCTATACCCGAAGATGGAGCCATGACCATCGGCCGGCCGAGCGGAGGCTCCGTGCTGCAACTTGGCTGGAGCATTGATTTAAGTGGATGGCTGGGTGTGCGTCGGCCGCAACCCGCGTTTTTTTTTGTTTGTTTTTACGACGATCATTCATGCAATTGTAAATATTGTTCAGCGATGTAGTATTAATTGTATTGTATATACTGTGTTTTTATGACTTTGGCGATGGCTGGAGCGCGCCACCTCCGCCTCAAAACCAGGAAATAGCCTTGTGCAACGGTTGCTTCGTGACCTTTTTCTTATTTGGTACAATAAAGTTTTTTTATTTTTTTTCAAAAGCAGTTTCTTCTTTGGTTTTTGCTTTAAGTCTTTCTGGTGCACTGCTGTTGATATAGCGCCTCCATAATTGCACAATGTAAAGGTAAAATAACAAGGTAAAATAAGTTGCTCCCAAACTGGAGCGCTGTGGCTGTGTTGAGCGATATCAGCAAATTAGGTGGTGGCGGCCGCCTCCCAATTTTCTACATAGGAAAAACCCTGTTAAATGTCAAGTACATAATAAAAACTCCACAAATATTAAGTGCCAAAGTGAATTTTGCAGAGGCAGTAACTGGTCAAATGATTTAGTTTATTAATGTAAGTAGTAACACGTGTTATAATGAATTAAGTGTTACACGAACATTGACATCAGCAAGGATGAGATGAAAATATTTTCATGATTCCAATTTAATAATTGTAAATACAAACTTAAAATATTCTGAATTGTCCTAAAGAGCAATAAGTCAGGTCTTTCATAAATGTAAGAAAATACTTTTAATTTATGTAAACAGTAAATTTCAAGAAAACAGTTAGATACAAAAATATATATACCGTATATAGTTTTAGTTTTAAGTACTAGTGGTATCGACACTTGGTATCATAACAATGACTACTCAAGAGTTGAGTACTTGTACTGGTATCAGTCTGAAAAAAAAATGGCATTGAACAACCCTATTTTTTAGGTATAAAATTTCTGCTTAGGAACACTGACACAAACAAGCCTTAGTCTTGCGTTTGTTTTGCTACTGTATTTCAGTGTTGGTCTTGAAGATGGTACTTTGAGAGCCAAGTCATATTTTTTTATTTTTAGGTGATACTTGGTGTAAACAGTTTGGCAACCGCTGGTCTGCTTCATTCACCTCTAAGAAACACACTGCTTATTTAAATACCACTGTTGACATGCTGTATATTACATTCAGACAAGATGCTGACTTATTTCCTGTTTAAGTTTATCTTGGTTCTACTGCTCCTCTAAAAAAAAAAAACGTTGACAAATGGTTTTCACGACAATGAACTCAACCATCATTCAAACAATGCACAAATCTTGAGTTTAGGTCTATAGTCAGCGATTTAGATGGCAAACTGAGATAAATTATGTGTTAAATGTCATTTTGGGTTAAGTCGTGTGCGGTAGTTATTATTGTGCCAGACGTGAACAAACCCAAACAAATCGCAGACTGATAAGAAGGACACCAAACATAATCATCAGCCAACTGCACATTCAAGACACCACTGAGCATGCTTGTATCAAAAAAACGTTGGCATGCTGGCAAAAACTAACGCAGCAGAACTATGGAGAAGGTTACATTCGCTCCCAGACAATTTCTAATTGCAAATGCGTTTTCCCTGTCAAAATTAAATCACATGAGTGAGTCACATGAACTCCTCCAAGTAAATGCTGAGCCTTCCTTTCCTTTATCTTGGTAAATATTTCAGTGAGCTGATTCAGGGTTCTACAAGGCCACATGCCCTTCCATAGTTCTATGGCAGTACACTGTAGTCTGGTCTCAATTAAAACCATTCCCAAACATTCTCATACTGATAATAAAACAGTCTTAACTTCAATGATGAATGAACAACATAACAAATGACATGAGTGAATAAATCAGTGGGGGAAAAAACTGACAATTTAGAAATACCATCACAAAAATAGCACCCTTTGAGTGTAATTACTTAAGTATTGGTACAAGTGCTTCTGTGATTTGATTTGTGTGCGATAAGAAAGCATAATTCAACCACTAATTGTGGGAATGCTGGAAGCATTCTCACATATGTTATTGAGATTCTTTATTCTTACTTATTACAGTATTTTATTATGCTCACTTTTTTGCCGTGCAATAACTTTACACCGTTCGAATTTCAACTTGCTTCAAAAATTCCCGCCTTCCAAGGTATTTATCGTCTGATTGATTCCACATTACATACAGTATGGGCACAATTTAACGTTAAATATCAAATTTTCCCCATTCATTTTCAGTGGGAAGTCCCACTTTCCCCGCCCACTTACGTACATAAAACTGACCATCATTACAAGCTGTTGTACGTATACTGCTCAGTGTCCAGTAACCAGGAGGTTCGAATCCCACCTCCGGCTGTACATTGCAAATCTATCCATGGCAATTACGCTATGGGATATAAATGTATCCCAACTGATTATTATAGTTCCACTTTTCCATGTGAATGAATGGAGGGTACTGCATCAATAGTGGCGCTATTGAGTGGTTTTTTTTCTTTTTGCATGTTTCCATTGGATATCATTAGTTCCACTTTCCATGTAAATGAATGGAGGGTACTTTCAGATAACACTTTTCCATATAAATTTCAACAATTCACGTCTCCCGGATTCAAGTGTTCTTTTTATTCATTTATCTTTCATCTACAATTAATACTTTGTAATTTTCACATAATTTATCTTTCAATTTGCTTCATAAGAATTCAGCTATTAGCATTCAGCTTCCAGCATTCCCACGCAATTTCTGCAGGAATTGCACATAGTCTAGTTGCTTTTTGGAATGCCGAAAAACATAATTTTCTGCCAAATGATGAATTCTAATTTATACACCTCTTCAATTTAAGATAATGGAAGTTGTTTGTTCATCCATTTTCTATAGCACATAAGCTCATGGGTGAGTTGCAGTCTATCATAACTGACTTATATCTGTTATTTATTTGAATCATGGAAATATGGGACCTTACAAATAGTACTGCTTTAAAAGTGATATGTAGCCTGACAGTTAAGAAATAAGATGCATGTACAATCAAATCGCATCATAGCCCTCAATCAAAACAACATGTGAGGTGACATGAGATTCCCCTGTCTTGTACTGTATTTCTTTAGAGGTATATGTTTCTGAAAATGTTGAATAAGGAATTATGTAACTACAGGCACGTTTAACTTGACATAAGTTTAAACACGTTATTAAATTAAAATGCTAAAAAACGCGTTTGTGGTCTTGCTTACCTGGTATTAAGTTGTTCAGCCAATGAGTGACCAGAAGGTTCACTGGGATCATGATGGCCCAGTTCTGAATCAGTCCCTGTTAATAAAGTGGATGGAGATGCATCGTTAAAAGATGCAAGAAAAGAATGCAAATTCTATTGGCATTGTTGCAATATAAAATATTCTTTGTATGTTCACATTTTGACATTTCACTTGCACTTTCACAGGCCAAAGTCAAGACCATTTCTGTATTCACAACAAAAATTATCTCAAGACTAGTCCACATGCAGGAGATCTAGAAGTGGTCATTTGTTCTGGAAGTTCAGAGCAACAAGGCTACAGCAACAAGTAAGGCAACAAGAAGAACAAGTAAAAACGATAGGGACAGAATGGCCACCAACTTAGGTGCATTTAGTCTGTATGTGAAGAGTTATGTCCCAAGCACATGCAATAATCTGACTCTTCACATTATTTATAAGGGATGTAACGATATCCAAATGTCACAATACTATATTATCACGACATTAAACTCACGATACGATAATTATTCCAATATTGTGGTGGTGTTGGCAATATATATTATTATATATAAAAAGCTCGTAATACTATATACAGGTGCTTGTCAAAAAAATTTAATATTCTCGAAAAATTTAATAATGTCCGTAATTCCATTCAAAAAATCTAACTTTCATGAATTATTGATTCAGGGCCCACAACATAACTTAAGTGATTTCAAGTATTGATTTGTTTATTTTTATATTATTTGGGCTTCCAGTATAGTAATAATAATGTATTACAAAATTAAAACAAGGAACACAAATACAGTACTATCAGGAGGAAAATGAGGGCCAACAGACCCAAAAATAAAGAGCTGACAGCAAGCATCAATAAAGCTGGGAAGTATGCATGGTGATTTCTTCACATAATTCAAATTTTTTTGACATCCTGTTTTCATTTTTGTTTGTTTTTTGTTTTTTTAGCTGGAAGCCCAAATAATGTAACAATTAACAAATACTGTAAATACTTGAAATCACTTAAGTTGTGGGCCCTGAATCTATAATCTATGAAAGTTTGACTTTTTAAATGGAATTGCGGAAATTACTCAACTTTTCGAAAATATTCAAATTTTTTGACGAGCACCTGTATATCAACCTCTGAGTTTTCTGCTATAAGTGGGTTTCATGTGACGTCACGACAAGCAGCCCAGCCCCAGATGGGGGCAGGAAGTAATTTGCCCATAGGAAAAAACTGAGAAAATGCTGTTTATGGCTGTACCAAGCGGTCTAATCGAGAAAAAATAAAAGCTACTTTCGCGTTTCGAAAGTAGTATTCCGAAAGAAGACGGCAGACCAGGATTAAAAACCTTCGTCTGAAATCCGGAGGAGCGGAGTCGGACACCGGTCGTATATGCAGTGAACACTTTGTGAAAGGTAAGGCTACAGTAATGAACCTACTTACATAGCTGAATAAAACTCTCAGCAGGCCGGTGTGATATTGTTGGAAACATAGCAACACCGTGACATTACTATATGGAGTTTGTTCTACAGCGTATGTGTCCATGCTAGGTGGCTGTGTCTTTGTTTTTAGCAATGCTAGCAACGTTAGCTATCACGGCGAGTGGTTCTTAAATTGAGGTCCTTCTTCCAGGAAGGCCACAGCATTTTGATAGAAATATATTACGGGTGTGCCCAAAAATCGATTCTCATAAGAATCGCGATTCTCATTTAGTACGATTCAGAATCGATTTTAAATGTCCCAAAATTGATTTTATTTAAATTATTTTATACTGTCTTACCTTTGTCTGTGTGTGCCTTTATTTGGAGCGCTGTTCATGTTGTACCTGATTTGGCCACTTAGGGGCAGTGTGGTTCCACGTGGTCTGATACACTGTTAAGTTGTAGCCACATTAGAGAGTAGAAGGAAAAAGTCACGATCAAGTTATTCCAATAAAAGTTGTTTTTTTGCAGTGTACTGCCGTTCTTTTGAGAGATAAAAGTGCCGCGAGTAGCACGCTAATTAGCATTAGCGAGTCAGACTGGAGTAAATCATTACGATTACTTGCACATCTATAGATTGAAGCAAAAATCATTGTCAATCAAATCATTTTGAAAATAAATAAATAAATAGTTAATCGAAAATCGATTCTGAATCGAATCGCAGACCCAAAAATCGGAAATGAATCGAATCGTGAGACATTCAACTGAGATCGCCCCGGCCATGAACCGACAGAGCTAGCCAGCTCACGTGCAGCTGCCTGATTGTAAATTTTGTGGATAAGACATTTTTATGAGTTACACCTGCTTTGGTGGTGGCACTGACTCTTTCCTTCGGCCTGCTTACCAAACTTTCGACAAGATACCCATTGTTAGGAGGTCTGTTAAATCATTTCTAACAAGCTAGTTATCATTTTTCCGAACCAGTGGGTCAATGCGCTTCGTACAACTTATCTTTGCAGAATGCCTCCAAGGTCCAACCAGATGGCTTTAGGAAGATTACATTTGTTCCAAACTTCCAACACAATGTGATAAACACAAGATAGCTCTCAATTTGACATACACAGCATCACTAAACCCACATATTCTTTTAAATTCGCATAGATACATCAGTAGCAAATTGAAATTAAATTTTCTGCGTTCAGTAGCTTTAATGCCTGTTTAAAGGGAACTAATGGAAAGGCGCTCCAGTTTTTGGTGGTAAATGTTATGGTAAATGTAAGAATTATATATAAGAAAGACAGGTTTATTCTTTATTTTGATTCATTGGTTTACCAACAACTAGAATGAAGGATGGATGTCTAATAGTTGAATAGGTATTGTGAAAAGAAGTGACTAGTTGGACCAAAGCAAAGTGATTTCACACCCATCATTCTTCTTAAAAGTGGGGTCTTTGGTTTTGTCCCGTTTGTGTTTGTAAACAACCAATTCAAAACTGACTCTTCTCAACATTGCGCCTGCCTTCAGCGACACGCCCCCCGCTCTGTGATTGGCTGGAGGGGTAAACATAGACTTTCCGCCCACAGACGTCCCTCTCATGACAAAACACAACAAAATGGCAAAATACAGGCTGAGGTGGTGGTGGATGATGACAAAATCACCACCACACATTAACAGAAGCCCAGTGGTGTTGATTGAAAAGGATTACATGTGTATACATCCAGTGTTTAAGAAGTGTTAATTTCTGAGTGAAAACTAAAGATCTCACCTTTAATGTATGTCAGCTTTTTACACTGATAGGAAGCCCACATTGTTTAGGCATTTGCAATTATTGCCGTTTAATGTTTGAAATGTCTGACAGTATTTGAATGCAGCTTGTGGCTCACTGAACGCTGTCAATGTTTACGCTCCCGTTAGTGGCTAGTTGCTAACGCCAGAAACTTGTGCCATATCATACAATGAATGATGATAATGACAGACTAAGTAACTAGCAGTTTCTTAGCATCTTTAGGACCCGACCGATATGCATTTTTTTAGGGCGATGTCGATACCGATTTTTGCCAGAAAAAAATACCCATTACCGATTAATCAGCCTATTATTTAAAAAAGATATACAGGGTGTCCATAAAGTCTCTTTACCATTTCAAAAAATTATTAAAAATGCAATTGATTAGATATTTTATTTACTGTATTCAGCGTTTATTAAAGTTTTTTTTACCTCTTTTAATACACTTCTACATGGGCACCATTAGTTGCACGAAGCACATCAAGACGTTACTCGATTTTTTGCCATATTCGCTGTAGCATAGCCTCATCAATTGTGGCAATGGCATCAGTAATCCTTTGCTTAAGGTCAGTAATGATAAACACTGTGTGTTTTTTTAAACACTGAATACAATAGAACAAATCTGAATAAAATATCTAATCAATTGCATTTTTAATAAATTTTTGAAATGGTGAAGAGACTTTATGGACACCCTGTATACATATACATATATAATATATATATATACATAAATAAATACATTTGTATTTAATTTGTTAATTATATTTTCACATTTAGTCATTTATTTAGTCATTTATTTATTTTTAATTTTTGCAGTTTTGGTCCATATTGCCAGGTCGAAATGTTATTCAAATGACGGGGCGCTCCTAAGCGTGTCTTGGGTTGGACTCAAGACAGAAAATAAAAACGGATATAGAAAAAATATAACTCAAAAATTAAATACACAATATTTATTTATGTATGTATATATGTATATTATTTTTTTATTTCCATTTATATTTTTTACATTTTTTACATTTAATTTTCGAATTATGTTTTTTTTTATATCACTTTTTATTTTAACTTTTAGTCATTTATTTATTAAGAATTTTGGCAGTTTTGGTCCTCCATAAAATAATCGTCCATTTGGCTCAATTGGCCGATTGTTTTGGCAGATGTTTGAAGGGCAATAACCGGCCGATTAATCAGTCTGGCCCTATTAATTAGCGATAGAATATGATTTCAGGATGGCGTTGTGATGATGAAGTCAAGTGAGGACGCTATCCGCCAGTTGAGCCGCTACGCTTCCATGCGCTGTGAGGATCAACTTCAAAATACAAGTCTTCCAAAGCAATTGCATTGACGTTAATGTATCAGTTGGCTTCTGTTTTGAAGTTGTCCTTCACAGCACGTTCCACCGACTATGTACAACCAGAACCGTGGTACTTGATCCGTACAGATCATGGCTCAAAGATGAGCCGATGCACTACTAAAACATATGTACTCGTGCTGTGTGACCGGATGATCTTTTACCAGCGCACACTGTCAAGTTGGCCGCATTTGCGGGTGAATTGGTCGCAGTGTCAAGCCCTGAAAGATCAGAGTCTTTGAACCTGAGTCTGAGTTTAAATATTTGTATATCTATAGTCTTGTAACCATCAGGCCACAACATGCAATACAAAAGCTGTTTCTACAAAGATAGAGAGATTTGGCAATAAAATGTTGTCTGATTATTGGATTATTATCATGTATTTGTCTGTTGTCTTAGTAATATGTTCTTAAAACAGCCGTTATATCATAGGAGCCATTAAAACTCGATTACCAAAGATAACATTGATGTAATGTATGTCTGTTGTATCCAACAGTGCTTCCCAACCATAGGTACAGAACTTGTACCCCTATATGCAAGTACATTGCAGGGGGTACGTGGAAAGTGGAAACATTTAATAATTTATTCCCAAAATGATCAGTAAATAAATCATTTCATAAGCATGTCAATACAATGGTATTAGTGCGCAACAACTTGTTTCTCCGGGGAGACAATAAGCTGTGGCACAGCCGCATGTCAGCTCAAGGGTCTCATTAAACCTCAGTAAACTTACTCATAGAAGGATAAACTTCTATAGTAGGTCTGAATATTATTTTCATAAAGTGTTTTTTTTTCAGTTAAAGGTTAAATGCCTGTTTAAAGGGAAAGTATTCAAAGAGCTCCAGTTTTTGTGGTAAATGTATTTTAAATAACAAAGGAAGGTTTAATATTTATTATGGTTTCATTGTATTATATTACTTATTCATTTTAAGGCAACATATTTATTTTTATGTTTAATCGGATTAAAGAAGAAAATGCCTGAGTATGAAATGTTAAAATTTAGGAGGCACATCGTGTTACATTCTACTTTTGGAAAACTATCAACGCGTAAGGGTGAGTATGAAACTCATGGCATGAAAAAAAGGTTTGGGGTACACAAGACACTGGTAGGCCTATACAACACTAACAAGAACTTTGACATCCGTACTGTATACCAGAAAATTACAGCTGTATATCGTAGCAGTCTACGCAACTCTACTTGACAGAGGAAAAAATAAGCTTATTGATGAGGTGTGCATGAAATACTAATTGGTGGCCCCAAAATACTTAAAATATGCGATTAAAATAGTAATTTGCGCCCTTGAAGTACCTGTGGCTCCGTACTGGACAACTGAGTAAGCAAATCAAGCGTACATTCTGTAGAAATGACACGGTAGAGGTAAATGCTAGGGCTAAAGACAATGGACAGGTGACATTTATTTTAGGCTGAGGATGAGCTACAAAGACATTCTGAAAAACCTGGCATTGTAGGCTAGGTGGTAGGAGGTGCACTCCGTTTGCTTACCCAGGCGTCCAAGTTGTTCATGGAAATAATATTTTTATTTTTGTGCATGCTCTTTTGTGGCCACCAATTAATATATTGTGACCACTATTCACTATTTTATGTTCATAAATTATTTATGTCGTGGCATCATTTTTTCCATGTCATATCAGGGGCTCCGTAGCAGTCTCTACAGACAGTCACAGGTTTTTGTTGCTGCCCGCGCCCCCCTCCCCATCTAATACACTCTTCTGTATGTTCATCCTACAGGCCCTGAGCTCGACAGCTGGACGACCCAGTAGTAATCCAAATGAAAACTTAAACCAATAATTTCCAGTAAACATAAAGTGATTCTGACTGCCACCTATCTGATCAAATCTGTGTGTGATGTCCGTTCCCCCCCCCCATTGACTCCATAATATCGATATACACGCGTCACCAACATGTAACCGGCGCCGTCGTCATCTAAATATATATATATATATAGTGTTGTACTGTCCATCCATGACAGAAAATGTGCAGTCCGTTTAGTAATATTTAGTGTTATGCCTGAAGTTTACCAGATAAAATACATGGCCGATTTGAAGCTTTCTAATTAAATAGTGAGCACAACATCACCTGGAATGAACCCGGGAAACATTGAGACAGCAGCGCGGCGTTTGCTCAACATAAGGATAACAATAATTTATCGAGCTAATATCACCAACTTCCACTTCCAAATCTAGGTTTTATCTTCTGTTTGGAACGTAAGCGAAAGCTGGTGGAACAAACGTTCACATTTAATTGATAATACTTACACATCAGACGGAGAGCAGAGAAGAACTTGAA
Source organism: Vanacampus margaritifer (assembly GCF_051991255.1). Classification (NCBI taxonomy): domain Eukaryota; kingdom Metazoa; phylum Chordata; class Actinopteri; order Syngnathiformes; family Syngnathidae; genus Vanacampus; species Vanacampus margaritifer. Next base: position 5,612,951 of record NC_135448.1, read on the forward strand.
GGAAAAGACCGCTGACAATTGCCTCAAGTCTACTGAGTGGTGTTGACCAGCTAGTATTAATGTTTACTCGTCTCTAGATTAGCTGGGTTTTAGCACTGACTATCACACCGGCGATACTTCCATGAACTGTTGCTAAATGGTTTAAATGTCTCATGTGCGACACTGCGCTAGCTTAAGTGTCTCACACTAGCTTTATCATTTTATCAGTCTTGCTGTCTCCTCGTGCATCCTGCCCGTTCCTCACGCGCACAACACAATAACAATAGAGGGGAGACATCGTGCGCGTCAGTGTCGCGACATGCTTCAGCCAATAACAGGCCAGCTCTCATACGCACGGTCGCTCTTAGCCAATTACAAAGCGTTTTTCACTGCGACGCTGCCAGCCAGGGTCTGTCTGGTTCGTCTCGATTGACAGGCCCGCGAGACTGTTTTCTTTAAGGTGGCGCCGCTGAGATTAGCGCTCCCCCAACATACATTTACATGGGCGCGAATTACAACTGTACCACAAAGTGGGACAGAACTCAGCATTTGCACATGCTTTTAACTTGATTCTCGAACTTTTCGGTCTATCATCGTAAATGCACTGATTAAACATAGCTATGTACCGTGAAGTAAAATTGTTTTTGAAGGTAACTAGTTACTAGTTAGTTAAGGTAAATGAATACAAAATACAACTTTAACAATCGACCAGGCATACAATAGCAGGTAAAACTGAATTACATTTTCAAATGACCATTAAATAAATAAATAAATAATATGCATCGCTGTGATTTCTTTTCTTCTTCTTTTTTTTACTTTGTTATGACGACAAGCATTAATGAGATGTTTTAATTTTTAGAAAAGAAATACTGTCACATGTAAGTCACCATTGTTGTTAACATGCTTACAGTAGACTACCTTGAAGAGAATATTGGTTTTCAGTGATGTTTTTTTTATAGTATGGACTGCAGTGGTCAAACTTTTGACATATTTGACACCACTTTACCAGAGATTTATGTCCTAATAAAGAAATCCAAACTGCAGCCTGAGGTGATTTTAGTAATGAATTTATGAAACATATAAGACAATGTAAGACATATTGGAATGTGAGAGTTGAACAATCAAAGAAGAAAATGTTTAGCTCATTCAAAACAAGTGATCAATTAGTTTCACCGCTCATTCACATATTGGCTTCAAAATACTGGCATTTTTCTGCATGGTACGCAATTGTAAACTCAGTGTCAAAAACCTATGGTACAGCAATAATGTCGCTATGGTCATTGCATAGACTTAGCACTTGAGATCAGATTCCTCTGATATCATCACTCTACTGCTTGCAGCTCCCCGAGGGAATGGATGCATGGGTTGCTATTGCAAACCCAGATTCCAATGAAGTTGGGGCGTTTTGTAAAACGTGAATATAAAAACAATACATAACTGATGTACAAATCCTTAACTATTATTCATTTGAATACTAGAAAAGATATTTAATGTTCAACCTGAACACCATTGTTTGTGTTTTGCACAAATTCTCTCATTTTGAATTTGATGCCTGTAACACATTCCAAAAAAGTACAGCGGCAACAAAATAGGGAAATTTGAGGAACCTGTATGGAGCGTTGCACAAGTGAACAGGTAAATTGTAAACAAGTGAGTGTCATGCTTGGGTATAAAAAGAGCACCCCGAAAGGATCAGTTGTTCACAAGCAAGGATCTGGCGAGGTTCACCCCTTTGTTAACAACTACATAAGCAAATCCAACATTGTACAATTGCAAGGAATTTGGGGATTTTATCATCTATGGTCCATAACATCACCAACATTGAATGCCCATAACCTTCCATCCCTCAGGTGTCAGAATGAGAAATAAGTTTGAAATATTAAAAAATCTCATCTTTGTAGTGTATTCAAATGAATATATAGTAGGTTGAAAATGTTTTGAAAATCATTGTATTGTTTTTAAAGGTGTTTAAAGGCAGATTCAGTGATCCCTAGCACCTATCTAGTGGTAAACTAAAAATTCATTTTAAAAACCGACTGATTGTCAATAGTATGCACAAAAATATGCTGAATCACATACACATATTTTATATATATATATATATATATATATATATACGTACATAATCGTAGGTCTAGTAATCAGTAATTATATTACATGGCTGGAGTCTCACCTTACTAGTGCTGCCATGTTTCGCCGCAATCTTCCTGCTACGGATGCCCAAAAGACAATTTCGCGAATGTAGTTATTAGCATCGAGTGTCGGACCCAAAGGGTCGACCGCTGCTTACCTTCCACAGCTGGGGCCTGCAGGTCGTTGTCACTAATTCCCGTGATTCTGGCCGGTCGCCTGTCACTTTCTGCTTTGCTCTCGCCAGCTTTTACTAGCTTTTTTTTTTTACGAGCTCCTCCCGCCACTCCAGCCTATGGCTGCAAATAACTCCCGCTAGCCGCTCTTGTTAGCTGCTCCGGCTAATACCGGCTTGCTCGATCTTTCGGCGTTGCACGCCGGGCTTCACAATGGCTGCCAAATTGCTGTCGCTTGCCAAGATGCTCATTTGCTCATGCAAAAAAAGAATTGGTGGCAGGCTTGTGAAATGTGGTCTCTCTGAGTCAGGGTTATTAAAGTTTGGGAAATTTCATATTCGTTAGTTTTTATTTTGTTTTGTTTTGTAAATTTAGTTAGTTTTAATTAGTTTTCAGGGTGGCTCTGTTAGTTTTTATTAGCTTTAGTTATTTAAAAAATGCTTAGTTTTAGTTTAGTTTTAGTATTAGTTTTTGTTTAAAAAAATGTGTATTACTTGTGGACAAGATTAAATAAATACCATTGACAAATGAAAAAAGTAACGCACTTCTTACGCAGCGTTGTGTTTTGGCTTAAATAAATGAAAATGCAGGCAAGGCAAGCCATTGAAGCCAAAAGTCAAACTCGCAAAATTGTCACCGAGAAGTGATGTCATCAGAAGGTGCTTTTCTATTGGCTGCTGCTAGATGACTTCACTTATGTGTGACACACTTTCAAACGTCCTTATTCCAGTTAATATCAAAATAAATATACTTTAATCACATTTAAAATCAACCCCAAAGCCTCATGTATTAAATTAATTACCAAAGACAAAAACTAAGGACATTTTAACTATAATTATTAATTTTAGTTAATTTTGTAAACGTAAAATGTAGATTCAGTTAGTTTTTTAAAAAGCATTTTCGTTTTCATTTTATTTCGTTAACGAAAATGTTTTTTGAATTTTAGTTTTCGTTAGTTTTAGTTAACTAAAATAACCTTGCTCTAAGCCACCTTATAGTGTGCGTGCTTCTTTGCTATTCTTTGACCACTAGATTGTTCTAGGGACTGCACACTGGGTATTTAGGTTTTACATGTATATACACGGTATAAGATGTAGATTACAGATGTAGAAAGGTGTTCAATTCAGTGTCCCATTTATTTCTTTGGCATTTTTCTTCTGCATCCTAAATATTATTTGCACATTTATGGACAATTCCATTTTGTAGATCTATGAAAATAAAATTTTTGGCTATATTTCTTTGGCATTTTTCTTCTGCATCATAAATATTATTTGCACTTTTATGGACAATTACATTTTGTAGTTCTATGAAAATAACATTTTTGGCTAAATGTAGCTTGAGCTTAAATTTCTGTAGCTTATTCAATGTTATTGTTGACCTCGTGGCAGCCTTCGTCTTCTTCTCGTATTTTCATCAATGGGTTACAGTTGGAGGGACATCCACTTGGGACTGACACGGTTGTGCCATATTTTCCCCATTTGATAATGACAGTCTTTACTCTATTCCATGGTATATTTAATTTAATGTCTTTGAAATTATTTTGCATGTGTCTCCTGACTGGTGTTTGAATAATAAGAGCCCTTTGATGCTGTTAATGCTCTCTACAGACCATGGCTTGTGTTTTAAGATTACATGTGATTACAAAATGCCAGGAAAAGCCTACTAGAAAAGCTGGACTTTATTTGCGGCTAATCAGCGGCACTTCAAATAGTGTCAGGTGTGTGCAGCCTCACTCTCATTTAAAGCCGAGTTTAATATGAGGTTGGTTAATTCTGAGCACAGCCACATCGCCTGTTTCAAGGTGTCCACATTTGTGCAGCCACATTACTTAAATTGTTTACTTTTGTCCTCTCAAAACACATTTATTGTAATTTCTCAATGAACCCAATTTCCATTTATGATTGGTGTCAACTGTTATGACATTTTTGTAAATTAAGACCCTTTTTTAAAAATATCTAAAATCTTTGCTTTGCTAGACTTTTATTGGCGTAGTATTCCATTCGGAAAAATGTCATTTGCCAACAGGAAGGTGTATTTTGTAATTTTGTAAGCCATGGATTGTTTAAGGAAACTCAAACTCTTCTAACAAACCTGTTATGTTGTGAAATACAGCATATGCACCTAATATGTATCACCAGATAGTAACTCCAAAAAGTTGAGCAAGCAATGGGCTCCCTCTAGTGGTCCTTGTAAGAATCACTGCCTGAGTACAGTTCAGTTGTATTTCGCTTTGCATTTAATCTTTTTAAAAATTATTTTTAATAATTTATTCAGGTACAACTTCTATTTATTATTTTTAATTGAATAATAACATAATTTCTAGTTTCTATATTTAAACTCAGTGTAATTGTTCATGCTGTGTACATAAGTGTCTTTTACTATATTTATGAATAAAATTTATTTTTTAGGTCTACTACATTACTACATTTGAACATTAATCGTGATGTGGTATTTGGAGTACACAATATTTTTGGGTGGTACTTACTGTAAATAGTTTTAGATCCAATGGATTAGAACATATATTTTTACTAATATTCATTAAAAAAAAGACTCAAAACAAACAATTGAGTGGACGGCTTCGGAGGAAATTCCAAGTTGCATGATCATTACCGTTTCATTTGAGTTTTGCTAGAGGCATCGTAACTGTTCCTTCCAACTTGCAGAACTAATATAGTTAATTCCAGAAGTACAGTATTTAGATAAAGAACTTTTTCAATGTTGCCAATGTACATTACCATAATAGATTTGAAATATCGTTTTTGACAGGAATAACATTTACAATTCAAGAAAACCATACTTTTTAATGCTTAGCATGCTTTATTAGCACTGAAATCAGATGCAAGACAAAGACAAATATTCAGAGTATTTGCCTTTGAAAAGTCTTCAGATGTTACTTGCAGTAATTCACAGCATGAGGAATGAAGTGGAGGATGGTTGAATGCTTAGTGACTAAAATAAAAAATAAATTAAAAAACAGGTCAAAGTTAATAACATGTTGTTCCAAATATGTTTGGATGCCTGAAAAAGAAATGTAACAAACAAATGACTACCCGAATAGTAAATCTCATGTACATGCATATGTGAAACCTCTTGAAGTAAAGTTGAGTTTTATTTCTAATCCACTTCTGTGGTGTGCAAGGGAAAACCACAAATACGCTGCCACTCTGTTAGAATCAATGTAAATAAGTTATCCTATATTTACTCTCATAGTATTGCAAAGCATGACTCGTGCTCTTGCAGCTACAGAACAGGAACTGTGCCCTTATCACAAGGACTGAAACATTTTGTTGTTGGAACGCCCTGTAAAAAATTAAAAAAGAGAAGGGTCGGGTGAGTGTGCCTCAGAGCAGCTAGGAGATTGTAACTGATCACACGTCTGTCCGTTCTCCTCACGAGCAAAAAAAGAATCTTCAAAAAGTCTCTTGTCTTCCTTCCTTCCTTGTATGTTGTTTATTAAATGTTCTAGGTTGATTGAACCTGACACATTGTCAAGGTAGGTAGACATACTTATATAGATGGGGTTAGAATAACTGGAAACACTTCATCACAAGACAAAACTAATCAGATAACGCAGTGCAGGACATCCGCATATCACTAAAGAGCAAGCTTCAGTTCAATGGAAGAGTTACCTTCCTCAAGGTAAAGCTTTCTGGGATGACGTGTCCTTCCTGACAATTCTGAACATTTCTGATATTTCCCCAATGCAACACAATGCAAACGCTTCCTTTATACAGTGAAAACAAACAGCGTATTGTATTGCTTTTGCCTGTGACTAGCATACAAACCAGGCAGATTGTTATAGTAGTCAAACAACATTTACCGCATATTGAAATCTAAATAATCCTCACAAATCAAATGACAACGATCCAAAGTCAAACGCATTTCAATGAGCGGAAAGCTTCCTTTCATCGAGTTGACCTTCATTTTGATTTTGATTTGTGACGTAAACTTGGAATTGTCAATAGATTGGGACAACCTGTAGTTGCTGTGTAGAGGGCGTGGCTGCTCAAGGCTTAGTGGGAGTCCGTGAGGTGAACACTCCTGAGGCCTCCAACATGGTCTTTCTCCGTGCTGTCTCTTTGGCTACATTATGGTTTAGTCTTCTTAGACGTTCCTGAAAACAGAACGTTATTCTTTTTAATGATTGTTTTGCTACTTTTTTTACATCCATTTTTATCTGTACAACTTGTTTATAGTATCGCAAACCTGCCAGCTACTGCTGGAAAATGAAAAACTACAAAATGGTCAAACAAACCCTAATTCCATTATATTTCACAATTCAGAGTATCTGAAGATCAGCACTGGCATTTTCCAAAATATGGCCTGCCACAAACATACACATCCAGGCCTTCAGCATCTTATGCAAAAGCCCAAAAAGCTCAGTTCAGTTTTTAAAGCATTTTTGTCAGAAATCTTTTATAAAAGAGACAACTAGTTTGGTGTCTGAACAGGGTGTTTGATTACCTATCAAATGTGAAATTAAACAACCAAGTAAATGTCTTACTATCTTCCTATTTTTGACAGTGTGACTATAAGCAAGAATTCGTAATTTTGCATAGTGAATTGGCCCTCTAGGCTCCGCCATTGTCAAGCGTTGGCCCAAGTCTACACGGAAGCAAAATCATGTCGAAACCATAAGGTAACCGGAGTTGCAATGTTACCAGATACGTTTTGGCTAACAGTGCTACCAGCCTATGATAATTATCAAAAATTAGAATGGCTAGCTAGCTACATTTGGTAATTTGTGTTTGGCGATGATATGCGCCACACCATTATACTAATTAACAATACAAAATTTGCCAGCTTGGTGATGAAATGATGCCACTACAAACGTAGAAGCAAACAGAAATTTCTTCCAACAACACTGGAGAGACAATTTAACAGAGCAATACAGAAGCTATATGTACCAGGTTAGGAGGAGTTAACGCAGCGCTAAAGTGTGCATCTCGCAAAACTCACTGCAGCTCTGCTTACCTTTGGCAATGATGTATTGATTCCGAGTGTAAGGTGCTTAAAAGTGGTGGATCTTTGCAAAACCTAGCTGCCAAGTCATAGGTGGATACACTTGGTTGGGGGTCAGTAATGTATAACAGTGGAGCAGAAATTCAGAATGTCTTGCTGACGAGGCACATTTTATAAATTGGCAGTTAGCCAAAAATTTACTTAATTGTTTAAGTTCACACTCAACGGCCACTCGAGAGAACTATTTGTACTCAAGCAATTAAACAATACATTTTACATAATATGTCTGCCAGAGACATGCAACACCAACCTGAGCATTCTGCAGTATGTTGTTTACAAGTACAACTCTTCGTCTTGCATTAAGAAGTTTCTTTACATATGGGTCCAAATCAAGCGCCACCTTTTGATGTTCATTTATTCTGCATAATTCTGTAAAAAAAAAAAACATGTCAAACACAAAGTCAAATATTAGTACAATAATGAATTCATGTTACATTCTTCACGGCTGTACACTGGGCCAAGTTACATTATAGTGAAATTCTATTATGCTATCTTTATATGCGTATGTGTATAATCGGGGAAGTCTCATTCAGGATTCAGCCAGGTCAAAATAAAGCAAATTACCTGTGGCAAGATTGTCTATGTGTTCCCTTAGTTCCACTTGGCTCTCTCTGTAGATTAGAACATAAATACACATTTAAAAAAAAATACTTAACGGAGATCCGGACATGGGTCACGAGACAGAAGTTAGCAGCAATGTGATACAGATGACGATCAGTTATCGTCAATTGAATTGTTGATTATGATGCACGTTTACCTGACAGAGTGTACATGCAGGTCTAATTGTTGGATGGCTGGCTTTAGAAGGTCTAACATTCCCTCAGCAATAACATCTTTACCAGAGGAACTGTCAACAACTGCCGCAGAAGCCATTTTCATTGTCAAGCAGAGACACACCGGAAACTACGTCACTGTGACGTATGCCATAAAGCCTCTCCATTTTCTTCTCGGGATATATTCAGCTTCACAAGCAGCACCATTTTAAGAAGTCGCTTCGTCAGAGTCGCCTTCACGTTTTCTTGTTGTAGTCGAAAGTATATCAGAAAACAATTAGTACTCGTTGTTCTTTTTTTCTGCGCTTAGTTTGGTGGAGAAGTGTTTTTCTTCGACCTAAAGGGACAAATAAAAACACCCTCTCGGCCTGGTGGTTTTGGAACAAGCTAGCTCTTGACGCTAAGTTTAGCTAGCTGGCTCTTCTTCACCAATGCAACGTTCATTGTAAGTCAAATGATTAATTATTGTTTAACCAACTGAAGTTTAAATAAAGTTACATGACTTACTACATTTTAATGCTGTTTATTCAGGGTGGTCTGATCATGTATTTTGCTCAGTGAATTTTTTTTCTCTCAAATAAATTACGTGCTTACTAAGCTCGTGTGTTGTAGGGCTGTGTAAGACGTGGGCAAACGATTGAATGACAAAAACAGGTGGTGCTTTACGCCATACGTGATTGAATTTTTGCGGTTTGTGTTTATCTGTGGGTCACGACTCACCAATAAGTAATCAGTTGGTGGCATTCTTATCCAAGCTGTTGAGCATACGTTATTTCCCCTGTAGAATTTATATTATGTTGGACCTTTATATGGGTTATTTAATAAATGACATTTTGGTGCCCCCAACAGTTATCAGGTAGTATGGTGGGTTGGAATGGTTCTACATGCTGAACTGTGGGGGCTTGTGAAGTTAGCTGAGATCTTGCAATGTCATCTGTGATTCATTTATATTCGTATAAGTCAGTCACATTGATCCTTTTATGATATAGTCTCATTATTACCATTTTCTATCACTTTAACATCTTTCTTCTGTTTTTATTGTGTTTCCAGGAGCCTGCAACAGAATCCAATCAATATGAGTGCTGCATCTTCTCAAAAAGTGGTCCTGAAGAGCACCACCAAAGTGTCCCTGAACGAGCGGTGAGGCGCCATGCACCCTGTCGGCAGTTTAACACAAGAATCGAGGGATTTTGCTCTCTGAAGAAGGCCACTGTCAGCGACCTGGCCCAAAATGGATGCAGTTTTGAATTATCCGTGTGTGTGCACTGCTCACTCAGCTTCGTTGGACCTGTAAATATTTTTGGGTGCATAAGCTGAGTAAAGAACGTTGCTAGGCACCACAGGTGCTTGCCCAGGCCGAACGCTATGTGTGAGCAGTGCACAAAGGGAGATGAAGTGGTAATACTTGCTAGGCCTATGATGGAGCAGACCACTGTCCTGAAAATTCCATGGCACTCGCACTCCCTGTTA